>NC_137482.1:16957322-17544847 GCF_918807975.1 Aplidium turbinatum
TGGGCAAAAATCTGCTATCAAGGTCGCTCCTGATCGAACCATTGATACTGCACTTCTTTCTCAACGCTTCATTGTGGTCTCCCAAGCTGGACATCTATCACTGGAGGAAGTTATGTATTACGAGCTTAGTCCTTTCCCTCCTGCTCTCTTTGAATCGAGACATGTATTCCGAATGCTGATAAGCCACAGTTAGCACACGCGATCTGTGATCACGCAAGTAATGCAATCCTACATTCTGTGCCAAAAACGGAGTGCCACGTACTTGATGGTGGTTCACTCCTTCACCGCATACCATGGCAGCGTGGACAAAGCTATGGTGAAATAGCACGGTCATATGCTGATTTCCCCATCCGGTAATATGGATCCGGTACGACCATTGTGTTTGACGGCTATGAAGAAGGGCCAACCATTAAAGACAACATGCATCAAAGAAGAGGACGTAATCTTCATCCCGTTGTCACCTTTACAGCTGAGACTATGTTTACAGGCAAGAAGGAGGAGTTCCTTTCACAAGATGCCAATAAACAAAATTTGATTTGGATGATAAGTGGTAAACTTTGGGAACAAAATTGCACCGTGGTAAATGCATCTGGGGATGCTGATGTAGAAATTGTGAAGGCCGCAGTGGAGACATCTCTTCTCCAGACAACAACGCTGATTGGAGAGGATACCGATCTCCTTGTATTAATTGTTTACTATGCACAAGAAGATAGTAAGGGCCTTTATTTCAGGTCAGACAAGTCCAAAGCTGATGGCAGTACCAAAGTATACAACATCAACCGTTTGAAAGAAATCTTTGGACATGACATTTTGTTCTGAGTTGATATTTATCCATGCCATGACTGGTTGTGACACTACGTCTCGGATATTCAGTGTTGGCAAGAAGACTGCTTTTCAGAAACTTGTGCATGGAACTCCTGTTCTTTGGTCTTGTGCTAAAGCATTCACTGCCCCAAACCAGACCACAGAGATAATCGATGACCTTGAGTGCCAAGTAATGGCTGTCTTCTTTGATGGCCAGAGCACAGATTCCCTTGCGACAATGCGATACAACACCTTCAGCAAGAAAGTTGTCTCTGCTTCATCATTTGTAACGCCCGAGCGTCTGCCACCAACTGAATCTGCTACCCAATTTCACTGTCGTCGAGTTTACTACCAGATAATGGTCTGGATGAGAAAAGCAGTGAATATGGATGTCATTTCTTCCCAGCGCTAGGAAGAAATGCATTTGTTGGAATGAATAGCATTTGGAAGAGCAAGGATATAAAATTAGAAACAAAAAAGAAGCTGATCAAAACTATAATATTCCCAATTGCAACTTACGGATGCGAAACATGGACAATGAACAAAACAGATGGAAGAAAGATTGACGCATTTGAATTGTGGTGTTGGAGAAGGTTACTGCGTGTTCCTTGGACAGCCAAAATAACAAATGAGAAAATTCTTGAACAAATTAAACCGAACATATCCCTAGAAGCTAGAATCGTCAGGCAGAAACTTTCATATTTTGGCCACATAATGAGAAGCAAATCAATGGAAAAAGACATCATGCTTGGTTTGGTGAGCGGAGGAAGAGGGCGCCCGAAAACAAAATGGCTTGACACGATTGTAAATGACAGTGGCATGGGAGTGCATGAATTGAAGGAGGCTGCGTGGGATCGAAAGATGTGGAGAAAGATGACGTATAGAGTGACCGAGAGTCGTAAACGACTGAACGGATGATGATGATGATAATGGATGCCATGAATTGGGGGTGGAACCTGCAAAAGAATCGGCTCATCCCACTTATGTCAAAAATGAACGCTGCTCCAGGCAGTCTCTTGAAGGTCATTCATTGCAACTGCTCCACTGCCTGTAAGACACTCCGCTGCTCCTGTAGGGGATACGGACTACCATGTACCGCTGCATGTGGACCATGCCAACTGCAAGAAAGTGACAATCCACATAACAAGTTTCTTCTAGACGAGTCGGAAGATGATGAATAGAGACAGCCGTAGGCAATAAGACAACAAACGGGCTGATCACCCAGGCTTACGATTTACCTTTGTAGCCTACTGTTGCAATTCCGATGATTTTCTGAATGTGTCTGTGTCCAGACTTTAATGGTACGCCATTCTTTAGAACAGATTAATCCCCTGTATTCATTTACTGTAGGAGGCCAAGTATGAGCCTCCTGTTGGTTGCAGTTTTTCTTAGATGCTTGTATTGATAGTACCTGTTATGCCGCATGTAATATGCTGTTATGATAATTCCATCTTATTAGGGGAGATTGGGGATACTATGGACGGATTTTCGAGTGTTTTGTTTTCGAAAAAATGTTTTATTTTAAAGTGTACTGGAAACCGTTTTGCACCAATACATATGGAATTTATTCAGATGAAAAGTGAAAAGTTGTCTCTGAAAATTTTACCACTATTCGGCTTATCAAGCTGCCAAAAGTATAGAAATTGAAATGTTGGAAAACCACTTTTCTCAAGCTCGTGTTACATAATGGAAGTCAAGATGATTTTGTTTGCGGTTTATCTCAAGCCTCAAGTGAATTTGCTAATATCGTGCTCTGCTCCGTCTGATGTTGGCCTATCGCTGCGTCCGAAATGTCCCCGGGCTCCCCCAGGTCGTATATTATATACAAATCATACGTATCTCAGCATATAATCAGCCTATCGTAATTTAACCTATTTAATTCGATTCATTAACCCCGAAAACCTAGGGATAGACACCTAAACCGCCTTTCTAGCTTGAATAGCAATTGAGATATAGGCAATATAACATCCCGGCGGCCATCTTGGACGCCATCTTGAAAATGACCCCTTTCTGGAGGTCCGATTTTGGTAGACTTTTAGTATGTTATTTAGTAGGCCCATAGGTAACATATTCCGTTGAAAAACCTTTTGTATCAATTTTTTGGGGTTCAACCTTATATTGACTCGTCTATACCGTACTGTCTTTGATAATATTGTTCCCGACAATTTTCACCAAATCAAACGTCATATAAAAACCGTTCAAGTCTACTGAATATTACGTCATGGAAATTCCTAAAGCATGTGCCAAAATTGCACCAGCGTTCATAAGAATTGTGTCAAGCCTGTTTGGGCCTGTTTGGGCCTGTTTAAACAGGAAATATTACATCAGCTTTAAACACCTGTTGGAATGACTTCATAATTGTCTTTCATTTATTGCGTCACAGTACTGCATACGTGAATTTGAGATATTGCTATCTATTCTGGTCATTCGTAAAATGATTGTTTGAAAGTTGGCCGCACATTTAACTGTTGGCTTAGTGCTTGCTAGCTGGACAAAGGTTCCGTCTTTTATCCAAGTAATCTGTTCTGTAGTGACAGTTTTCAATGGTGTACGCGTTGCACCCCCTCGTTTTCGGTAGCCGTGGGCTAATTTTTACAGAAATACACTTTTTGAAAAGAAGTTCAAGTGTGTGTTTCTTCGGTCATTATATGCAGACGAACGGATCCGGGAACTTTATGTTACAATTTTCCCACGAAGAGATTATGGTTTACCGCTGTGACCATAAAAAATAAAAGACGAAGTTTGGTTGGTAGTCTAAAGAAGCAAAGAAAATTAAAGACATTTCTTCTCGGTAGGCAACTGAAGAACTTAAAGCTAAAAAGTAAAGACATTTCTTCTCAGTTTGGTACAGAAGAAAAATAACTTTGACATTTATTGGCAAGAAAGAAGATTAAAGGCAATCCATCTGTGCTTGAAGATTCAAGTGGAAGAATCCAAGCAAGTTTTGTGGACGTTGGGACTTCACATACTCGTACAGCTACGGTATCGTGCATTTAAATTCTTTTTTGTATTTTTACGGTCTTTGCAGTTAAGTTTTTTATAACTACTGTAATTTTGTGTGTTTGTGTAACTTAATTTTTTAATTGTTAAATTTAGCCCTAACATTTAATATGTCTACACTCGGTGGTGACAGGGACTCGACCGCCGTCGACTCGACTGAGTTTAAGCCTGATGATGTTCTTTGCGGTCGGGCAGGCCATTCTGGGGAGGGACCCATTAACGATGAGGCTAAGTCAGTTCGAGAGGCCCGGCATCTTAGACGGGATATTTTGACTCAAATTGGGAAACTTTCTGTAGCCCTAGGTTCTTTGAGTGATAAGCAGGAACTGTTAATTTTTCGATCTCACTTATCTACTTTAGAAGAGGAATTACGGCATTTCCATGCTCTCTTGAGTAAAATTTTTAACTCTGCAATCTTAGCAGAACTTCGTGATAGGGTAGATCCCGAATTTAACTCGTTAAAAAATAACTTCGAACAAAAAGAAAGTGAGTTCTCAGATAGGTTGGATGCTGACATACATCCTGAGGATAGCGCCTCAAATGTAAGCACTAGGATGTCTGAGAGCTCGTCACGGATAGTTGCACAAATTAACCTACAGCTAAGACGAGAGGAGCTCCAGATACAAGCCGAGGCCGAAGCGAGAGCTGCTGAGGCCGCCGCGAGAGCTGAGGCCGAAGCAAGAGCTGCTGAGGCCGCCGCGAGAGCTGAGGCCATACGAGCTGAGGCCATCGCGAGAGCTGAGGCCGAAGCGAGAGCTGCTGAGGCCGCCGCGAGAGCTGAGTCCATACGAGCTGAGGCTGCCGCGAGAGCTGAGGCCGAAGCCAGAGCTGCTGAGTTCGCACTCAAAGACGCTCAGTTGAGGGCTGAACAACGTAAAGAGGTAGTTTTAGCCGAATATCGATCAGAGTTGGGCTCCCGGCGTAGCTCTAGGAAGGGCTCTTCTAGGCATTCCAGAAGTGAACATCAATCACAGTTTAATTTACCTAACCTTTTCCAGACGCCTGTTCAATCTGTAAGTGGACCTGTACAATCCACATGTTTTCCAGCTGTTTCAGGAGGTCTCGGGGCCGCGGCTAAGGGTCTTCCGAAGGCTGTAGAGCCAAGGTCTGCAAATTACAACCGAACTCCTCTCCCAGAGCGTACAGGTCACGGGGCCGCCATTAGCAGTAATGCTTTGCCCCCTTCACAGTTTTCAGCGCCGCTAGTTTTTGATCGCCCAGCTACACGTAATTTGGGTGGTTGTGAGAGGCGTATCGCGTCTCCTGATTTTAACGTGTGTGAGGATCGTGATCGGGCTGTGCATGTGACTGAGCCCACTCAGCCCCTTAAGGGATATAGCTTGTCTTCTCCCGCTAAATCGAGTTCTCAACAGCAGGATTGCTTTTTTGAATACCAAAATAGTAGGACGTTCTTCGATAAGGCGGCCTTGATTGGTTACGATGGTAATAATATGCCATTTGTCTTCTTTAAAAATCGTGTTATGGCCTTGATGGCAGCTTCGCCCTTTAAGGGAACTCGTTTGACTTTGTTGCAAGCAGCTTGTGTTAGAACAGCTGCACAAACGATTGCTAATTTGGTTTCTGACACTCCTGGCTTGTCAGAGGAAGACAGGATAGAAATGTCGTTAGCTCGCTTGTCCCAACGTTTTGGAGTTCGTGGAGGTCTTTTCGCAGAACCAGAAATTAGAAAGTATCGCTATGGTAGCAAATTGACTTCTATCTCTTCCAGTGATTTGAAAGAGTTTAAAGATGAATTGTCGCAGTGTTTGCTTTACGCGAAAGCTTATGGTCAGCGTGATAAATTAGAAGGACGTTTTGTTTTGGATTTGGCTAAACGACTCCCGTTTGACGCTAAGCAGCGTTATCTTGACTTTTTAGGTGATCAGTATGGTAGCACTGAGGAACCTACTTTTCAGAGTTTGTTTGATTTTGTAGTACGGGAGGAAACGCGCAAGTCGACTGATTTTAGCATTATGCTAATGGGCGATTCTGGTGAGTCGCAGCAATTTAAAAAGTTTGGCAAAGGAAAATTGCCTTCATGTCCGGTTAGGCAGACGTCGGTAAAACCCCATGATAATGCGATTTCAGGGAGTTCGCAGTACTCGACTGCTGTTGGCGCACCGCGCGGCGGTGTGGCCAGACGTAGTGACATACCGGCATGTTTTTGTTGTTCATCACGTGGTCAAGTTGAATATCATTTTTTGTCTAATTGTAAAGAATTTTTGCGCTTGACACCTAAAGGTCGGAGAGATGTCATTGTGAAAGCTGGCAAATGCTTGAATTGTTTGCGCCAGCATATGGTTAGAGACTGTAATCATGCAAATAACTGTCGTAAGTGTGGACCTACCAACGATAGGAAACACTATTTTCTTCTGCATGATTTTTATGTGACGTCACGTGATTCTCTGGATTCGGTCGGTAAAGATGATGCTGGTGCCAGAGTTCCTGTGCGTAATGTTAAGATTGGAAATGTTAAAGCAGCCTTTAACCGCGTTACTGCTGCTCGTGTTTTGAATCCAATGACTGGCAAATCGAAGTTGGTGTATTGTCAGCATGATCCTGGTTCGCAGTTGACCTTTGTTTCGAGTGACTTGGTGTGCGAACTTGGTCTTAAACCGTATGATAAAGCGTCGTTTAAAATGGATACTCTGGCTGGTCAGAAACCTACTTGTGCTGAACTTGTTAAACTCAACATTCAGTCGTTAGAGACGAATGAACTGTTTTGTGATATAACTTCGGTGGTTAACCCAGCTTGGGCTGACGATGTTAAGACTTTACCACATAAGCAGAATTTAAGTAGTTTCCGTCATTTTCATGACGTGAATATGTTTCATTTGAATGATTGTAGTACTGTAGATGTACTGATTGCAAACGACAACGCTTATTTGATGTGGACAAAAGAAGAACGTGTTGGTGAAAATCGCAGTGAACCGCATGCTTTACTCACTCCTCTCGGTTGGTTGGCTTGTGGTGGTAAGTCACCCTTAGTTGAAAGCGTTGCTAAAGTGTGCAGAGTGCAGACGTCTTCAGAGTCGGATGTCATCTCTGGCTTTCAGCGTAAAATTCAGTCTCGTGATATGGAAATAGCAGACCTGAATAAAGTCATTCAGGATTTGACTTTGCAAAATGAAACCTGTGAATTGTCTCGCAATGATATTTTGGCTAGAGAACTTGTCGAACCGAATATTGAGTTGAAAGATGGTCGATTTGAGATACCTGTTCCGTTGAAGGAAGTTATTGATTTACCTAACAAATTTGTGTTGGCGTCAGATAGAGCTGCTAATTTAAAGAAGAAGGCTTTAAAACAATCTGAATTCCGAGGAACTTGTGTAAATGATGTAATGTCTTCTTGTCCTGAATTGTCTGACTTGTTAAACCCTCTGGCAGATGTCTTGGCTAGACTTCGGCTTGAAAGATTTGGTTTCATGGCTGATGTGACCAAATACTTTTTTCACATTTTGGACTCTTCAATACGTAAGCCCAGTTTTATTGAACTGCTTACGTACACCAGTAGTGCCGTTCGGATCGTGAACGAACGCCCTTTGGTACCTTTGAGTGACGACCCTAGGGATTTTACTGTCATCACCCCTGCCTCACTTTTGACCCCATACTTAGACCCATACTGTGCTGTTGGGCAACCACATGATCGTGACCAATTAAGAAGGGATTATCGGTTCAATTTGTCACTTTCTCAGCAGTTTTGGAGTAAATGGATCGATTTTTACTTGCCAGGTCTTCAGGGCCGGAAAAAATGGCTAAAAATGGCCGAGAATTTGGAGCCTGGTCAACTTGTAGTGGTAGGTTCTCTCCAAGACATTGGTAAACGTGGGAAGTATCAACTTGGGAGGGTGCATGAGGTAGTTCCACAAATTAGGAAAGGGAAGCCTGTGGTTCGTAGAGCCAAAGTTGCCGTCTGCAACTATGATGAGAGTACGGGGAAAGTGAAAGTAGACTACGTGTTGAGGGATATTTCGTGCCTCGCCCCCGTAAAGAACACCTAAGTGTTAGGGTTTGAGCCTGGTTTTGTCTGCGGTGGCCGACACTTGTCTGAGCCCAGAACAGTCGGTTATTATCGCAACTATTGTATATAGCGTCATTTTAGCGTGTACCTATGGTACCAATTTCATGTATCGTCGTGTTTATTCCGTATTGTTGTTCATTCTTTGCATGCCCTTTGTATTTACGTATTAACTTAAACGTGAGTGATTCAAACAATTTGTGTATCATGTGTTTTTATTCATTGGCTTACAATTGTCGTCAATTCTTTTTTAGTTATGCCATGTCAGACTGTCATAACTAGGGGCCGCTATGTTCCCGACAATTTTCACCAAATCAAACGTCATATAAAAACCGTTCAAGTCTACTGAATATTACGTCATGGAAATTCCTAAAGCATGTGCCAAAATTGCACCAGCGTTCATAAGAATTGTGTCAAGCCTGTTTGGGCCTGTTTGGGCCTGTTTAAACAGGAAATATTACATCAGCTTTAAACACCTGTTGGAATGACTTCATAATTGTCTTTCATTTATTGCGTCACAGTACTGCATACGTGAATTTGAGATATTGCTATCTATTCTGGTCATTCGTAAAATGATTGTTTGAAAGTTGGCCGCACATTTAACTGTTGGCTTAGTGCTTGCTAGCTGGACAAAGGTTCCGTCTTTTATCCAAGTAATCTGTTCTGTAGTGACAGTTTTCAGTGGTGTACGCGTTGCACCCCCTCGTTTTCGGTAGCCGTGGGCTAATTTTTACAGAAATACACTTTTTGAAAAGAAGTTCAAGTGTGTGTTTCTTCGGTCATTATATGCAGACGAACGGATCCGGGAACTTTATGTTACAATTTTCCCACGAAGAGATTATGGTTTACCGCTGTGACCAAATATCAAACTATAAAAATCAGTGATGAGCATAAATATTGAAACGTTTAATTTTTGTAGTTGAAGTGTGTAATTCATTACATTTGAAAGTAATTGTAATGTAATTAAACATTTTATTTTTGGTGATTTAATTGTAATGTAATTGAATCAAAAACTATGTAACTGATCCAACTCTGCTCTTAACTTATGTGTATACTCAATACTCATTAACAGTAAAAAAAACAATTATTTCAAAAGCAAACGTTTTATTTAACCGTCTATGGACAATAGTTTATGGTTCAAGCTGGAAGTTCAAGTATTTCGTGAAACGAATCAGGATTAACTGACATGATCAAAATAATCGCTTTGCACCAGTTCGTCGCATTTTAACTCCAGATAATTCCAGTTACCATCTTGAGATGTCAGATTGCGGCGAAAATAAGCTTCCGCCTTGTTCAACGAAATATCACGAATCATCTGCAAAGATGTATCGATGGAGTAATAATTTATACGTTAATGTACAATTGTGCATAAATATTTTACAAAGTAATTTTATGTTACAACTTAAATAACTAATGACATGTTTTAAAGCATGACGACCTGCATGTAATATTGGAAACGTGCCTTTAAACTTTTAATTTATTTGAGAACTTGCCTTTTAACCCTTTGCTTTTCAACGTTTTTTTGGAAGTTAACTGCTCAAGGGGGGGCCTTTTTTGGATCAAATTCAATCAGCTGTTACGTGTTATCTGCTGATGCTATTTCAACAAAAGTTGCACTGGTGTGAAAAAAAATCATTTGTCTATAAGTTTGAAAAGTCATTATTTTAAAATTTTGTATGTTAAACTTGATATTTCAATTTTTGCAAAGGTACCCAAAAACGACAATTTTGATTTATCTTGCCGCTATTTAATTACCGTGCTAATCCGATTTCATGCAAAGTTCTGAAAAACAATGAGCTCGATCGAACGCACGAAGTGTGTGTGCGGTGTGCCAAATCATTGCATTGATAAAGATTTACTTACGACTTGCGAGCAAATCTTATTGTAAGCTACTCATTGATTCTAAAATAGTTACAATCAGAGTAATATTGTTACACGAATTTGAAAAAAAACAAAACTGCGTTTGTTGTCTTACATTTTCGTCCTAAACTAATGCATTCCCAAACTCATGGCTATAAGCTTCTAGTTTTATGGAACCAAATTTCTCATAAGTAACACCTTAGCCTGCTTGAATAGCTGTTTACATCTTCGTTTGTGTATTTTAGGTCTACAATTGAGTTTGTAGTATGAATATTTTTAGTAGAGAGAAGACAATTGAACAAGTTGTTGAAATTATCTGAAATTTCTAAGTTCAAATTACGTGCTTTTGAAATAGTGGATTTGTGTCAAGTCGCATCACAAATATCATGCAAGCTACATCATAAGTCATTTCGCTTACGGGTGTTTATAAACATGACTCATAAATTACATCCACCAACAATACAGCATTTACATCAACAAAGCTAAGTTCGAAGCTAAACTTTTTATTGAAGATTGTGTCAATCAATTTGAAATAACATTTTTAGTCCGCCAGCGTCGAAACAATGCAACAGCGAATTGAGGAACATGCGTAAACAAAGGAAATGTGAAATAACCCACAGTCAGCAAAGCTACATAAATTTAACGTTTACAAATGTTGAATCAATGTAAAAGGAATGGATTGCTGACTGGGTCGTCATTGTTTGAAGCACAAAAAATACGCGTAAATGCGACAACATCAGCAAGGCAGCGATTATGTTTCTTGCCAAAAAAAAATTAACTTTTGAATTCAAAGATAAAAATGATTATAACGAAGCTTCAAAGTTTGTCGTAAAAAATATATTACAGAGATACAATAAACATAATCATTTTGTGCCAGATTGTGAGAAGACTTCCTAGATTCTTTCCAAACATTTGCAGGATTGCAAATTATTTTTTATAACTTTATATTGCCAAAAAATGGCTTCTTTGTTGAAACAACGTGGCTACAATTCTATAAAAAATTCTTAGTCCTACTACATTGAAGTAATGAAATTTTTTTTTGTGATTTTGCTGATGACGTTTTACAATATCCGAGAAGTAAAAAATAATAATGATGAATTATTTTGCAAAACCGTGGTTTGCAAGCGCTTCACAAAAAATTGTTGGGGGAAAATTTACCATTAGACGTAAAACGTTTGTAAAAGAAAATTGTCGGTTTACGTATTTATAATGTTTATTGCCCTGTTCGAATTATAAACTGCCTGTATTGTCTACCTTTGTGGTTGCCGGCCAGCTTAGAGCAGCATGCAAACTACGCGTTTATGGTATTTGCATCGTGTTATGATTCTCGAAAATTTCCCACAAGGTCTTTATTTTTATCGTGACATTTTTGTGCCTTTTCTGTTCTAAACTTGAAGTCATTGTGCAGCACAATCCACATCGGTTTTTAGACTCAGTCTTCATTGAAAATCTTTTGTGTGGTGCATCATTTCAAGTAGTGTCTTCCCCTAAGCTGTTACACAAACCGCCCAGAACCAGGTTGATTATTATGTATCTTACAGCCGTTGAGAGCCCGTTATTGTATGTGTGGAATTATTACTGAAGATGTCTGACTACATTCATGCCAAAGTCGAGCAAATTCTGCTTTCGGGATCCTTGCCGTTATTTACGGTATTTTTTGTTGATAAGTTTAGGCAGCATTTTTCAAAGATAAATGAAGACATCGGTATTGTTCGTCACTTAGATTTAGTTTTCTCAGCATTGTTTATTCATTCTTTGATCCACTAATTTGTCCCACTTTTGGTATAATCGGATCGTTTATAAATGGCGGGTCTTCACAATAGCCGGCCTCTTATACATTGGCGCAACGTATTCAGATGTTGAATCAATGATGAAAAAAGCTGATTTGTTGTTTGTCTGATGTGACGCCTAGCTTTATGCCTCTTCTACATTACAAAATATTTAGTAATGTAGATGAGGCATTATCATCTTCATTTTGCGCTCTTTGGTACAACACACAGTGCACTGTGAAACAAAAATGCAGGACATAACAACAAGTAGGCGACATAAAGCAAGGAAGGGGCATATTGTAGCCATCGAGTTAGCTGCTACGTGTAAATGGAGCCTATCTCATAATTTTGAATGTATCTCACAATTACTGTTTGCAAAAACGCCATTTCTTCGGCCTCTCCCAAAAGCATTTGCAGTGATACATTTCCTCAATTGCAAGTTTTGTCAATGAGAGCATTTCCATAGAACGTTTATTTCGAAACCAGGTTTTCGTGCATTTACCCAAGAGAAGATTTCTTATTGTAACGTTTTTTATTCGTCAATGAATATTATCTGCTTGAAACAACTGTTTTGAATAGTTTGTGGCCTACATAGCCTACTATTTTGATCGTGGATTGCTATTCTTTCTAGAGCTGATAACGCAAAAAACGTTTGCTATTATTGTTTCTAATTAACAGCTTTGTGATCACTGGCTTTTCTTTTGTGGCATAAGAAATAACGCGCTTTGTATTATTGAGGTCAAACCAAACAAAGGAAACCAAGAGGATGTTTCTCTCTGCTCGCGCATATCGATGCACGAAGCAATTATGAGCTTATGGCTTGTTATCGCAATGTAATCCATTTCACGCTTTGCTGGAAGTGAGCTAGAAATAGCAAAAATTCACCAAAATCTTGAATTTACAAGAAAACTACACAACTTTTAGCATCAAATTTAATATCATCAGATCCGCCTGGCAATTTTAGGAAAAGTCAAGAAAAACCAAGTGCATGGCGTTACTGTGCTTCAAATAATCAAAGGAAATATGAGGGGGGGGCCAAATCTGGCCTCCCTTTGAGGAGCAAAGTGTTAAGTTTGTACCTTGTGTTTCGCATTTTGCCTTATGCATTTCGGTACACGACAACTGGGCGAGACAAAGTGGGCGATACCCACTTGGGCGAGACCAGGTGGGCGACGAGACAAGTGGGCGACGAACCAAGTGGGCGACGAGTCAAGTGGGCGACGGACCAAGTGGGCGACGGCCAAAGTGGGCGACGGAAGCGAAGTTTATTCGTTCGGAAAAAAATATGACTTTTAATTTTTACTTTAAAATACAATGATTGATTTGTGGAAGGGAGGCAATGAGAGTTCTCACGCTGAGTTTCATGAAGCATTGGAAGCAACATTTTCATTATTTTTTGTAGTCTAGTAATAGCGCTTGCTGTTTGATGTTAATTTGCATTGTGACATCATCTTGACACATTATTTTGCAATTTGCGCGTCAGGGTTTATCGTGAAGCTTAATAGAAACCTCTCAGAAAAGAGACAAACGAATGGTCATAGAGTGGTTTAAGTCAGTTATGAACGCTCCCTAACCGTTATCGAAGCTTGTCAGTATAAAATATGACTTTTAATTTTTACTTTAAAGTACAATGATTGATTTGTGGAAGGGAGGCAATGAGAGTTCTCACGCTGAGTTTCACGAAGCATTGGAAGCAACATTTTCATTATTTTTTGTAGTCTAGTAATAGCGCTTGCTGTTTACTAGACTACAAAAACACATTGACACATTGACGCTTGACACATTATTTTGCAACACACAATCCAGTCTCTGAATATTATAAACACTTGCGGTAGGTCACTAGGTCAGCCAGTGCTGAGAACTTAACTACTAAGTAGCTGGTTTGGTAGGTACATGCGTTAGACATTGGAATGTTTGTAGTGATTTTCAAGCGAAGCAGAAGTTTTTGTTAGTTGTTCGAGTATGTTATTGTTTAAAATACATGTAAAAACTTACATACGATTCATTAACTACGGAGATTAGCATAACTTTGATGCTCTAAAAATAAAGTCATATTGGAAACGTGCCCTAGTCATGTTTTATACTGACAAGCTTTGATAACGGTTAGGGAACGTTCATAACTGACTTAAACCACTCTTTGGCCATTCGTTTGTCTCTTTTCTGAGGGGTTTCTCTTAAGCTTCACGATAAACCCTGACGCGCAAATTGCAAAATAATGTGTCAAGATGATGTCACAATGCAAATTAACATCAAACAGCAAGCGCTATTACTAGACTACAAAAAATAATGAAAATGTTGCTTCCAATGGCTTCGTGAAACTCAGCACGAGAACTCTCATTGCCTCCCGTCCACAAATCAATCATTGTATTTTAAAGTAAAAATCGTATTTTTTTTCCGAACGGCTAAACTTTCGCTTCCGTCGCCCACTTTGGCCGTCGCCCACTTGGCTCGTCGCCCACTTGGCTCGTCGCCCACTTGGTCCGTCGCCCACTTGGTCCGTCGCCCACTTGTCTCGTCGCCCACCTGGTCTCGCCCAAGTGGGTATCGCCCACTTTGTCTCGCCCAGTTGTCGTGTACCGACGCATTTTCCATGACCTCTTGATTGGCCGCTGTTAAATACGCTTTCCTGACAGCGTTGCGTCATTCAAAACTCGAGTTCCAATAATAAGTCAATCGTTTTAGTGCCGCAGCTATGTGGGCGTTTACGTTGCTAGTTTATGTTGAAGTCTGAGTACATGTTGAGATTCAAATAAAGTTATCTGTTTGTTTATGACAGTTCGTCCGAGATAGTTAGACGTCAAGGATTCCGCGAAACATTACAGTGCATACATAAGTCGCCGTTGGTTCAAAGCTAAAAATCATGAATTTGAAAACTGCAACGCGTAAGTGCAGACACGTTCACAGAGTTCATATCAATGAATACCCACTTTCAAGGAAAAATGGATAAATGGAAGATCAGGTTTCTGCAAAGACACCCCAATATCACAGCAAGTGTTTGGTCGTGCTATGAAAGCGCTATTAACGCCGGCTTGGTTTGGGGGCGATTGTGCTGGAAACAAAGCTTTTAAAAACCATTCTTGCTTCATTATGCTTTCAGCTGTAAAACATAAATTCAGTAAGGTCACTTTACTTAGTTTGCAATTGCAACAGTATTCTTTATTTGATACAAACTATTTGGTCACTTGGCATCTTTCGTGGTACTTTCATTGGAAAACCTTTTTGTACGGCTCAAAAAACTACTTCAAGCTTTATTAACCCTAAACTTAGAAATATTAAATTGTTTTTAAATTTTCCATATGTAAATTCGTATCAACGCATATATCAACGAATTACTTGCAGTCGCTCAAAAACTATGTGAATTGTGAAGGCCAGAAAACGGTACAAAAGTACAAGGTGAAACACAAACCTGTTACGTCATTTCTACGATCAGCAGTCAGCAAATGCGTTAGTTTCCGAGAGAGCTCCACGATGCTGCATATTCTTGAAGGGTGAAGACAAAAAGACCGAATTTTTTCCACAAAAATTTCATTTTCATGAGAAGAGTAACGAAAACAAGATGGAGTAGGCCGATCCGAATGTTCAATCACCTAATAAATTGACAGTGTCAAATGTCAATGGATAATTTTACATTTTGTTTGTACAAAACTTCATGCCACCATAAAAAACTCAAAACCTAAATAGGAATAGACAATGCTGTTTAGCCTCACATACCTTAATGACAGAGGACTTGCAACATACCAGAGCTATTCTGCCATCAACCTAAAGTAGATGAAAGTAAAGTGTATTAATGGAGGTAAATGTGCGCGCATTGATATCCCTGAAAGTTTATGTAAGCAGCTATAAATGAAATGCAGAATGTTACATTGTTTTATCTCTACAGATACGAGATTTGCGTAAATAATACGACATGCGAACAGAAGAAGAACAGTAGAAAAGAAGAAGGTACCGGTATGGAAAGTTTAAATGTTGGAAGGCTCTGTGAGGCAAAGCAAGCGAGACTGTGGAAGCTTTAGCACGCAGAAGCATAATGTTGTATACAAAAGACTCCATGGAGAATAGAGGGTCTGCTAATATTCGGCTAGTCCGATTCGGTTAGTTCCCTATTCGGCTACAGTTTTGAATTGCATTTTGTATTTTATTTTACAATATCGTTTCTTTTGCATTCCGACAAAGAAAAATAAATTGAAATGAAATTTAGCGCAAAATGTTTGAACTATTAAATTGAAATGCTTGCTTACATAAAATCGACATGTATCCTACGTCACCGTCTGTATGCAAACTTAGAATATATTAGAATCCTCAACTATTACAAAATTCCAAATCCAATGACGCCTTCTGTTTATTTAGAGAATGTTGTACTTTATTCCACAATATCGTTTCTTTTATAGTTGAAATTATCGAAGCTTTAGATGAGTGGGGTTTAGACCTAACTACTGAGATCTTAAATCATATTTATGACACCGGAAACATCCCTAAGTAGTGATATGGTACGTTCCATATTCATAACTTTACCAAAGAAAACAGGAGCAACAGAATGCTCACTCCACAGAACAATTAGCCTTGTGAATCATCTAACAAAGATCTTACTCCGAATCATGATGATAAGATTGAGACCAAAACTAAAATTCCAGGTCATGTAACGCCGAAACCCAGGTTTATTCTAAACTGTCTTTTTTTCGTTGACACGTTTTCGCTGAGACTTTATCTCATAAACCTCTATTGTTAATCATGAAAAATGTTGTTTTGATGTAAAACACTTATTTTGAACGAACCCAGACAACAAAAACCATGATTTTTATATTGATTTAACGTCTGCAGACGTTGAATCAATGTAAAAATGACGGATTTTGCCGTCTGGGAAGGCACTCAAAGGTAAACACTGGATAAAATGCAAGAAGGCAAAAAAACGATATGGTGGAATAAAATACAAAATTCTCTAAATAAACAGAAGAATCGGACATACATCTCTCTGTTATCATTTTTAATGTAAAAATTCAAACTGTGCTGTTGAAATTTCCGATTGTAGTTTTGGTCTTAACCTCATCATCATGATTCGGAGTAAGATCTTTGTTAGATGATTCAAAAGGCTAATTGTTCTGTGGAGTGAACAGTCTGTTGCTCCTGTTTTCTTTGGTAAAGTTATGAATATGGAACGTACCATATCACTACTTAGGGATGTTTCCGGTGTCATAAATATGATTTAAGATCTCAGTAGTTAGGTCTAAACCCCACTCATCTAAAGCTTCGATAATTTCAACTATAAAAGAAACGATACTGTGGAATAAAATACAAAATTCTCTAAATAAACAGAAGGCGTCGTTGGATTTAGAATTTTGTAATAGTTGAGGATTCTAATATATTCTAAGTTTGCATACAGACGGTGACGTAGGATACATGTCAATTTTATGTGAGCAAACATTTCAATTTAATAGTTCAAACATTTTGCGCTAAATTTCATTTCAATTTATTTTTCTTTGTCGGAATGCAAAAGAAACAATATTGTGGGAATAAAATACAAAATACAATTTATAACTGTAGCCGAATAGGGAACTAGCCAAATTGGACTAGCCGAAACGGGCCATTCCGGAGAATAGAACCTGCAAGATTCATTGAAGAAAAAAATGATAAGTACAGAACAAGGTTTTCTGGAAAAGAGCAGATGGCTTCGGTGACGTGGGGATTCTCATAACAGAGGAATGGATGGATAAAGTTTTATCTGTTACTCGCATTTGTAGCCTATTACTTTGACTAAATCAAAATAGTTCTAAACCCTGTAGTGGTGCTGGGTTGAACACCTATTACACAGGCCAACAAAAAAAATTTGGCACAAAAGGTGAGAGTCATTTTAGAGTATTTCAAGGCCCCTGATTCCGAAAATGCACTTAATTTTTTCGAATTGGCTCTAGTTTTCGAGATATTTGACAATGAAAATAGTTTTAAAATCGTTACTCAAAAGCTTGTAATTGGCACATTACTTATTTTTAGCCCTGCTTTCCATTGTGATGTCATAATTGCACTTGTCTAGTTTAATTGGTTGGTATTGTACGAAACTTCAAAACGCAAGCAAGGGTCGAAATAAACTGTGGTCTGTGATTAATGTAAAAGAGACATGAATATTCAATGAAAACAGTTGTGAATCAATATCTCACAAGAAAAATAGCCCGAAAGTCATGTGTTTATGAATGCAGCTTTATATTAAAAAGGTAGGCCTACTGATATGAATACTTGTTCAAATGAAATTTTATTCTAAGCCTTTGCTAAGGCCAAGTCTTTGCTGCAAGAATTTTTTTATCTATAGGCTAATAAAATATGCCTTTGACGAGTAGGATGCTGTCCTCTATACGGTTGCATTGACACTGTCTGCTTTGTGAAGCGCTGAGGAGCAACGCATTCTGCGATGGATACAGCGCTATATAAAAACAAGCATTATTATTATTACTTTGACATGAAACTGGGAGTTCCTCCTAAAGTATGCAAACATTGCACTCAAACCCGTTTCTGGGCTCAAGGCTAAGAAGAAGTTCAGAGTGCCATGGCGTAAAGAGAGCCGTGGAATCACCTTATCGATAGGCTACTTATGTACGGTGAACATGTTCGAATGAAGTCGTCACAAAGGAAGTTGGAACATCATGTTTACATGGAGTGTGCAAGACGGCCATTGCATAGACGTTACCATTTATGGTTTTTCTTTGTCCTCTCTTGTTTCAAGTGGGGATTTGCTTGAAACAATAGTAAAACGGGAATGACCCAGAGTAACTTCAATAACTTCAGTAATGTTTTGGAGCAAGGTCAAAGTTTTTTCTCAAAACCATTTCTACCACCTATTGTAGTTAGAGATTTAGCTATCAAAAGTGGCAGCTGGAATCTGGGCTCCTTATCTCGATCAACGTGGCATTCTTGACTCCGAGGCCAAGATTACGTTCTTCCGTAACAAGGATAAAATTCTAAGCAGCTACTTTACTGAAAGACATAACTTTGTATTCTGTAATTACATAAATGGCCTTCATACCTTGATGGGGTGTTACTCAGTAGGCTTGCCATAATAACGAGTTGCGTTTGCTCATCGATAGCTTTGTTGTGCTTGTTTGTCTAGTTTGTTATGCAAAACAATGTAGGCTATGCATTTTGTTTGTACTTCGTAGCTTAGTTAGTAAATCTGATACTGTTGAAGTCAACAAATATACGCAAAACACAAGTTATATATTCTACATCTTGTATCCTCAGGCTTGCTTCACGTCCTATTTTGATTGTTACTAGGCCAGTAAACGTTAAATAGCTGTTTGTTTGGGTTGTAATCAACGTGATTGGTTCCAAATAGCCATTATACAACTCAGAAATGTGCCTGGGATTACTTTGTTTTAGTTGGGATTGGGATTACTTTCAGTTGGGATTACTTTCAATTCAAATCTATAGGGGCTCAAAATTGCGAAAAAAATGTTTTTGCTGTATCTTAAAAACTAGAGCCAATTCGAAAAAAACAAGTGTATTTTCGAAATCAGCGGCCTCGAAATACCCTAAAATGACTCTAACATGTCGTGCCTTTTAAAAGAAAAAAATTTTGTTGGCCTGTGTTATAGTACACCGGGAAACAGCGTAAAAATACCGAAGCTCTAAAAATGCAATTACTCACAACATACATATATTTGGAAAATCAAAAAAATAATTATATAAACTATACCTTGCAAATATGAGCCGATTTGATTGATATCAGAGCTCCAATGCGAAAGCCAAGCAGAGCAAAATTAGGGACTCCGGTCAAAATGGCCACAATTGAACAAGAGTTTAAAGAAAGAACTCTCAAACCTTCACTTTCCACGCTGCTTATTCGTCCAACGTATAAACGGCACACGTCTCCATGCAAGCTTTCGTGGTCAAACCTTTGACAACATACCAACACAAACACATGTTACAGCTGCATACGTGCAGACAAATTGCAAAACTGGTTTCAACCCACAATAACCTTTACCGGTACTTTACTTTATATTAAATGATATTTTTAACTAGAAAGTCAGATACGTAAAGTTCTAGTTGCTATTACCAAACCGGAGGAGCAGGCCCTGTGGAAATCGCAACCATAAAGCAGGAATAAATTTTATCAGCTCCAGCGTAGTGTTGGGCGATATTGAAAAAAACAAAACGATACGATATTTGAAAAAATACTCGATATTTCGATACTTTTCGATATTTTTGTACTAATTAAGAAAAGAGTTTCTCAGTCTTCGAAATTAGTGTCGGCAATTGCCGAGGTGATTGCCGACGCAGATGCATGAATGGCGCATTAGCGTCGGCAATAAAAATGCCGAAGCCACAAGAGCGCTTGTAAGGTTAGGGTTAGATATCCCTCCCAGTCGTTATGCCACAGCCATAGGTTTGCTCCTTAGTCAACACCCTGATGGAGCTCTGCGAAAGAGGCGTGTGGATGGGTATCAAAGCACAAAAGCGGGAAAACGTGGACGCTTCATTGCGAACGGCAAAGACAGTGTAGATTTACAGCCAAGCGATGAGCCTCTTGATGTGTCCGATTCCAGTGATGACACGACAATCTCATCCTCCGATACAGCATCTGATGATTCCGATTCTGACATCTAGTTTTTCATCAAGCAGACTTTGTGTTGCTCGCAGTATCCCAACTGTGCCGAAATTATGTTAGTGCATACCTAAATCGAGGCAATCTTCTCGCAGGGAGCGATTAATTTGTTACCGGTACTTGGTTGAGCAATTAACGTTATTTTATGGTAATTCAACGTCGCTAGATGTCGAATTAATGTAAAACAAACGTAACTTTCTTATTGGGCATTGTTGTTACGCAATATAACCAGCCGGGAAAATTAAATCGATTTGTGCTGACTCGAACGTTGAATCAACCCAAAATTAACTTACTTTTCCTCCTCGTGAGTTATTCAACATGAATTACCATAACAGCGTGCGTATTGCGTTGCTCGCTTTATCGCTACTTTTGGTATTATTACATCACAACAAATCACACAGTGCGGCCGTGATAGACTACTCTAGCATATTTTTCGCTTCTCGTTTTCCATGTTTGGTACAATTTTTTTCGTTATAAACGTTCACAGCAATTGCCGAGGCAATTTCAACTTTTGCCGTTTGGCTTTGGCAACGTTTTTGTAGGGGTTTGCAGTTATGAGTTATCGAACGATATTGAAATAAATATCGATATTGAAAAGATATCGTATCGTATCGAAAATTCGATATATCGCCCAACACTACTCCAGCGTAGGATAGGTATCATGCAGAACCAAGACCATACGGACTTACATGCGAGACGAGCTTGTTTCAAAGCAACCCTGTTCATACTGTTGCACAAGACATTTTGCATCCGTTGAAATAGTAAGACTTGAGGATGAAGTAGTTGTCACCATGTTATCGGTTCTGAAAAGCAGATATTTTCAATGATTTGTATTGAACGCAAAGACATTGCTTGTGAAGTAACACAGTACGCTAGCTTAACAAACCCTGACTGATATTGGGCAAAAACACAGAATTTTACACGCTATACTTTCAGTGTAACTGTACACCCATCACACAAATTACAGTATAAAATATTTTTAATTCTTCACAAGCTGAATATTCCGGTCTGCTACTATTCGGAGAATCCAAATCGAAGAAATCCCAATTCGGAGACAGCCATTTTCGGAAAAAGTCTTTTTCGGAGATTTCTAAAATCTCACAGCGGCATCTGTTTATTCAAAGGAATTGGCTTATTATGGAGGTTAATCAAATAAAGTCTCAGCGAAAAAAATAAAACAGTTGTCATATGGCGTTTCGTGTTTAACAATAGTGGTTAACCGAATGAAGTCTCAGCGAAAATGTCTCGACTAAAGTTGCTAGATATCGCTGCAGCCTATACCGTATAACCACAAGATATAAGCTAATTTACATCTACCTCTTCACTGAAACAATAATTTTCTCGTTTGCATTGGTATGGAAGGTAAACAGAAAAACCGCTTAGGCTATCTAACGATGCCTACAAATTCTGTAAATAAACAAAAGCGACGCTGGATTTAGGAAATCACAGAATCGGTTTTCCATGAAAAAAGGCTGTCTCCAAATTGAAATTTCTCTGAAACGGCCATTCCGAAATATTTATTTGGTACAAGAGCCTCAACTAGGGGACAATCCATTTCTTTACATACAGGCTGCACCGGAATGGCCCGTTTCGGTGGGTCCAATTCGGTGAGTCCGATTCCTATTTGGTGATCTTTTTAATTTTTTTTTTAAATTATTGGGTACCGTAGCCTAATTATCATTGCCGTTTTAGGGTTAGGGGTTAGAGGTTAGGAACTCACCGAATAGTAGCAGACCCAGGTTGCACTATATAAAAAAGATAGTATTAGTAGCAGGAAAGATACATTGTTCAATAAGTGGTGCACACATTCTAACACAAAGACAATACTTAGCGAGGTAAATTTATTGATAAAAAGTAGGCAAGAGGAAAACTAAGAAGTTTAAGAATTCTTGATTTAAGACAATACGAACCTTTCGTCTTCACAACTGACTGTTTGGAGTTGCGTGATGGTTACAAAGTCATCATAAGATAGGCATGATAGCCAATCATGCTTTCCTTCCAACAATATGGAAATTTTATGAACAGGATGGACGAAGCAACCAGCATGTGGGTTGTCATCTACCTCATAGCTTTTTTTCACAGTAATGTGTATCAAAGGTTGTTTCTGTGTGTCTTGTACAGAAAATAAATAACCTATATGCAAATACGAAATGTTTTATGACATAAAATACTCAACATTGCTTACAAAAACAAACCTCAACCAACAATGTAATTAAACATGCAATCGCTGCTCTACATAATAATTTGTGAATATCTTCCAAGTTACAATTTTTGCATATTTCATACACACGTGGAAGCTGACCTGACACTTTGAAGTACTTTTCTTCCGGTGAGTCACCTTTTTGCAAATTGACTTTATCAAAACTAAAAGAGTTTGATAAACAAGTTGGTTCAGCTTTCAATTCAAAATCGTGAAGTATTATCGGCTGTTCAACGATTTCTATATACCTATACGTTAAATATAAAACACTCAGACATCTGCACAAAATAGTCACTATAACACCACTTTCATGTTAAAAGCCGGTCACATTGAATATATCAATTGCAAGTACGATAATCACTCCGCAGCGGTGGAAAAAATCTAAACTTTTCATGACAACCTCATTACGTGGGTCGTGGATCTTAAACTCTAAAATCAGCTGCAGTATATTTTCATTATTGTGCACTAAAATATACACAATTGCACATAGCTACCAATGGTTCAAAATAACAAATAATAATGGAAAATTTGTGTGCACCTTACAGTATCAACCAAAAAACAGCCTTTTATAAGTGTATCGGTATACTAGTGTTTACCTTTCACGGCTATGTGTTCCTGGAACGTACTTCCATTTCAAGAGAAATGACACAGTGTTGATGTAATTCAAACTTGATTCAACAATCAAAATGGATATAGACCCAGTTCGATCACAAAATACCAAGTTTTTGGATTTTTCATCTAAAAATTTTTAAAAATGATATCCTAAAAACTACTGGCATCCTTGATAAATCGAAAAAATGCCCCATTATAATAACTATATATGATAGACCACCTCCAACAAAATAACTTACACTGGAAGCCTGCTGCTTCTATAAGGTAAAGATTGGCAATTTAAAATACCGCATTCGAAATACTGAATACTGTAATAGGATTCAGTTTATATTTTTCATATCACATTTATGTTATTAATTACTCAAATATTTTTTTTTGAAGAAACAAAAACACATCTTGCATCTCCTGTTAAGACTGAACCAATTTGGTCAGATGTAGATGATGAGCAGTCTTACTCAAAAAGTAAAACTGTGTGAAAAATGTATGTACTTGATTCCACACAAAAATAGTCCGAGTAAGCTGGTTGGACTGTGTTCATTTTAGTGGTACCATAACTAAAGTTTACAAGAGACATCAATAAGCAATGGAGTGAAGTACAATATAAATTAATTTCACATGAACAGTACCTGGTTTTATAAAACCAACTAATATTCCAGGTACATTGATCCAATCACACAAATGTTCGTTAGATTGATTTTTTCCATATGCTTTCTATGAATAGAATATGTTGAACCATGGGCATACGAAGCCAAGCAACATGATCAAGTTTAACATATTCAAGTTTATTACATGTACAGAAACACAAAACTATGCAACAAATTAAATATATATATATCAAACGTTTTCGACATCACAAGATATCTTCTTCAAGAATGCTTACGAGAAAACGAAAAGAATAACTGAGAGAGCGATGGTGAGAGCAATGTGTGGTGTGAAGCAGATGAACAAAAGAAATACCGTAAAACTTATGAACTTGCTTGGGTTGAATGAAAATATTAAGTTGGCAAAAGCGAATGGAGTGAGGTGGTATGGGCATTGGGCATGTTTTGAGAAGGGATGCAGATGATGTTTTGAGAAGAGCGCTGTTGCAAGTGGAGGCCTGGAGGGTCGTAGAAAACAAGAAAGACACAAAAAAACGTGGAAAAGGCAAGTTGAGGAGGAAAGCAGCAAGGTGGGCTTGACAAGAGAGGGCACGTTAGACAGATCGAAGTGGAGGCAGGGTGTAAAGGCGATTGCGGCACTTGGAGGTGAATCTAGTCACCCTAGGTAACTACTACAGTTATGAATATGTTAAAATACAGAATATGTTATAAATAGAATATGTTACAAACAACAGACCATGAAACGAAGCAGGACCAATAGTTTTTCAAGATTACAAGATGCAGCAAAATTGAAGTTATAATTTAAAATTGTGAAAAAGATTTTACCAAATCAATGCAGCTATGAACAGGATCTTTGTTGTATCTTTCAACCAACTTGCTGACAGATATGAAGCATTTTCGAGTAGGCAACAAATTCACTGAAGATACGGTATTGTTCTTTTCCAATGCAACTAAATATAAACAAGATAAGAAAATATAGTTGCAATCTGGGGGGTTTTTTCGGTCATTTATCGGTCATTGACCGATTTTTTAGCAAAATGTCTGAAAAAAATATAGTCAATTCGGTCAAAATGTCCGAAAAAATATATAGTCAATTCGATCAAAATGTGAGAAAAAATATGTACGCACGCAAATCGATTTCAGTGATTGCAAAGAAGCTTCTTGCGCCACTCTACGATTTTTTGTCAATCGGAAATACAAGATGTAGACTTAGTGTTTGAACGTTGATCCAATGTCTTATTGTATGTGATAACGTAAATACAGAAGTAACATTTCCCAAACGTGACTGACGTGGTGCTTTCAAGTGTGACGCAATGTTGCGTTGCCTTGGAAAGGTCAAACCGCTTGGTAGAGATTGATCGGTCTGTTCTGTCAATCGGGACATTTTCTCAGCATGTTGCATATATTATCAATTTTTGAGCTGGTGGTCAACTCTTTCGAAATGTTATTGACCAGACCACGATAAACAACGAAGTATCCCTTTGTACGTTGATCCAATGTCTCATTGCTTGTGATAAACGCAAACATGAAAATAACACACTCAAAGACTTCAACTTTCTAGAAATGCCACTGTGTTTTCACATCTTTCCTTCGAGTCGTGGAAAAAATTGATCTGTCAGTCGGGAAATTATCCCAGCATATTGCATAATGTTGTTAACTTTGGAGCTGGTGATAACCTCTGTGAAATGTTTGACTCCACATCGATAGATAATGATTTTGTGTGATGGTTTTTGCAACGTTGTACTCTATTGAGTGGGTCTGCTACTATTCGGTGAATCCGATTCGGTGAGTCCGATTCGGTGAGTTCCTAACCTCTAACCCTTAACCCAAACCCCTAACCCCAAACCCTAAAACGGCAATGATAATTAGGCTACGGTACCCAATAATTTAAAAAAAAAATTAAAAAAATCCCCCTTTAAGGGATTGGACTCACCGAATCGGACTCAACGAATCGGACTCAACGAATCGGACTCAACGAATCGGACTCAACGAATCGGACTCAACGAATCGGACTCACCGAAACGGGCCATTCCGCCATTGAGTAGACGCAAAAAGCCCTACAAAAATATAACTGTTTGTAACTTTTTAATGAGCAGGTGGGAAATCATTTCAATTTAGCTGGAATTTTTGTTTTTGGTAAGTATTGAGTAGCTTTAGGGGCGTATCCTCAATGGAAGCAAGGGAAGCCTCAAACCCTGTCAAAATTAAAAAAAGAGAAGATGATATTTTTCAGTAAAACGATTTCGTAATTTCTTAACCTGAATACGAATTAAGACAGCTTCCAACTCAGGCCTCGACACTGAAGGCGGCCATCGCGAACATGGCCGCGATTAACCTACAAAAACCGACATTTGTCCGCTAGGTCTCGCACTTCCGTCGGCCGCATTTGTCCGCCATGAAGTTCCGAGAAAATTTTACGCAAGCGGTCTTGTGAATAAAGTACTTTGCCACTTATAATCACAAAGGATTAGAAAGCAGTCAAAGCACCCGATAAATCACAATACACACTGCCTATGCTTGAATTGTTAACATTATTGATTGCGAACCAGGTGACAATCGGCGGAAAGTTTTAACAACAGCTACGAAGCGTGGCATAGATTGGCCAAGTTTGGCAGCTATTGCTAATGCTTTGCTGAGTTTTAATGCAGAGAACGCAACCGTACAACGTGGATTCAGTTTGCTTTCTCGGTTGCGAACTCCAACAAGAAATCGCTTGCGTTGTTCAACTGCAGATACCAGTAAACTTATGTGTTTGAGGTTAAATGCTGTATCATACAAAACATTCAATTATGACGTGGCATACGCGCACTGGCACAGTAACGCGAAGCCAGCACGCTACAACGTGAGCAGTGAAATTGTTGAGGAGTTAATTCACTTTGTAATTGCGAACCATTAGAGCGTAACGTGTTTTTTTATTTGGTCATTCTTACTTGTTTTTATTCCTTTCCGTTATACTGTATTTTTGTTTTGCGTTATTTTTGAACGTGTGTTAGTGTGCAATAAAAGATGTCTGCGACCGGGTGTTGCAAGGTTGAGTTTTGCTGATGAACGTTTGTCTGTTCTAACTTTTCTCAAATAAAACACGACAACGTTTCTCAGCGAAACTTAGTGTTGTAGCTAGTCAGGAAGTGCATTTTTGTTGTATCAGCTACTTGAAAGGAAGTACATTCATCAGAAAAAATGACCGAAATAAATAAAATTGACCGAATTTTTTCAAGTCATTTCGGACAAATGACCGAAAAGTCTAAGCGAAAAAAAAACCCAGGTTGCAATTGCCATAAATGAACGTCTTTTTATGTCAATTACAACTTTGTTCATTCAGCATTGGTGCAATAAGTCTAAAATTGTTGCAAAATGTTATTTCATAAATGACCATCTAGCACCAAGAGGAAGCATTTTTGTGCTTAATGCAACAACATACAGCATACAATACAACAAGACAAGTGGGAGCAGCAAATCAATATGTTCTCACTTCATAATACTGTACTCAACAAGTCAACCCTTACTTTGCTGGCGGTAATGCTGCACCAAATGCTTTATCAGCTGCAAAGTTACATCTTCAACAAAAGAAGATTCATCTACAAAAAAAACAAATCATTAAAAAAATAATACTAAAAATGATTAGCACAGACCACTTACAATCAGAAAGAAATACAAGTCACTCATTTCACTAATCCTATACTGCCAGTAAACGAAATTTATACCTGGCAATAACTTGTTTGGTATTGCTGGGAGCACAAAATGTTCAATGAAAAGGCAAGCGGCCTTAGCCCATGCTCGATTAGCAGACCCATGTTGCACCTGAATGGCCAAGGTTGATACCTTTTCAAGAAAGCTTGATGTGTTCATGTTTAATCAACAAGTTCAAACACAACATCATTATGTGAGTCAGAAGTGCAGTACTTCTTTTCTATAAATCTAGTGCACAGAGCACAAACTTTACCAATGATGAAACATGCAAGAAAAACACGGAATATATAGCAACCACAACACAGCAAGCTTTCAAATAAAACATATTTAATTATTTATCCTCTTTGGTGCAAACAAATTTATTACTTAGGTAACAAAATTCACTATATACCGTACTTCAGGTGTTCGACTACACTACATAGTTTTCAATACATGCAATGCTTACGCAAATGAGCTGGTAATAATAAACATGGTTGAGCAGTATCTGACTTTTGAGCTTGTAAGAAGTGTAACATTTTTTATTACAAGAAGCTCATGACAAGGAGTACTTTTCTTTCTTATCTGTGTTGAGAAGCGAAATGTCTTTTAACAATCAGTGATCTGATTCTGTGGCAATAAATAGAAATTGAACAACACATCTTTAGTATGGTGATGAACAAGACCTGACAGTGTTCAGAAAATGAAAATGGAATAACACGCACATTTGACGTATCAGGCTTTGATGAAACATATCTAAAGTTTCGCTTGTTTGATTCTCCTAAAACTTGCTAAAGTGAGGTGATCGTATGATAGCCAATCAGTCGGTTCGACTATGATACATAACTTAGCTTATCACAGATTATAGGCAAATTGTTCGTAAGCAATTGTTCGTAAGCAATTGTTCGTAAAACAATTGTTCGTAAACTGTTTTTAGTAAAATAAAATCCGTAAAACAATTCTTCGTAAAGCATTTCTTCGTATACATCAAATTTTAACTGCATGCACGAAAAAATGCTTTAGGAAGAATTGGTTTACGAAGAATTAATTTTACGAACAATTGTTTTACGAACAATTGCTTTATGAACAATTGCTTACAAACAATTTGTCGGACACCCTTATCACATGATGTCACAAAAACTAATCGTTTTGATACATTACACAGATTGCTAAAGCGATGTAACTTGAATGGTAAACTGCGATTTTCATGTGAATGAAACTGTGACTTAATATTTGCTGAAGTGAACTATATTGCCAAGTAAAGCGACCTTAAAATTACTGTTTGTAGTTTTTCTTGTATATAAAGAAGCAATGTCAGTCACATTATTTAATCCTATAGCTCTATTTACAGCCTACAGCTTCTACATACGGGTCTGCTACTATTCGGTGAGTCCGATTCGGTGAGTCTGATTCGGTGAGTTCCTAACTTCTAACCCCTAACCTTAACTCCTAACCCCTAACCCTAAAACGGCAATGATAATTAGGCTACGGTACCCAATAATTTAAAAAAAAATTGAAAAAATCCCCCGTTAAGGGATCGGACTCACCGAATCGGACTAACCGAATCGGACTCACCGAATCGGACTCACCGAAACGGGCCATTCCGTCTACATACAGCCATTGGATTGTGTTGCTATCAAGTGCTGTAAGATTAACATTTCTATATCGAGGTCCGTATATACCAGTGGTTCTTAACCTATGGGTAATTAACTAATTACCCACATGTGGGTAATTTCAGGATAGCAGGTGGGTAATCAGCTGGGTCTGCTACTATTCGGTGAGTCCGATTCGGTGAGAGCCTTTTTCGGTGAGAGCCCTATTCGGTGATTTTTTTGAATTTTTTTTTGAAAATTATTGAGTACCGTAGCCTAATTATCATTGCCGCTTTTACATCGTTTTAACGTCGCTAAACGTTGAAATAAGACCCTAACCCGTAACCCCCAAACCTTTAACCCCCAACCCTTAACCCCTAAACCCTTAACCCCCAACCCTTAACCCCCAAACCCTTAACCCTTAACCCCCAACCCTTAACCCCCAACCCTTAACCCCCAAACCCTTAACCCCCAAACCCTTAACCCCCAAACCCTTAACTCCCAAACCCTTAACCCCCAAACCCTTAACCCCAAACCCTTAACCCCCAAACCCTCAACCCCCAAACCCTTAACCCCTATAACGGCAATGATAATTAGGCTACGGTACCCAATAACTAAAAAAAAAAATCCCCGAATAGGGCTCTCACCGAATAGGGCTCTCACCGAATAGGGAACTCACCAAATCGGACTCACCAAATAGGGAACTCACCGAATCGGACTCACCGAATATTTAGAATTATAGATGTAACAAACAGTGTCATAGCTGTAAGTGGTAAAGTTGTTTTATTACTTACACTTTTTTTGATGTTTTGAGTCCGTTCAAAACAACCAGTGATATTTTATTTTAATATGAAAATTTTCCCAGTGAAAAAGATGAAGACATCCAAGAAGGGTTTTTAGACATGATTCATGAGTCATCTGTCAAGGCTTCTTCTGAAGATAAAAGCTTGGGAAAATCCTGGGGGATGATGGGGAAAGTATATCTAAAAGTTGCGCAAAAACCACTAACATTGTTGACTATGTTCCCTTCCACTTATCTCTGTGAATCAGCATTTTCAAGTGTTGTTGCTTTGAAATAAAAATCCGGAAACAAGCTTTTAGATCTGGAGTCAGATTTGAGTTGTGCAGTATCCAAAATCGCACCCGATATTGCATCGATTGTACACAAAAAACAAGAGCAAATGTCTCACTGACACCATTGATGTCATTCTTTGCATTAAATGCTGTTTTTGTTGAATATCGCTCTTCTATATTTTTAATATGGCAAAATAGCAAGATAGATAAAATTAGATTTTGGGTAATGAGACTTTGATCTGGACAGAAATGGGTAATAAGGGGAAAAAGGTTAAGAACCACTGATATATACAGTAGGGCAGTGATAGGTGATACCAAGACTAGACATTAATCTGAAGCAAAAAAATCTGAATAAACTTAAAGCATATTGCTCAGTGGCATACGGTCACTATTTTTTGGGTGAACTTTTTTCAGCAGGCTTTTAACATGCACTAGGTTCGCAGTTTGCTCAATAGCTGTTCATATCAAAACAAACTGATGTGATATGAATATATGCAATAAAGAGTCACTGTGCAAATCAAGCATGTGTTTAAAAATTTCTAAAATAACGTAACACTCAAAAAAGTGGTCACCATATGCCACTGATATCACCAACAAAAATGCAGTGGTTATGAAAACATGCACATTTTATGAGTTATTTTTGAACTTTTTTTCTGTCATTAGTTGATAAGCGAGATGTCTTTCTTTGAAAGAAAGTTCTTCCAATTGCACAGCATCCGTTTCAGCAACTGTTGTAGAACTTTCTTCAGAGGCAACCAGTTTTTGAACTTGCATTGAATGATGTGTTGCGTTTTCACAAATGTCGGCATGTGTGTGCGTTAAAGTTGTGATGTCACAAAGTATGTTGTGTGTTTGTTGCATTGATAAGGAAAGATGTTCTTCAGAAGGAACAATAGTATTTTCAATGGCTAAATTGTGCCGAGTTGTGTCTATGTTTTCAACCATTTCTTGATAGTTTCTCTGCACAACCGCTAATTTGTTAACCACTGGGTTTAACATAGACAGTTGTGCTTCTAGCTGGGTCTGTATATTTCCTTCATGTTCCAAAAACTTGACTTCATCTTCTAAATCAGCCACTTCTTCTTGAAGCTTTATATTAGCATTACTCAGTTTTGTAATATCACTTAGTGCTTCCTTGTGCCTGGTTTTAGCAGCTTTTTCCATTGTGTACTTTACATAAGCCTGGCGAATGTAATTACTGTATGCAACATTTAAATCTGCTTGACCGATGTTTTTAGGCTTTATATCAGATTTTAGGTTCTTATTTTTCTTGTCTAAAGTATTCTCTTGAATAGTTGACATATCAGAAACAAAAAACTCTTTAAAACCAGCAGTGGGGGTAGATGTTTTTTCTGTAGGCTGAGAGTTCTTTTTTTCCTGTGCTTTCACTGCATGTGTCACTCCAGAAAAATATGGCTTTGGTAAGCTTGACACTTTTGCTGATTTTGGTTTATTTAAAGCAGATTTATTTAGCCTGTTAGTGATAGAAGTATCAGACTGTTTTGACTGTGAGGTGTCCAAGGGCAATGTTTGCTTGGAACTTTGGCCATGAGATGTCAGATATCTTGAGGCAACAAATTTTGGTTGTTTCTTCTTACGTTTAGCTGGCTCCACTTTGGAGCTACTTAGATGTTTCACACCAACTTCTTTAGTTAATTGTGAGCTTGTTACCAGAGCTTTTTTTATAGGCTTTTCACATATTGGATTGGTAGTTTTTGAAGTTTGAAGACGTCCATCTCCAAACACAGGCTGAGACATGGATGCATTATTAATCCATGTATCTGAATTATCTTGACGAAGTTGAAGGTCAGATGGACATGTACTAGTGTCACTATTCGAACTTTTATCAAATGTTTCAGAAGTAACTATCAAAGTGGATGGAACATCTATAGAAACCTTTTCTGGTCGGCTATTTTTATTTGCATGGATATTGCTATGAATAACGTTTGGAGAATGACAAATCACTATTGGATTTATATCGTGATTCAGATTGGATGAAATGCCTTGTCTTTCAGTTGGTGCTGAGCTTTCAAAACTTTTGGAAAGGGGCATTACTGGCTCTTTAAGAGACCCTTGCTTCAATGGTTTTTTTGGAGATTCAACAACCACATCTGCTACAGGCAAATAATTTATTTTCTTATTCATAATTATGTTATAAAAACATGCATCAGTCTATCTTTGTAAAAATCATAATCTGTGAAGAAAAAAATCTAGTTATTTCACACAAGAAATGTTTGCAATAATAATCATTCTTTTAATTTGCAAGACATACCACAAGCTGGTTCAAATCTGTAATAGCTGATTATCTACACCAGGAGTGACAAACCTTTTTGTGGTCGTGGGCCACTTTGTCAATTACACATTAGTTATTGGGCCACACAACTTTTTAATCGTAACCTACTTTGAAATCTTTTAGAAGCGACTCAAGCGGATAGGCCCGTTTCGGCGAGTCCGATTCGGCGAGTCCGATTTGACTAGTCCGATTCGGCGAGTTCCCTATTCGGCGAGAGCCTTTTTCGGCGAGTGCCCTATTCGGCGAGTTTTTGAAATTTTTGAAAGGAAATTATCGGGTACCGTAGCCTAATTGCAATTACCGTTTTTACATCGTTTTAACGTCGCTAAACGTTGAAATCGTGCAGAAAGGAATAAAAATAAAATGTTTGAACTATTAAATTAAAATTCGTCATGTCAGTTCAGTTATTTTTATTTTTGACCATCATATTAAAAACAATACACGTCAACATAGCAAAGGTAGAAGCGACAAAACGCGAACATTAAAACGTGCTTGAATTCGTCATGTCAGTTCAGTTGTTTTTCTTTCTGATCATGATATCAAAAACAATACACGTCTACATAGCAAAGGTGTAGAAAAAGGTAGAAGCGACAAAATGCGAACGTTAAAACGTGCTTGTGACCGAAGTAAGTTATTCAGTTGAAAGAAATTTGGCAAGGTTGCATCACCTTCAGAAAAATTTAAGATATGAAGGAAAAATAAAACAAAGAAAATGTTACAAAAAAAATAATGTTTATGTCTATAAGTTAGTACTTTTGAATAATTAAAATCATAGGCGCCTAACTATTTTTTTGGCCGTGGGGGCGAAAGCGTGTTTCATCAGCAGCAACGTAAATTCAGCGAAATGTCACGTAGATGGATGACGTAATTATGTCGTAATTATGTCACACTAAGATTGCTTTTATTGCCACACTCGGAGTTATCGCTACGTTCGACCTACCGTTAATTATTATAAACAAAGCTCGACCAAAACACATGCTATGCGTCTGCGTTGGCTAGCGGTTGATGGACTGCGACTCTTTAAGCTAAGCGCAACATAAAGTTTAGCAACGAACTAGATTTATTAGCATGAAACAAGAAACGAAAAGGTTTACTAAAAGGTATACTGTAAATGGAATGAAAATACTAACTTGATCATATGCTTGAAAATATACCTGTTGAAAGCAAAATCATTCATGTTTACATCAATTCAACAGCACGTCACCTTTAATAAATTTAAAAGTTGCTGACATCCGTAAACAGCCCTTGAAAAATAGTTACAGAGAAGTTTGATTAAGTTTTCGACTTGACATTGCTCCCTTTTCACTACAATATCGCAACTTATGGCTGACCAGCTTTCAAGTTTCAATTCACTGTAATACGCCCGTTTTCGTGTTGCAGATGAAACAAAAGATGCGCATATTCCCAGCCTTTGATCGGGTTTCCATGGCAACGGACGTGTGTGCGCCATGCAGTTTGCGCGAGTCCGTTGTTGTGTTGATTATGCCGCTTGTGCGACTGTGGGCAGGGCGGTTTATACCAGCCCTTGTTACGTTGGTTAGTGGTAACCTCGGGCCGAGACTTCAAGTTCATTTTCACAGCAACCGATTCACTGCCGCGACAATTCTCTGCAGAGGTTTCGACTTTCGAAAGCGACAGCGAGGCAGTTTGCAAGCGCATTAAGTTAAACGCACGCTGCGTCAACGTAGCAAATTAGGTCAGGCAGCAAAATCAGTCATTTTTACATTGATTCAACGTCTGCAGACGTTAAATCAACATAAAACTGACAGATTTTTTTTGTCTGGGGTGGGATTGTAGCATCGCTACTCGTTCTAGTGATTATTTACTGCGAAGCTGTTGCGGTTTGCATTTAAAAATGTTTTCCTGCTGCCGATCGCTAGTTCATCTGTTGTTTTATGTATCAATGCCGCATAAAAAGTTGCTCCCACGCGGAAATATGCGTGGGGGCCTGGCCCCCACGGCTTAGGCGCCTATGGTTAAAATGATTAGTTTGGATCAACAAATGTGTGACCTACACTCCTACAGCTTAGATTGAAAGGAAATTATCGGGTAGGCTACCGTAGCCTAGTTATCCCAACCAGCAAAAATTTGTTCCAAGAACCCAGTTAGCCTAACAGTTCATTTTTACATTGTAGTAACAGAATGAAAAGGCTAAACAAATGTGTGGCCTATCGTTTTAACGTCGCTAAACGTTGAAATCGTGTAGAAAAGGGTGCTTTTGCTGACTAGGATACGTTGAAACTGAGAAACATTCACAGAAGCCCTAGGATACGTTGCATTTTTATGATAATGTATTCAGACGTTGAATCAATGTACAAATGAAATGTTATGCTAAATGGGTTCTTGGAACAAATCGAAGGGCTTCTGTGAATGTTTCTCAGTTTCAAAGTATCCTAGTCAGCAAAAGCTCCCTTTTCTACACGATTTCAACGTTTAGCGACGTTAACACGATAGGCCACACATTTGTTTAGCCTTTTCACTCTGATACTACAATGTAAAAATGAACTGTGTTCTTGGAACAAATTTTTGCTGGTTGGGATAACTAGGCTACGGTACCCGATAATTTCCTTTCAATCCAAGCTGTAGGCCACACATTTGTTGGTCCAACCTAATCATTTTAACTATTCAAAAGTACTAACTTATAGACATAAACATGATCTATTTTTTTTTTTTTTGTAACATTTTCTTTGTTTTATTTTCCCTTCATATCTTAAATTTTTCTGAAAGTGTTGCGACCGTGCCAAATTTCTTTCAACTGAATAACTTACTTTGGTCACAAGCGCGTTTTAACGTTCGCGTTTTGTCGCTTCTACCTTTTTCTACACCTTTGCTATGTTGACGTGTATTGTTTTTGATATCATGATCAGAAAGAAAAACAACTGAACTGACATGACGAATTCAAGCACGTTTTAATGTTCGCAGTTTGTCGCTTCTACCTTTGCTATGTTGACGTGTATTGTTTTTGATATGATGGTCAAAAATAAAAACAACTGAACTGACATGACGAATTTTAATTAAATAGTTCAAACATTTTATTTTTATTCCTTTCTGCACGATTTCAACGTTTAGCGACGTTAAAACGATGTAAAAACGGCAATTATAATTAGGCTATGGTACCCGATAATTTCCTTTCAAAAATTTCAAAAACTCGCCGAATAGAGCACACGCCGAAAAGGGCTCTCGCCGAATAGGAAACTCGCCGAATAGGAAACTCGCCGAATCGGACTAGTCGAACCGGACTCGCCGAATCGGACTCGCCGAATCGGACTCGCCGAATAGTAGCAGACCCCGACTCAAGATACTATTCATGAAAAGTAACAAACGGCAGATGAAAGTAATACATTCCACACAGTTGAAATTATCTTACGCAGAATCGAAACATACAACAGAAAAAAAATAAAAACAAATCAACTTGACCAAAAAGGATAGAACAACAGTACTTGGCTACTTGCACTGATAATGAAGACAGTTTAATTTTCGTAGCGTTTGCTTTCGTATGAGTATGATTTCTTCTTTTTTGGCTCCATCCTTTTTGCTCAAGTTGACTAAACGTTTCGACCATTATGCTCCGAAACAACAAATCAGTTAATGAAATTTCTTTTTCAAACAACAAACAAAAGCCCATGCGAATCATACAGCTGAAGCTATCTAATGCAGCATTGAAGCATAAAATATTAAAAAATAACATTGAAGCATTGAATTTTTTTGCGTAGTGGAATTTTTGGAAAGTATTTTGCTTGACTAAGCGTTCAATATCAGGTCGAACAGACGATGTGGCAACTCTTAACTGCATACTAAGATTTTCATCTGTCAGCCTCGACCTGTAACAACTTTTTGTAAAGTGTATTTTAGAAAAGAACTGTTCGCATAGGTACGTCCTGCCGAAAACAGATGACCATTTGAGAGCGTGAGCTCTCAAGTTTAGGAACTCTTCCTTTGATAAACATACACGATAAAATTCAAGCGACGGCTTGTTCACATGCGGTACATCGCTTTTAGCGTGTCATCACTCTGTGGTTTTATGAGTTCAAGTTGGAGCTCATAGGGTACAGAAGCAGAAGTAATATTGAAGGGGATAGAAATGACATCAAGCTCCAGCTCTTTGCTTTTGATATCCTGAAATCTAACATTAAAACTTTCCAAAAGATAAACATTCCAAAGCGTATTGAGTACCGTACATGAAGTTGGATTGTGTTTTTTCAATATGGGAAAATGCGTGCAATTGTTATCTTTCAACTGATTTCCCCAACGGCTCAGCATTGACATGAAAAATTTGACCTTGGAAAACATCGAGTGCAACAGTTGATCTGGCCCTTAAAGTTGTACATTTAAGTTGTTTAAATAGTTAATGACATCTTAAGGCAAGAAAATAGCGAAAGAAAGGTGTACCAGTGAAGGCATAAAACAGCTTTGAGATGTCTTTTGTCTTTAATGCATGAGCGATTGTCAAATTGTTTTGCGGGCCGCACAAAATTCTTTGACGGGTTGCAGGTTCGTCACCTCTGATCTACACACTCATCAGATTTCAATAAATATGGTACAGGTTAACTCTAATAGGGATGGGCAGTGGCACGATACTTTTTGTAGACCCACTACAGGCCACGAAATTTGTTTTTGTTGACGGCGGACAAACGTGTCCAGTCTGAGCAGCTATCTCGGCGGACAAATTAAGTCTCACGGCGGACACACCAGTTTTAGCGTCGATCGTCATGCTTAATCACTTTATCTTGATAATTCTTGACCATTTGAGAACTATAGGAACGGTTTAGAAGGTTTTTTTAAATTTCAGTCACTCTGAAACACTTTCACCATACCAACGACATGCACTTGAAGAGTCAAAGCGCCGTGATGCTGCTTAATACGCCGCATAAGTGATTAACTTCCACCGAACGAGGTCGTGTGGCTTCTTGCGTCACAATGCTCTGGGCACAAGTCGGAATACTTCTACACTAACGTTACTATTTTCTGCTGTGCAAAGTTTCACTAAGCTTTTTTCTTTAGGTGTATTTTTGCGTGTCATGTGATCGAAAATGAATTTCTCTGGGCCTTTTCTTTCTTACTGTAATACCACAAGTTAACAAATTTTGCTGCATCTTGCTGTAATAGCCTACTCGCATGATCTAATTTTGTAAGCAACCTTGCCTTATCATTATTACTCGGAGATCAAAGCCAGACATTGTGACGTAAAACTTGAACTAAGTTGCGCGTGATTAGTGTAGAAGTACCGACACTCCCACCGATTCTTCGCAAACAATTCACCTTTGTTAAGCTGATTCAATGTCACCAATTGTTGAAACAACGTAAAAATCAAAAGTTTCACTGCTTCAATGGAAGCTAAGAGATACAGTATTCACATTTTCTAAATGCGCGGAAATTATATTCTTGCAACAATTGTGTTATGCAATGACGATTTGTATCGCCAGTTCTTATGTCATTTCTCGGCGGACAAATATGACCGATCTAGATGGTACTTCCGCTGACATCGCATGCTGTGACAGCGGAGATGTCCGCCGTGAATTTCGAGGCCTGCGGATAGGCGCTATATTTACTTCAGTCTTCCTTCGCTATCTACTACTTTCCAACTTAAAGTAAAAAAAATTATAGTGATTTTTGATGGAAACATTGGCGTTCAAGATGCATAAAAACAAAATTTCATCTGAAACAAGTTTTCCATAACGATGTTGATATGCAAGCCTTAAAGCAGCCGGCGGCCATCGCCGCCAAGTGGTGCTTGAATAACCGCCGGCGCTACTTCCTCGGTCGGCCAATTTGGCTGCCGGATTCTTCTAGCTAATTATTTAATTTCGCAATAGAATGATCATGGATTAACTGTAGAAAATATCTAGTATCAAAGAGTGACGCAGAATTGGGTCAGCGCGTCATAATCACCACTGTTGTATTGTGCGGAAACATTTGCCATTGTATGGAAATATCCAGCTGCGATCACCAGCTATAAGTCTTGTTTGTAATTCCCGACGTTTATTTTAACAAAGTGTTAATCCAAAGTGCTAATTTACATCGGTTGGCAATATTGTCGTATTTCTGTTGATTTAATGTCGTCGGACATTGAATCGTTGTTGAACAGGAGAAGTAGGTTAGTTGTCATCCAAGGTGTCTTCATAGTTGAAAAATGTTCCCGCTATGGGTTAGTGACTTCACACCCTCAATGGTGACATCATAATGGTATCTATACATGGTCAGGTTTTATGAAAGGCGGTATGCAGCTGAAACAATTTACTGTCGTTGGATGGTCCCGCAATACCGGATTACAATCCCGATAAAGCAGTTATTGCGTGGTACAACGATTTTATAGCAGGACGTCACCCAGACTTTAACAACGCTAAGTGATCATTTTGGCATTGTTGCAAGTTTAATTCTATTTACTTGTGCTATCGTTATTTCTATTTTGGCCTCCAAGCACGCAGATTTGGCCGCCGAGAAGGAGCTCTCGGTAGGCCACGATGGCTGCCGGAAAAAAACACAAGTTTTAAGGCCTGATATGATAGTATAAACAAATGTTCATTTTGACTTTACAAGACACTTGAATAAAATGTTTTAATGTTAGGCCAAAAAAAAATAAGGTGAGCAGTTGCGCATTACTATTCATCGACTAGTAGCGGGAGCATTGCTTTTTTGATTTTGGCAAATTGCAACAGTAGCATGCTACAATAGAATATACACTATAGCCTAAACCAGGGGTGATGAACCTTTTTGCGGTCGCGGGCCACTTTGTCAATTACCCATGAGTTATCGGGCCACACAACTTTTAAATCGTTTAGAAGCGACTCAAGATATTATTCATGAAAAGTAACAAACGGCAGATGAAAGTAATAAAACCCACACAGTTGAAATTATCTTACACAGAATCGAAACATACAACAGTAAAAAAACAAATCAACTTGAGCAAAAAGAATAGAGCAAAAGTACTTGCACTGATCATAATGAAGACAGTTTAATTTTCGAAGCGTCTGCTTTCATATGAGTATCCTATGATTTCTTCTTTTTTTGGCTCTATCCATTTTGCTCGAGTTGACTAAAAGTTTCGACCACTATGCTCCAAAACAACAAATCAATTAACGAAATTTTTTTTTCAAACAACAAACAAAAGCCCATGCGAATCATACAGATGAAGCTATCTAATGCAGCATTGAAGCATAAAATATTAAAAAATAACATTGAAGCATTGAATTTTTTTGCTTAGTGGGATTTTTGGAAAGTTTTTTGCTTGACTAAGCATTCAATATTACGTCGAACAGACGATGTGGCAACTCTCAACTTTTCGTTATTGAATTATACTTATCGCAATTTTAGAACTTCTATTAGAATCTGGGGTATCTGCTTGACTTGAAGACCCATGGTCTCTTCGCAGATTCCCGTTGCTGGAAATTCCTTTTTTATTGCTGTATTTATTGTATTATATTTACCTACAACGAAATAAAATCAATCAATCAATCAATCAATAGGCTACTAAGATTTTCATCTGTCAGCCTCGACCTGTAACAACTTTTTGTAAAGTGCATTCATGGCCACCTCAAGGTTGTGGAGGTGGCCATGGTGCATTTTAGAAAAGAACTGTTCGCATAGGTACGTCCTGCCAAAAACAGATTACCATTTGAGAACGTGAGCTCTCAAGCTTGGAAACTCTTTCTTTGATAAACACACACGACAAAATTCAAGCAACGGCTTGTTCACATACATTGCTTTTAGCGTGTCATCACTCTGTAGTTTTATGAGTTCGAGTTTGAACTCATAGGGTGCAGAAGCAGGTGTAACATTGAAGGGGATAAAAAAGACATCAAGCTCCAGTTCTTTGCTTTTGATATCCTGAAATCTAACATTAAAACTTTCCAAAAGACTTGAACATTCCAAAGCGTATTGAGTTCATGAAGTTGTGGATTGTGTTTTTTCAATGTGGGAAAATGCGTGCAACTGTTTCTTTCAACTGATGTCCCCAAAGGCTCAGCATTGACATGAAAGATGTGATCTTGGAAAACATCGAGTGCAACAGTTGATCTGGCCCTTGAAGTTGTACATTTAAGTCGTTTAAATACTTAGTGACATCTGACAGCTTTGAGATGTCTTTAGTCTTTAATGCTTTCATGCATGAGCGATTGTCAAATTGTTTTGCGGGCCGCACAAAATTCTTTGACGGGCCGCATGCGGCCCGCGGGCCGCAGGTTCGTCACCTCTGGCCTAAACCAATGGTTTTCAACCTGAGGGTCGGAACCCCTGAGTTGGTCGTTTGCCTTTTCTCTGGGGGTTGCAAGGACAAACAATAAAAAAGTACCAGATTTAAGCATAAAAATAGACTAATTATTATCTTACTAGATACATACCGTACTAAACTTATGTACTTTTATTAATTTTGCCAAACGCAGCCATTCAACTGCTCCTGTATTTTCCGTCAACCTTGCTGTGCCAGGCTGGCTTCTCAACAATGCTAGAAATAAAGAACAAGGCCAGGAATAAACTAATAGCAGGGTTGTCGGTATTTTACCCGACCCAAAAAAACCCACTTAAAAAAACCAAAAAAAAACCCATAAAAAACCCAGAGCATCATATTTGTCCAATTTTTATCAGAAAATTGAAAAAATAAACCACAGTACTACAAGGTACTTAAAACACACTTCAAATTAGGACTTAAGGATGTGATTGTGAAGGAAATTTCCAAGGATAAATTGAAAACACAATAGATATTTCTGTACACAAAAATCAAGTAATGCCACTTTGTACTACACTAAAACTCATTTATGCAAGAAGGCCTCATAATTAAACAGCCCTAGTGCATTATTTTATTGAGTTATGCCAGCATGTACTGTGAGTGAGAGGCACTTCATTGGTAAAAAGTAGTATTTGAGGTGAAATGAGCATGAATCATGAGCATGAAAGCATGAATCTATCTTTTTTGCATCTTTTCTAAATAAAACCCCAAAAAAAAACATGCAGGTTGGGCTTTTTTAAAAAAACCCGGGTTTTTCTCAACCCTGACTAGTAGTAATAGTAGAGCCACATCTAAGTGTGCTCTGGCAACAACAGCGCCACGCATAGACAAGCTAATCGCCAAGAGGCAACATCAGTTATCTCACTGATGCTGCCTTGTGCATGAATTCAATAAATGAGTATTTTTTTCAACAGAGTGGTATCATAATTTATATTATTTTTAATTGTATTTTTTTGTGCTATTGCGCATACACACATATGCCTGAATCAAAATTTATGAAAGGGTTAGTTACATTGGGTTGTTAAAATTAGTTGCGAAATGAAAAAGGTTGAAAACCACTGGCCTAAATAAACAGTGGCAATAGAATTTAAACAATTCTAATTATATTGTTATAAGGATAGTTTACGTGTTTTGTTATTATATATTTAATGTATCACTATCCAGTGGTGGATTTCCAGTAGATTAGCTTCCGGAACGTTAGTTTTTTACTTTCCAAATGCGCTAGGTGCCGTAGAAGAGATTCAGAAATATGCCCTTATAAGACTTTGAAACAACACACTTTATGTACGTAAAACGTTGCTAAAGTAAGTATCATGGTCTATAGATGATATAACGTTGTTCAATGCAAATATTTGTATTTTAGTGAAACAATAACACAAAAAAATACAAGTTATAGCCTACAATATTTTAAGACATTTATCGAATTCAAAACCATAAAACCTCTGGCGACTTCGGGTCTCAATTGCCGGGTTACGTCCCTAGCGCAACCAGGATCCAACAGAGTGCAACCTAATTTGTACCATGAACAATTCGTACCGTCAGTTCGTACCTTGAAAAGGTCGAAAGAAAAAATTAAAAAAGCCGAAGTTGCTGATCGCAGTTTCCGAAAACATTTAAAAAGGGTTAGGGTTGATCGGAATTTCCGCAAACATTTTAAAAGGGTTAAGGGTTAAGGTTAATCGGAGTTTCCGCAAACATTTTCAAATTTCTAGTAATGATCCTAAGAGTTTTTGTTTGTTTGCGGAAAATTTTAAAATGTTTGCGGAAACTGAGATCAGCAACTTCGGCTTTTTTTAATTTTTTTTTCTCGATCTTTTCAAAGTACAAACTGACGGTATGAATTGTTCATGGTACGAATTAGGTTGCATCCGATCTAACACACTTCGCTGGTTAAAACTTTCTCCGTGGAGGACCGACCATTTGTATAAAAATTAAAAAGTAAACTTGAAACAGTTAAGCTACATAGTGTGTACAGAAGCACAGTCAGATGTCAGTACGAGGTTCATTTGCGAAAATCCGCGTTCACACTCGCTCGATGAAACTGGAAGATATTTTAGTGATGTTACCAAATTTTGAAAACTCTGGGATTTCTTTTGGTAGTTATATATTCACGAAGTCCTCTCACAGCTTCGCGTTCATCTAAGCGCAATCTTTTTGCCACTTCAATGATTTCGTTTTCTCCGTGTGTCATCATGTCATCACTGTGTCCTCTGGCCAAGTACGGTACAGTAGTTGAATCGAGTATTTTGCAGCTGTTAATAAATGACAAGTATGTTGAATTTAACAAGCAATCTTGAATGGAATTTCGTAAGTGATGATAGAAGATACGGGAATTGATTAGCGGGCTATTTCTGCAATTGTTTACATGCAATTCCACACCTTTGGACTCTCAGTTTTCTTCAGCATCCTTGGCAATGTGATAATTTCGTCCGGGTTCGTTCCTAGCCCACGTATTTCAAATAATTTTTCAAGATTATTAATTCTGTTATCTGCATCCCAAATAAGTTAGTACAGTACATGTTCTGTTTTGCAGTTTGAGGTATACTTCGTAAAACTCTTACGAGGATTCGTACATCAAAGCCAAGTCCAACAAGAAATCTGTGGATGTTATTTTCGACAAGAGTCCTTGATATTTCGCACGTTCCCGAGAATCTCTTGTGTCGCTTCTAGCTCCCTTTTTGAAACGTTTGACAAGTGCTGGAAAATCATTCCAGACGACATTAACTGTGGGGAAACTCGAGGCTACTCAAGTAACTCAACGTGTGGCCAGTATCCTTCTGATTTTCAACAACTGCACTTCAACAACCGCTGCACATTCACCCAATTCCCTGCTATTGTTAGGAGAAACGTGGTAAAGGCTATAGAGCTTGTTCATAAAAGATCGAAATCGATTCACATTAGGCCTACTGATTTTACAACATCATGAGCTGATAGTTCCAATCTATGGTTTGCACAATACCACACCACACTGTCTGGAAATTCATCATAAAGCAAGTTTGCAACACCATTTTTGCGACCTCACATCACAGTTGCGCCATCACATACAACACCAATCAAACAAGAAGATAAAAATATTGTAGACATGCCATATGATTTTAGGCAGCTCTTCAGGGAATCAAAGATGCCATTTGCCGTAAGACTAGCGAGCTCAACAAGATCTACAAATACATTCACAGGTTCGCTTCCGTAAGACTGGTACGAAGATATTATCAGAGTGGACGGATACGCGATTTAACGTGGTCTACTCATCAAGAATTATAGATATACTTTTACTGAACAGGGCAAAGCATAATAAGAGTATAAAATATTTGAGCTTCCGAAACGCCGTTCCGGACAAGTCAACTTTTTGATCGAGCTTCCGGAGCGGCGCTCCGAACCGTTCGAGGGATACATTCAAGGGCTGAAATCCAGCCCTGAATGTACCGTACCATAACACCCGAAACCCGATTCGGAAAAAACATATGAAAAAAATCAAACAACAAATTTTCCACGCTTCATCAAGTCAAAATGTTTCGCATCGATGCGCTCAACTGATTTTGAAATAAAGTGAACATCATCATCATCATTAAGTTCCTTCCTCTCGTCGAGGGTTGGAGGCAATGAGACGCCAAGTTTCTCTGTTTTGAGCTTTTTCTTTTGCAGTTTTGTAGTTAAGTCCTGACCAGTCTTCAATATCATTAGTCCAAATTCTTGGTGGTCTGCCCCTATTTCGTTTGCCGTTCATTTTTCCTTCTAGTTGTTGTGTTTGAATAGAATTATTGCGAATCATGTGGCCAAAATATTTCAATTTTCTTGATTTAATTGTTTGTAGAACTTCCATGTTGGTTTGTATTCTGGATAGTACATCTTTGTTTGTGATTTTATCCTTCCATGAAATTTTAAGCATTCTTCTATAAATCCACATTTCAAATGCCTCAAGTCGTTTAACCATTTGTGATGACAGTGTCCATGTTTCTGCATTGTAGAGTAGTGTAGTCCATATATAGCATTTCGCAATTCGTTTTCGAGTGTTGATGTTAATTTTACGTGTTGTTAATGTCTTTTTCATTTTCACGAAGTTGTTTCTTCTTGCTATTTCTATTCGTCTCAATATTTCTGTATCGCATCTGCCATTTTCAGTTATTGTGTGTCCCAGATAGGTAAAGCTTTTGACTTGTTCGACCAGCATTCCGCCAATGGTAATATTTAAACTTGGTACATTTTCTTTTCTTGTAATAATCATAGTTTTCGTCTTGTTTATGTTGATTTTCATGTTATATTCCTTTCCAATATTGTTCACTTTTTCTATTATTGTTTGGAGAGCTTCTGTTGATTCCGCCAATAAAACAGTATCGTCTGCATACCTTAGGTTGGATATGTTCATACCTCCTATGCTGATACCCTCCATTCCATCAATCTGTCTGAAAATCATTTCAGTATACAGGTTGAATAGACATGGAGATAGTATACATCCCTGGCGAACTCCACGTTTTATGTTCATTGCACCAGATAGACCATCTTCCATCTGAATAAACGCCTTTTGCGTCCAATATAGATTTGCTATCAGTCGCAGATCTTTTCCATTTAAACCTATATCAGCCAAACATTGCATCAATTTTTCGTGTTTAACTCGGTCAAAGGCCTTTTCATAGTCTATAAAGCAAGTATAAACATCTTTATTGATTTGGTTGTAACGTTCACATATAGTTCTCATATTGAAAATTCCTTCCCGTGTTCCCTTTCCAGGCATAAAACCACTTTGAGTTTCATTAATTTCATTTTCGATAATTTTTCTATTTCTTCTGAGTACAACTCTCAGCAAAATTTTTAGTATATGACTCATGAGACTAAGGGTTCTAAATTCTGTACACTGTGTGGCTTTTGGCTTCTTCGGCAGTTTGACCAGAATGGATTCATTCATTTCTAGTGGTATGTGGCCATTCATGTAGATGTTATTACATAAGTTATGAATATGTTTTAGTCCTTCACAATCCAGAGCTCTTATCATTTCCGTTGTTATTTGATCTTTACCAGGAGCTTTATGGCTTTTCAATTCATTTATGGCTTCATCAAATTCAGATTCCAGTATTGGTTCACCTTCTTCATTATTAATAGCAGGAATATTTCCTCTCTCATCTCCATACAGGTCGCTAATATACTCTTCCCATCTTCGCGTCACTAGATCTCGGTCGAAAATCATTTGTCCGTCTTTATCCTTGATGCAATTGTTTTGTCTTGTTTTTGACTTTCCATTACCAGTCATTTCTTTAACTTTTTGATGCATAGGCCTATCTCGTGACTTGTGCGTAGCTTCTAATTGTTCTATAGTTTCACACTGTTCATCCCACCACTTTTGTTTTGCTGTTTGGCACTTATGATTTATTTCTTTATGTAGCTTAAAATACTGGATATTATTGTCTTTGTTTCTTTTTCTTTCTATCATCAAGTCTAGAATCTCTTGATTCATCCATGGTTGCTGAGAGGCTTTTTTCTTTTGTTTTAAAACTTTTTTGCTTGCATCATTCAAGTTCTTCTGTATTTCATGCCATTGGTTTTCAATCATGTTCTCAGTGTCACCTTCTTGTGGTTCAGATTCCTTGCTCAGTAAGGCAAATTTGTTGTTCACCAAAAGATTGTACTGTCGTTTCGTTTCTTCAATTGAAAGTTGATTCATATCTAACTGTTCCAAAATTGGGTTTTGTTTCATTTTTTTCAGTTTTATTTGCACCTTTGCAACAACTGGATTATGATCAGAGTTTATATCAGCTCCAGGATACGTTTTGGCTTGTTTTATTGAGTTCTTGAATCTTTGATTTATCATAATGAAGTCAATTTGGTTACGATATTGATCTCCAGGGCTATGCCATGTGTATAGTCGTCTAGGTGGTTGTTGAAATAAAGTGTTTGCTATGACCAGAGATGGGCAAGATCACCAGTATTGGTGATCTTGAAGATCAAGATCAAGATCACCAAGAATAGGTGATCTTGAAGATCAAGATCAAGATCACCAAACTATGTGATCTTGAAGATCAAGATCAAGATCGTGATCTTGAAGATCAAGATCACTTTCAAGATCACTTTTTGTGTAGACTACTTGAAAAAAAAATCAAGTTTTTGATCAATGATGTTGCATAAAATAATTACTATAAGCAACCTGGGTAAAGGTATATAGTTGGTATTGCTAACTTTTAACTACTCGATCGCTGGTCTAAGAATTGTAATAAGTTAGTGACTGTTGCTATTTAGGCCTATCAATTGTTGACGTAGCTTACGTATAATCGCAACGTCACACCCAAGGCCGAGGTTACACACACTAGTACTGAAAAAGTCGCCAAATTAGTGTTATGCTTTTTATTTATAATAAATAAATAAAAATAAACTCTGAACTGCATCATTTTTTACCAAATTTTTGTCTGGTTCATGTGGGAGTTTTATTCGTGTTACTAAGTAGTTTTACCTTTCATTGTATTATGTCAATGTTTATTGCACCATTGACCCATCTGGCAACCTTGATACTGTTGTCTGTAATCAAAAAAGTTCAGAGGTTTTCGGTCAGACAAACCGCTCGATACTCAGACCCTAAACATTGTAAACAAGTCTTGGTCTGGTTGATTTTCTGCAATAAACCACTTTACATGACCAAAGTCGGCTAGAGTCCAGATTTTTTAACACCGCCATTCTAGACTTTTGAAACATCTAAAATTGAGCCAAAGAAAGCAAACATTTCTTTAAAATTTACACATGGAAATTGTGAACAAAGTTAAATCATTTTTATTATAAGTCAACATAAAGTAGGCTACACGGAAGTTGACTTCTTTATTATGACCAACACAGAAAACTTTTTTCTATTTGAAATGGCAACACTGACCAGATTAGATGGACTTTAAATCGTCTTTTGTTGGACACATATCGTATTAACAGTGGCTTAATGTTAGTAGTTGCCACTAATTACTTTGTACAGTACGAGTTCTAAAAAAATACCTCTTTCCAGCAAGTAAACTTTAATTTTAAAGTGATCTTGATCTTATTGTTCTTCAAGATCAAGATCACACAAAAAAAAGTGATCTTAGATCAAGATCAAGATCACCAAAAAAAAAGTGATCTTGAAGATCAAGATCAAGATCACGATCTTGATCTTCAAGATCACTTGTGATCTTCAAGATCAAGATCACGCCCATCTCTGGCTATGACCAGCTGATTGAGTTTGCAAAATTCCAATAGTCGTCTTCCTCGTTGGTTCATTTCTCCCAAACCATAACGTCCTGTTACTGGAAATTCATATTGGTTTCCAACTTTCGCGTTCCAGTCTCCCATTATGAACGTAATTTCATTCCTTTTGGTATATGATAAAACATTGTTTATCTTGTCATAGAATTCTTCTATTTCTTCATCTGTATGATCTTGTGTTGGTGCATATACCTGTATAACATTTATGTTGAAAGGGGTTCCTTGTAGCTTCATCATTATAATTCTGTTGGACATTGGCCAATATCCCATCATTGCAGATGCCGCGTTTTTCTTCATTAGAATTCCCACTCCATGCATATGTTTACATCCGCCTGAATAGATCATTACGAAATCATCATCTGCTATTTTACCATTATCTTTCCACCGTGTTTCACTAACTCCCATAATGTCAATTCTCATTTCTTTCATCTCCTGTTTTAAATTGTCATAACGCCCTATAGCATGCAATGTTCGTACATTCCATGTTGCTAGTTTGAGCATCTTTCCTCTAGTTTTCAGACAGCCTCCGTCAGGCTCATGCCGTCCATAGGGCTTTGGGCATGTGCCATCATCATAGTTGTCCATACTGGTAGATGGAGATGCTCCTTCCCTGTAGCAATTGAAGGATGTCTCTGCAGGGGTCACGGATCGATCCTTATATCTCACTTCATTGTTACTGACGTTCATTGTAGACTACGGATAAAAATACTCGATGAGGCTCCAATCTCTTTCGAGGTGACTGGCCGTTACTCACTTTGTCAAGAGTACGCCCTAGCGAGCCACATCGCTTTGCTGTTACGCTCTTAGAGCCATTGACCCGATTAATGAGTTCATTTGCCTCTCTAGCCGATCCAGTCTTCATGCACTTCATGGGATTGACTTCCCAATAGACATGCCAAATACAAACCATTTAGACATGCACCTCACTTAGTTTAGTCCGGCAGTCGAACCGTTACCAGGGTGTGGCCGTTGGTGTGCATTACCAACTACGTGGAGCCATAAGTGAGACTTAGGATTTCAGTGGAGGACCAAAATTCTCTACCCACATCAGGGATGTGCGACTGGTAGGAACAGAGGTGCTACCTCTCATGAAAATCCCTACACCCCTAAAGTGAACAAGCAATTAAATTATCCCAAGGGAACACTGATTGATTGAATCTTTATCCTCGGACTGGGAAAGCTTCTTGCAGAGCTTAATCATGGCAGTTTCGCATACTTGTAGAGGCTTTGAATCACTGATGCCGGTCGCGAATTTTTTTTCCCACAAGATTTCTGTCTTATTTACCTATTTTGGTAAAAGTTTGTATTAAAATCGTGTGAATGCAACATTTTCTCGTTGGCACGGTTGGTTCAGTGGTTTAATCCTCTGTCTAGTGATCGTGAGAACGAGGGTTCGACGCCCGTCGAAGTCAAACTTTTTTTTTCTTTAAATTAATTTTGCAGTGCACAAGAGCTTTTCAAAAAAAGTAGGGTTAGGGAAAGCTTATATTTTATTATCATTGCAGAATTTCATTGGCAAAAAGTTATTTCGCAATCTGAATCAACCAATCTTTCAAAACACTTTCGGAAAATCTTACTTTTAGAGTGACTAGAATCAATGAGACAGAAATCTCGTGGTTCAGTTCAGTTTATTTTTTGTTTTGTTGGCGAAAAAGAAAGACACAAAAAGCAAAAACACAATAAATACAAATAATTCGCACAACAAGGATGGCAGCGAAAGACCAAAAGGTCACCAAAGTCAGCTGCCACCCAAACATTTAAACAAAAGATCCAAAATTAAGAACATTAACACATATATAATATATAGCACAATACCAGCACTTTACATAATACAATAACAATGGAATAACACAGGGCAACATAAAAAAAAAACGAGTAGAGAAATAAGCGGATGATACGTTTCAGGAGTGATCATTGTACAAATTCTTTCATAAACATTTATATTTAAATTTAAAAACATTACAAGACTTTTCTTTTATTTCTTTTGGTACTTGATTCCATAGTTTCACTCCATTAAAACATAGCATCTTCTTGCCAGAGTTTGAAGTTGTAGAAGGCAAATATAAATCATTCTTTTGGTTCTGACGGGTTTTATGATGGTGAATTTCGTTTACAAAAATAAAGCAGCCAGCAAAGGCCCGGGGCAGCATTTTGTGCACATATTTGTACATAAATTTTGCAGTCTCTAATTTAATAATATTGTCAATTCTGAGCACATTAAATTGGTGATAAAGAACAGTTGTATTTATTGACCTCGGCAAAAATAAGCATGATCGAATGAACTTGTTTTGTAACACTTGTAGTGGAGCAAGTAATGTAGAGTTTGCTCGTCCCCAATTTATAATCGAGTATTGGATCTTGGATTGAAACAAAGCATAATATAAGGTTTGCAATATTGTTAAAGGGGCAATGTATCTCATCTTAAATGGTATGCCGCAGACCTTTGCAAGCTGCTTTCTAAGATTAATAATATGACTATCCCATGTCAATCGCTCATCCAAAGTTACACCAAGATAGTTTATACATTTCTTCCTTTCAATGGATCGGCCACTGATGGACAGATTAAAATTTTCTGCTGCACTTTTTTTGTTACAGATGATCATATAGGCCTAAGTAGTTTTACTATAATTTAATGAAAGTTTATTGGATTTCATCTGCACATCAATTTTTCCTATCTCTCTATTGACATTTTTTTGGAGAGATGTGTTACGGCCAATCTCTATACAAATCAAACGTCATATAAAACCGTTCAGGTCTACTGAATCTTACGTCATGGAATTTTTCTTAAAAAATGAGCCAAAATTGCACCATCGTTCGTAAGACTTGTGTCAAACCTGTTTAAACATGAAATATTGCATCATCACCTTTGAACACCTGTTTGAATTGCGTGACAATGTCTTTCACTATTACGTCACAGTACTGCGTACGTGAGTTTGAGATATTGATATCTATTCTGGTCATTCGTGAAATGGTTGCTTGAGAGTTAGTCGCACATTTAACTGTTTGCTTAGTGCTTGCTAGCTGGACAAAAATTCCGTCTTTATCTAATTAGTTTGTATCGTAGTGACAAGTTTTAGCGGTGTACGGTGTTGCATCCCAATTTCGACAGCCAGGTGGTTAATTTTACAGAAATACAATTTTGAATAAACGTTTCAGAAGAGTGTTTCTCTTTCGGTCATTACATACAGACGAACGGATTCGGGAATCTTATGTTACAATTTTCCCACGAAGAGATTATGGTTTACCGCTGTGACCATAAATAATAAAGACGATTCTCTGGCTAGTGTTTGTACAGAAGCACAGGCAAGACATAAATAATAAAGACGTTGTTGTCAGTTGGAACTTAGAAGCACAAAAATAATAAAGACGTGGCTTGTTAGTTGGTAGGCCAAGAAGCACTTAGAAGCACATAAAAAATAAAGACGAAGTTGTTGGTTGGTAGTCTACAGAAGCAAAAGATTAAAACCGTTTTCTTCTCAGTTGGTACTGAAGAACTTCAACCAAAAAATTAAAGAAAAAACAACATTGACATTCATTGGCAAGAAAAAAGATTAAAGACAATCGATCTGTGCTTGAAGATTCAAGTGGAAGAATCCAAGCAAGTTTTGTGGAACTTTAAGACTTCATTTATATACCCCAACAACTACGGTATTGTGCATTTAAATTCTTATTGTATTTTTTACGGTCATTGCAGTTAAGTTTTTTATAACTACTGTAATAATTTTGTGTGTTTGTGTAACTTAATTTTTTTTAATTGTTAATTTAGCCTCAACATTTAATATGTCTACACTCGGTGGCGACAAGGACTCGACCGCCGTAGACTCGACTGAGTTTAAGCCTGATGATGTTCTTTGCGTTCGGGCAGGCCATTCTGGGGAGGGACCCGGTAACGATGAGGCTAAGTCAGTTCGAGAGGCCCAGCATCTTAGAAGAGATATTTTGACTCAAATTGGGGAACTTTCTGTAGCCCTAGGTTCTTTGAGTGATAAGCAGGAACTGTTAATTTTTAGATCTCACTTATCTACTTTGGAAAAGGATTTACGGCATTTCCAAGCTCTTTTGAGTAAAATTTTTAACTCTGCAATCTTGGCAGAACTTCGTGAGAGGGTAGATCCCGAATTTAACTCGTTAAAAAATAACTTCGAACAAAAAGTAAGTGAGTTCTCAGATATGTTGGATGCTGACATACATCCTGAGGATAGCGCCTCAAATGTAAGCACTAGGATGTCTAGGACTTCGTCTCGGATAGTTGCACAAATTAACCTACAGCTAAGACGAGAGGAGCTCCAGATCCAAGCTGAGGTCGAAGCAAGAGCTGCTGAAGCCGCCGCGAAAGCTGAAGCGAGAGCTGCTGAGTTCGCACTCAAAGACGCACAGTTGAGGGCTGAGCAACGTAAAGAGGTAGCTTTGGCTATCGATCAGAGGTGGGCTCCCGGCGTAGTTCTAAGAAGGGCTCTTCTAGCCATTCCAGAAGTGAACATCAATCGCAGTTTAATTTACATAATCTTTTCCAGACGCCTGTTCAGTCCGTGAGTGGACCAGTGCAATCCACACGTTTTCCAGCTGTTTCAGGAGGTCTCGGGCCGCGGCTAAGGGTCTTCCGAAGGCTGTAGAGGCAAAGTCTGCGAATTATAGCCGAACTCCTCCCCCAGAGCGTACAGGTCACGGGGCCGCCATTAGCAGTAATGCTTTGCCCCCTTCACAGTTTTCTGCGCCGCTAGTTTTTGATCGCCCAGCTACACGTAATTTGGGTAATTGTGAGAGGAGTGTCGCGTCTCCTGATTTTAACATGTTTGAGGATCGTGATCGGGCTAGGCATGTGACTGAGCCCCATCAGCCCCTTAAGGGATATAGCTTGTCTTCTCCCGCTAAATCGAGTTTTCAACAACAGGATTGCTTTTTTGAATGCCAAAATAGTAGGACGTTTTTCGATAAGGCGGCCTTGATTGGTTACGATGGTAATAATATGCCATTTGTCTTCTTTAAAAATCGTATTACGGCCTTGATGGCAGCTTCGCCCTTTAAAGGGAACTCGTTTGACTTTGTTACAAGCAGCTTGTGTTAGAACAGCTGCGCAAACGATTGCTAATTTGGTTTCTGACACTCCTGGCTTGTCAGAGGAAGACAGGATAGAAATGTCGTTAGCTCGCTTGTCCCAACGTTTTGGAGTTCGTGGAGGTCTTTTCGCCGAACCGGAAATTAGAAAGTATCGCTATGGTAGAAAATTGACTTCGATCTCTTCCAGTGATTTGAAAAAGTTTAAAGATGAATTGTCACAGTGTTTGCTTTACGCGCAAGCTTATGGTCAGCGTGACAAATTGGAAGGACGTTTTGTTTTGGATTTGGCTAAGCGACTCCCGTTTGACGCTAAGCAGCGTTATCTTGACTTTTTAGGTGATCAGTATGGTGGTACTGATGAGCCTACTTTTCAGAGTTTGTTCGATTTTGTTGTACGAGAGGAAACGCGCAAGTCGACTGATTTTAGCATTATGCTAATGGGCGATTCTGGTGAGTCGCAGCATTTTAAAAAGTTTGGCAAAGGAAAATTGCCTTCATGTCCGGTTAGGCAGACGTCGGTGGAACCCCATGGTGATGTGGTGTCGGGGAGTTCGCAGTGCTCGACTGCTGTTGGCGCGCCGCGCGGTGGTGAAGCCAGACGTAAAAACCTACCGGCATGCATTTGTTGTTCGTCACGTGGTCAAGTTGAATATCATTTTTTCTCTAACTGTAAAGAATTTTTGCGCTTGACACCTAAAGATCGGAGAGATGTTGTTTTTTTTTAGTTTTTTTTTTTATTATCTTTATCCTGCATTGCGGGAAAGCGGACTTGAGCGCTATGCATCGGTGTACGCCTTCCGACGTACACCTGACCCACGCTGCAGCCGACGGCAATGTCTGTTTCCGGTTGTCTACTCTACTTATGATTTAAATTTGGTAGGCCTACTACCCATTACTCGAAATCGATCACTGGGTAGAGATGTTATTGTGAAAGCTGGCAAATGCTTGAATTGTTTGCGCCAGCATATGGTTAGGGATTGCGTTCATGCAAATAACTGTCGGAAGTGTGGGCCTAACAACGATAGGAAACACTATTTTCTTCTGCATGGTTTTTATGTGACGTCACGTGATTCTCTGGATTCGATCGGCAAAAATGATGCTGGTGCCAGAGTTCCTGTGCGTAATGTTAAGATTGGAAATGTTAAAGCAGCTTTTAACCGCATTACTGCTGCTTGTGTTTTGAATCCAATGACGGGTAAATCGAAGTTGGTGTATTGTCAGCATGATCCTGGTTCGCAGTTGACGTTGGTTTCGAGTGATTTGGTGTGCGAACTTGGTCTTAAACCGTACGACAAAGCGTCGTTTAAAATGGATACTCTGGCTGGTCAGAAACCTACTTGTGCTGACCTTGTCAAACTCAACATCCAGTCGTTAGGGATAGATGAACTGTTTTGTGATATAACTTCGGTGGTTAACCCAGCTTGGGCTGACGATGTTAAAACTTTACCGCATAAACAAGATTTAAGTGGTTTCCGTCATTTTCATGACCTGAACATGTTTCATTTGAATGATTGTAGTACTGTAGATGTACTGATTGGCAACGACAACGCTTATTTGATGTGGGCAAAAGAAGAACGTGTTGGTGAAAATCGTAGTGAACCGCATGTAACAAACGATAATATGTCCCCGTTTTATTTAAATTGTAATGCGACTGCCTCGAGTCTAAATTTATCATTGAACCGTAGCGCTCTTTAAATTTCGTTCTTTTGGAATGTGTGCGCGACTCAACAGGCAGAAATTTGCTGTGAGGGAAAATATTTTTTACAAATGGTGCGTTGTATGTGGACTCTAATTCTGGATTATGTTTTAATCAGTTGGTAAGTTTGTAATCAAGGTGTGGTAAGTGCTCTTCTATTTGTTTGTGTTGCATGCTGTTGTTAGTGTTTAATCTCAGTGCATTACAAGTCATTTGGACATAATATTGTTGTAGTGAAGTTGTAGTGCCTGACAGTGTGAACAGTTAGACAGAGCTTTATCCTTCTTGGTCTGAGTTAGAGTCTAATACCTAAGCCCATCAGAAAGTGTTTTCTCATACACACATTCCTTAAGCTACACCGCATGCTTTACTCACTCCTCTCGATTGGTTGGCTTGTGGTGGTAAGTCACCCTTAGTTGAAAGCGTTGCTAAAGTGTGCAGAGTGCAGACGTCTTCAGAGTCGGATGTCATCTCTGGCTTTCAGCGTAAAATTGAGTCTCGTGATATGGAAATAGCAGACCTGAATAAAGTCATTCAGGATTTGACGTTGCAAAATGAAACCTGTGAATTGTCTCGCAATGATATTTTGGCTAGAAAACTTGTCGAACCGAATATTGAGTTGAAAGATGGTCGATTTGAGATACCTGTACCGTTGAAGGAAGATGTTGATCTACCTAACAATTTTGTGTTGGCGTCAGATAGAGCTGCTGCTTTAAGGAAGAAGGCTTTAAAACAACCTGAACTTCGTGATTTCCTTACTGACACCATGAAAGATCTTAAATCTAATGGCTATATTGAGCGTGCTGGTGAAGCAGGAAATGTCAAGGGATTTGAATGGTATTTACCATACTTTGTGACGTCACAATTAAAAAAGCGCATTGTTTACGATGGCAAGTCTGAATTTCGAGGAACTTGTGTTAATGATGTAATGTTTTCGTGTCCTGACTTGTTAAACCCTCTGGCAGATGTCTTGGCTAAATTTCGGCTCGAAAGATTTGGTTTCATGGCCGATGTGATTAAATACTTTTTTCACATTTTGAACTCTTCAATACGCAAGCCCAATTTTATTAAACTGCTTACGTACACAAGCAGTGCTGTTCGGATCGTGAACGAACGCCCTTTGGTACCTTTGAGTGACGACCCTAGGGATTTTACTGTCATCACCCCTGCCTCACTTTTGACCCCATACTTAGACCCATACTGTGCTGTTGGGCAACCACATGATCGTGACCAACTAAGAAGGGATTATCGGTTCAATTTGTCACTTTCTCAGCAGTTTTGGAGTAAATGGGTCGATTTTTACTTGCCAGGTCTTCAGGGCCGGAAAAAATGGCTAAAAATGGCCGAGAATTTGGAGCCTGGTCAACTTGTAGTGGTAGGTTCTCTCCAAGACATTGGTAAACGTGGGAAGTATCAACTTGGGAGGGTGCATGAGGTAGTTCCACAAATTAGGAAAGGGAAGCCTGTGGTTCGTAGAGCCAAAGTTGTCGTCTGCAACTATGATGAGAGTACGGGGAAAGTGAAAGTAGACTACGTGTTGAGAGACATTTCGTGCCTCGCCCCCGTAAAGAACACCTAAGTATTAGGGTTTGAGCCTGGTTTTGTCTGCGGTGGCCGACACTTGTCTGAGCCCAGAACAGTCGGTTATTATCGCAACAATTGTACATAGCGTCATTTTAGCGTGTACCTATGGTACCAATTTCATGTATCGTCGTGTATTATTCGTATTGTTGTTCATTCTTTGCATGCCCTTTGTATTTGCGTATTAACTAAAACGTGAGTGATTCAAACAATTTGTGTATCGTGTGTTGTATTCATTGGCTCACGATTGTCCTTAAATTCTTTTTTAGTTATGCCATGTTAGACTGTCATAACTAGGGGCCGCTATGTTACGGCCAATCTCTATACAAATCAAACGTCATAGAAAACCGTTCAGGTCTACTGAATCTTACGTCATGGAATTTTTCTTAAAAAATGAGCCAAAATTGCACCATCGTTCGTAAGACTTGTGTCAAACCTGTTTAAACATGAAATATTGCATCATCACCTTTGAACACCTGTTTGAATTGCGTGACAATGTCTTTCACTATTACGTCACAGTACTGCGTACGTGAGTTTGAGATATTGATATCTATTCTGGTCATTCGTGAAATGGTTGCTTGAGAGTTAGTCGCACATTTAACTGTTTGCTTAGTGCTTGCTAGCTGGACAAAAATTCCGTCTTTATCTAATTAGTTTGTATCGTAGTGACAAGTTTTAGCGGTGTACGGTGTTGCATCCCAATTTCGACAGCCAGGTGGTTAATTTTACAGAAATACAATTTTGAATAAACGTTTCAGAAGAGTGTTTCTCTTTCGGTCATTACATACAGACGAACGGATTCGGGAATCTTATGTTACAATTTTCCCACGAAGAGATTATGGTTTACCGCTGTGACCAAGATGACAGGCATTTATCTGACATATGAAATTTTGAGTCATCAGCAAAAAGTGTAGTTGAAAAAGAAGATGCATTGGAAGATCATTCACATTAAGAAGAAAAAGCAAGGGACCAAGGATTGACTCCTGTGGGATACCACATTTAACAACATTGAAATTAGAATTCTTACCGTTAATTTTTGTACTTTGCATTCTATTTGTTAGATAAGATGTTAAAACGTTTAAAAACTTGCCACGAAAGCAATAATGGTGAAGTTTTTTTTAAAAGTATGCCATAATCAACTGTATCGAAAGCTTTACTTAAATCAACAAAAACCGAGCATGTGTATTTGTGATCATTCAAGTTAGAAAGTAAATCATCATAAATTTTTGTCAATGCTAAGCTTGTTGAATCATTTTCACGAAAACCATGTTGAGCTGGGGTTAAAATATTATATTTGTCAATAAAATTCATCATCCGTTTATATAAAAAATTTTCGAAAATTTTAACAAAAGTTTGGCAAACTTTTTTTCCCACCAAAAGATGGGAAAAAAATTTTGCGGCCCGGTTACCGAGATTGACAGAGTGAAGTGAAGAAAACTATTTCATCCAATACATTTAAGGTGTTGCGACCGTGCCATATTTAAACTGATTGTCCTGCTTTGGCATCATGCACGCTAGAACGTCCGCGTTTTGTCGCTTTTACCTTTTTCTGGACCTCTGCTGTGTTTGTCATATATTGTTTCTTTCGTTGTGATGGTCAGAAATAAAAACAAACTGAACTGAACTGAACAATAGATGTCGCTGAATGGACAGCCGTCCAAAGGCCTACTAAATGAAATTTTCAAACGGGAATTAATCATTAAAATGCGTAAGCTGAACACTCAAGAATACATTTCATAAACAATTACTAAAAAAAAAATTGTTTTCAATGGCGCTGGTGGTCACAACGGTAAACCATAATCTCTTCGTGGGAAAATTGTAACATAAATTTCCCGGATCCGTTTGGCTGTATGCAATGACCCGAAAGAAACACTCTTCTAAAAAGGTCTATTTAAGAATTTTATTTCTGTAAAAATAGCCCCAAGGCTGTCGAAGAATGAATAAAACACCGTACCCACTAAAACTTGTCACTACAATTGTTACGGACAATATTTGTACAAATCAAACGTCACATAAAACCGTTGTCTGCTTAACCTGACGTCTTACGTCATATGGACTATTGCTCATCATCAGTCGTTATCTCCGCCTGCGGCAGATTGCGCATCAACATGGCTTATTTGTTCCAAGAGTGGCGATTTTGAGCCAACTCGCCCAGTGTCGTCAAGTGGAGTCCGGTCCATGATTGAATGTTATCTTGCCATCGTTTTGGTTGTCTGCCACGTTTTCTTTTTTCTTCTACTTTGCCTTCTGTGCAAACTTTGCTGATTCCGAATTGTGATCTTTTAGTGTGGCCGAACAGTTTTAAAACTTTTGATTTTATTATTGCTGCAATTGGATGTAGTTTTGTCATAGTTAGAAGATCTTCTATTTTTGTGTGATCAAGTAACCTTTTGTTGGTCATGCTTCTCAAGATGTGATTTTGGAAGGTAGTGAGTTTTTTCATTGTTGATGATGTCCAATTTACGCATTCTAGACCGTACAGCACGACTGGTAAAACGTAGGTGTTGAAAATTTTTGCTTTCAGTTTGACTGGGAGTCTATTGGATGTTAGAATCTTTTTGTTCTTTTCAAATGAACAACTATTGCTAGAAATCAGTGTTGTACGTTGACGCCGTCAATTTGACGGGGTCAACTTTTTGTTGACGCTGAGGCTAGCGCCGTCAATTTATTTTTCAGTTGACGGAAGTGATAGCGCCGTCAACTATTTTGCTGATTTTAAGCGTCAAGCGCTAAGCGTCATTTTTTGTTTTCATGGAAAATCTCGTTTCACAATAAGAGTTTCACAATGTATTCTGGCCAGCGCGACTCATCCGAATTACCGGCTTTTGCGTTGGTTGGAATGGCTCCCTGGAATACATGCGGAAGAAGTTCGCCAAATGGTGATCACCCTTGTATTGACAACGAGGGATCAGAGACAGAAAGCGAAAAATCCATGAATGGCATCGCGGACGTTGAATATACTTTATTTCAAGAGCTCTATGCCCCTAAAAAGAGCGATGTTGGTGCAGTGGACCTCGTTAAAAGAGTTATTCATGCTAAACTATCACAGCACGCTTGGAAAAGTGATACCTTTCCGACTAAACGTTTTCAACTTGTTTTTGAAATACAACAAACCAATACCATCCAGCGCTGCTGTGGAACGCATGTTTTCACTTGGAAAGGACAATATGCGCAGGAGCGCCGGAAGCGGGATGGGGGGCAGGGGAAGCGGATGCCCCCCTGCCCTCAAATTTCTGTGGATGGGGAGGGAAGAGGGAGCAATGGTGCCCTTTTAAGGTCATGTAAGCTACTGCACACTTTGCAATATAACAATTTATGCTATTCGCTTTTAGCCTAATTATAATGTTCTATTTTTGCCTCAAAATAATATTTACGACACAAAATTCTCCATCACAGTAAGTTATATTACATCATTATAAAATAGCATGATGCCCTTCCGTGCCATTGTTCTTTGTATAGCGGACACTTGTATCATTAGGCTACTCGATAATGAGCTGATAGATGAGCATTATCGCTATATCTTATCTTAAAACTTACAAAAAAATTGGCCTTTCAGCAACAAAAGTGCCCTTTTTTCATACTCCTGCCCATCCAGTCAAAAATCGCTCCGGCGCCCCTGAATATGCGTCCCAAACGCAGCAGATTGTCAGACAAATGTTTTGAAATGCTTGTTTTTTTGCAAGAAAATAACTAATAGGCTGAGCAGCTAATTACAATACAGTCTCAAAACATAATCATCATCATCATTTTCAGCCTGTGAGAGCCCACTGCAGAGCGTAAGCCTTCCCCTTTTCATGCCAATTTACACGATTATGTGCTAGTTGGTACCAATTGGTTGTATTGCATTGTTTGTCAATGTCGTCCCTCCATCTCACTTTTGGTTTTCCTTTCTTTCTTTTGGTTTCTCGTGGTGTCCATGTTGTTAATTTTTTAGTCCATCTATTGTCCTGATATCTTGCTATATGACCTGCCCAGGACCATTTTAGTTTCTTGATTGTGCTTAATAGGCTATATCTCGTAATTTCGTTTGGTTTCTGATCCATTCGGCAAAACATAATACCTGCTCTTTATTTATAGCTATTGTTAGCCTGAACTTGGTTGAAATATTTCCGTTTTATGAGACGCTGGCAAAAAATAGCGCTAGAAATTAGCGCTGACGCTGACGTCGTCAATTTCTTTAAGAGCTTACGCAGTCCTTTACGCCGTAAAGTTTTTAGGCAATTCGCGCTGACGCTGACGCCGTCAAATTATATCAATGACGCGTACAACACTGCTAGAAATAAGCAAAGATTGCATCACCTTTGTCACACTTGTTGAAACATTACATCATCGTTAAATCTTGAATTATGAAATATGGTGTAAGCCAAACTTGACAGGTGCTTGAATAGCTTCATAATGCTTATCATTATTACGTCACAGAAGATGTTTACGTGCGTTTGGAAGATTGCAATCTATTCTCGTCATTCTTACAATTGTTGCTTGAAAAGTTGGTCGCGTATTAAAACGGTTTTGTTTGTGCTAGCCAGCTGGACGAAATTTTCGTCTTTATCTCAGTAATTTGTATTGTAGTGACAAGTTTTAGTGGGTACGGTGTTTCCCCTATTTTTCGACGGCTTTGAGGCTATTTTTACAGAAATACGATTCTTGAATAAACGTTTTCAAAAGAGTGTTTCTTTCGGTCATTGCATACAGACGAACCGATCCAGCTAAGACGAGAGGAGCTTCAGATACAAGCCGAGGCCGAAGCGAGAGCTGCTGAGGCCGCCGCCAGAACTGCTGAGGCCGCCGCCAGAGCTGCTGAGGCCGCTGCCAGAGCTGAGGCCATACGAGCTGAGGCCTCCGCAAGAGCTGAGGCCGGAGAAAGTGAAAGTAGACTACGTGTTGAGGAATATCTCGTGCCTCGCCCCCGTAAAGAACACCTAAGTGTTAGGGTTTGAGCCTGGTTCTGTCTGCGGTGGTCGACCTTTGTCTGAGCCCGGAACAGTCGGTTATTATCGCAACCATTGTATATAGCGTGTAGCCTACCTATGGTACCAATTTCATGTATCGTCGTGTATTATTCGTATTGTTGTTCATTCTTTGCATGCCCTTTGTATTTGCGTATTAACTTAAACGTGAGTGATTCAAACAATTTGTGGATCGTGTGTTTTTATTCATTGGCTCACGATTGTCCTTAAATTCTTTTTTAGTTATGCCATGTTAGACTGTCATAACTAGAGGTCGCTATGTTACGGCCAATCTCTATACAAATCAAACGTCACATAGAACCGTTGTCTACTGAACCTGACGTCTTGCGTCATGGACTGTTGCTAGAAATAAGCAAAGGTTGCATCACCTTTGTTACACCTGTGAAACATTACATAATCCTTAAATCTTGAATTACGAAATATGGTGTAAGCCAAATTCAACACGTGTTTGAATAGCTTCATAATGCTTATCATTATTACGTCACAGAAGCTGCTTACGTGCGTTTGAAATATTGCAATCTATTCTCGTTGTTCCCGACAATGGTTCACCAAATCAAACGTCATATAAAACCGTTCAGGTCTACTGAATCTTAGCGTATTTTACGTCATGGAATTTTTCCTCAAAAATGAGCCAAGATTGCACCATCGTTCGTAAGACTTGTATCACACCTGTTGAGAATTACTTCACAATGTTTCACTATGACGTCACAGTAACTGCGTACGTGAGTTTGAGATATTGCAATCTATTCTGGTCATTCGTAAAATGATTGCTTGAAAGTTGGTAGCATATTTAACTGTTTGCTTAGTGCTTGCCAGCTGGACAAAAATTCCGTCTTTATCTAAGTAGTTTGGATTGTAGTGACAGGTTTTTAGTGGTGTATCGCGTTGCACCCCATTTTCGATAGCCGCGGGCTAATTTTACAGAAATACACTTTTTAAATAGACGTTTCAGAAGAGTGTTTCTCTTTCGGTCATTACATACAGACGAACGGATCTGGGAATCTTATGTTACAATTTTTCCACGAAGAGATTATGGTTTACCGCTGTGACCACTCGTCGTTTTAAAATTGTTGCTTGAAAAGTTGGTCGCATATTTAACTGTTTTGCTTATATTGCTTGCCAGCAGGACAAAATTTTTGTCTTTATCTCAGTAATTTGTATTGTAGTGACAAGTTTTAGTGGCGTACAGTGTTGCGTTCCAATTTCGACAGCCTTGGGGCTATTTTTACAGAAATACAATTCTTGAATAGACGTTTTCAGAAGAGTGTTTCTTTCGGTCATTGCATACAGACGAACGGATCCGGGAATCTATAATACAATTTTCCCACGAAGAGATTATGGTTTAGCGTTGTGACCAGGCATGGGGGAGACTTCGGAGAGGGATGGAGTTTCTATTCTAAAACCAAGTTTCAAAAAATAACTACCATTTCTTGCCAAAATTTTGTTCTTTTTAAGTTTGATTTTTCCAAATTTTTAATTTTAAGCATTTTTTTGACTTGTAACAACTTATTTTGGTTCTCCAAAAATTTCAGTCTCTGTTCTTGATCCTTGGATGTCAGCGAAATTCAGTTCGGTTGGTTATTATTTCTGACCATCACAACGAAAAACAAACAGTGCCAAATATAGCAAAGGTCTTGAAAAAGATAGAAGCGACAAAACGCGGACGTTGTAAGGAGCATGATACCAAAGCAGGACTAACAGTTTGAAATATGGCAAGGTCGCAACACTTTAATTTCTGTAGCCTACATCTTAATACTCATTGTAAGCAGGGCCTCTGAGTGACATTTTCACTAGGGGTACAAAGAGTCATTCCGGGCCCCCTTTGTCTTGGGCAAAAGTTTGATGCTTGCTTAGGCGTATTGAACACCACACAACGTTTTACTGCAGAATTGGATCTGTGCGCAATAATAGTATCAGGCTGCAATAAAACTATTATTTTGTGTTGTGCATGTGATATGTCCCTCGCCAATTTGGGTATCCTCCATTGAATTCGTGTGTCAGTTGTTGATGGTGCTGTTAACCGTATCTGTTACTGCTTCCTTTTGGCGGCAAGAGTTACTGGCCGAGACCATCAGGTCTACGTCTCTCTTATTGCTAATTACTCCGTCGGCTTATTTCAAATAACAACGGGAAAAAGTATGGTATGCCGTTGGTGAAAAACCTTATCTATCACTTCAATAAATTTATTTCACAAAATATATTCGTGATTGTTTGTTTGTTTGTTTTTCATATCTTTATCCTGCAGTGTGGGAAAGCGGACTTGAGCGCTATGCATCGGTGTACGCCTTCCGACGTTTACCTGACCCACGCTGCAGCCGACGGCAATGTCTGTTTCCGATTGTCTACTCTACTTATGACTTAAATTTAGTATTACCCATTACTCGAAATCGATCACTGGGTAGAGGCAATTATCGTTAAGTTTCTTGCCCAGAGAAGCAAGAGAAAGTGCGGGTGGCTGGAGTCGAACACTCGGCCACTGCTGCCCGAGCCCAACGCGCTAACCATTCGGCCACTGATTGTGTATTTTAGGTAGAAAAGGTGATAAAGACTCGGTTTTTGACCTATTTTCGCCATTTCTTGGTCAAATTTCTCAGTTCACATTTTATTTGAAAGTATTCTTGCGTTGAACACAGAATTTCATCAATTTTTTTTTCGTTTCTGTGCAAACAGTATTCCATGCACTTTTTGCACTAAAAAGCAATTTGCGCAAATAACAAATTACCTTCCTAATTATTGTCTGCCAGCAAAGAATGACTCATATCGCGTCAGATCGCGACTCCCTACCCAGACAGCAAAATCGACATTAAATCAATGTAAAAATGACGGATTTTGCTGCCTGGGTACAGAATGGAATTTTAGCGCCGCCGACAAACACAAAATAAAACCGCACGCTAATAGTAAACTGTCAATCAAGCTATTGAATATCAGCAAATTTCTTGCACTTCATAACTGGCTGTGACAGAAGGTTTATTGTGAACTTCACAATTATCCGATACCAACATAATCGGAATTAACAGTTGGGGCAAAAAAAAAAGTAAAAGTCAAGAAATCTCAGGTTTCTAGCGTCACTGCTTCTATGTGAAATTGCTGAATTAGCAGAGGGCGAAACCATAGGGTCTACGCCAGTAACAGGTACGGTTAAGCGGTATCGCTTGTACATCTTTAATGTAAAATTTTTTAATTCATTTTTTTATTTCTCTTAGATGTAGCTAATAATTATTTCTGAAGAGGACACTATGTGATGTCGAAACGTTGGATTTAGAAGTTTTTTTATGTTTTTTTTGTGTGTTTAATGTTAAATCCGTTAACGTTACTGAATGTTATATGTATCTGGTATCAAGCCAAGCTCTCTACCAAGGCTCAAGCATAACATCTTGTTAAAACATAATCAAGTTAATCATCTGACCAATAACCTTTCTTCATGAACTTTTGCATTCACCACATGCCTAGCACTAGCAGAGGTGAGTGAGAGAAGTCACTTTTTTTGACTTCGGCTCCGGTCCTGGTCCGAAAGTATCCTCCGGTTCCTGCTTTAACTCCGAAATTCATTCTGAAGTGAAATAAGCGTGAAACTACCTTTTTCAAATAATTTTTAAACACACAAAAAAAAACACCCAAACTTTTTCTCAAATCTGCTTTTGCTACACTGCCCCTCCCCCCCGGACAGGGGAATAATTAATTTTTATGATTTAATTTAGGGTGTTTTCAACAGAACATTTTTTACACGTAAAGCATTAAATCACCACTTTGGACCCCTAATTTGCTCGCAAATCGCTCGATTAGGCTACCTTTCTGGACCCTTTTGCTAGATTACGGGCCCCCCAGGACTAAAAAATAACAACTTTTATGCTTGAAATCAGTCGTTTAGGATAGTTTTAACCAAAAACTTTTGCGCGTAAACTATAAAACCACAATTTCGGGCCCCCCAACAAACACAGGCCCGGGCCCTCAAGGGTAAGCCGTACCCTCCATACCCCCGTCATAGGCCTTGATTGTAAGGCATTGTCGCCGTTTTTTGGGCATTGTCAGGGTTGCAAGTTCAAATTGCATCAGTTTTGCGAATTACAGTTTGGGTTAGAATTTGGGTAAGGAGTAAGATTATGGTCATACAGGCTACCCCCAATTAAATCGTTTGTCTATTTCTGAAAAAGCGCTGAAAAAGGAAAAGGTTGCCAGATTCACGAGTTTTTCCCGCCAATTGGGCTAAGGCTAGTTTGGCTTCGGCTTTCCAGTTGTGGAAAATTTTTGGAAATTGCAGGTTTTGATATTGTTGATTCCTTTCATTTTTATTATTTTTAATTGGCTTCAACGGAATATAGTCAAAATACTATACTTTTTTTAGCGAAAAGCATCTTGCAACACTTACAATGGGTACGGTATTTAGAGGTACCTGTGAATGGGTGCAACCTAGTTCGTACCCTGAAAAGATTAAGAGAAAAAATTCAAAAAAGCCGAAGTCGCTGTTCGGAGTTTCTGCAAACAAACAAACTGAAAAGATTGACAGAAAAAAAATAGAACAAAGCCGAAGTCGCTGATCGTAGTTTCCGTTTTTCCGCAGTTTCCGCAAACATTTTTAAATTTCCGGTAATGATCCTAAGATTTTGCCGGAGTCGCTGATCGCAGTTTACGCAAACACTTTAAAAGGGTTAGGAAAATATGGAGAAAAAAAGTTGGAAAAAGCTGAAGTCGCTGATCCCAGTTTCCGTAAACATTTTAAAAGGGTTAGGCACTATAGGCAGGGATATCTAAAGAAGGGGATACGAAGGCTTTTATTACGTCTGACAATAGAAGGGCTTTTGTTTATCGTAAATAATCTGTGTGTATTGATTGTAAAATGACAATTAGCACCGATAGCAGTTTAATAAATCTTGTTATGATAACTTGCATTGCGCTATTAGCATCAGGCCTGGATATTCACAGCATGCTCATGGTTGCTTGTTAATTCAAATACCCATATAGGCTACTTGCTTTACATCTAGCCTACTGCAAAGGCTTTGTTTAAAAAACAGCTTACTGGTAGGGATGTGCAAAATAGAATAATTAGCTATTCTAGAATACTGAAACCGAATATAGAATACAGATATCTATTCTAGAATAATTGACAGTTTTTACCGTCGACACATTTTAATGATTTTGATGATTTGCAAAAACAATCAACATCACAAAAATTGCTTATTGCAGTGTGACAAAGTTAGGCTTTTTACATGTTCACCAGTCATACGGGATCTCAACTTGGTGGCAGTTAACCTGCACTTGGCAAATATCTCTCTGAAGAAGCAGATGTGGCAGCGGCAATCAATCTTTTGAAAATTGATTGCCGTCTTTCATCAACTTTAAAAATCTGTGTAATATATTTTTCAAATGTGTCCACATACTCCCAGTACTGTTGCAATACTTCATTTCGAATTTACAATGCTTGCAACAAACAAGATTTTCACTTTGGTTGCAAAAAGTGTTCCCAAACAATTGAAGTCTTTTGTTTCCCCGGCATAGTAAAGCTAAGACAAAGCCAACTGCCCTTACGACGTCCGTACTTCTGCAAGACTGTGACGACTGCATAGAGCTTGACAAGAAAGATCTCTTTCATGCGCATAACGAAACTTGTGCGTTGTTTTTACGTCATATTGCTCTAAATTGATAAACAATTTTACTTTCGCTGCAGCGAATTCATTGCAACCAGACAGAGTGGTGCGAAGTCAATCGTTAAAGCAGTTTCAATTATCCGATTTCATACGCATTTTGAAACCGGTTAGGCTTCACAACCGGTTATTCGGTATTCTATTTTGCCCATCCCTACTTACTGGTAACTTTTCAAATGTCTTTGTAAACAAGTATTCTTTAAAGGATGCAACCTAGTTCGTACCATGAACAGTTCGTACGGTACCGTCAGTTCGTACCTTGAAAAGATCAAGAGAAAAAATTAAAAAAAGCCAAAGTCGCTGATCGCAGTTTCCGCAATCATTTTAAAATTTTCCCCCTGAAAAGATCGAGAGAAAAAATAGCTCAAAATCGAAGTCCGCTGATTGCAGTTTCCGCAAACATTTTTTCGCAGTTTCCGCTAACCCTAACCATAGATTAATCTATGCTCTAACCCTAACCCTCGCTGATCGCAGTTTCCGCAAACATTTTTCCGCAGTTTCCGCTAACTTTTTACCCTAACCATAGAGTAATCTATGCTCTAACCCTCGCTGATTGCAGTTTCCGCAAACATTTTTCCGCAGTTTTTGCTAACCGCAGTTTCCGCTTACCCTAACTATAACCATAGAGTAATCTCTGCTCTAACCATAACCCTCGCTGATCGCAGTTTCCGCAAACATTTTTCCGCAGTTTCCGCTAACTTTTTACCGTAACCATAGAGTAATCTATGCTCTAACCCTCGCTGATCACAGTTTCCGCAAACATTTTTCCGCAGTTTCCGCTTACCCTAACTATAACCATAGGGTAATCTATGCTCTAACCCTCGCTGATCGCAGTTTCCACCATATTTTTCCGCAGTTTCGCAATTTTCGCTAACCGCAGTTTCCGCTAACCCTAACCCTCGAGTTTGTTTCAAATTGTTTGGGGAAACTCCGATCAGCAACTTCAGCTTTGTGCTATTAAACTGCGATCAGCGACTTCGGCTTTTTTTAATTTTTTCTCTCGATCTTTTCAGGGTACGAACTGACTGTACGAATGGTTCAAGGTACAAACTAGGTTGCACCCTTCTTTAAATATGCTCTATGTAACGTTTACTAACTGTCTTTGGTAGCTGACTGTACCAGTTGCACTACAAAACTTTCTGCAATTTTGAAAAGAACCTCATGTTTCACACGCTACAAACTACTGTACCGCCCTGGTAGTGTCATGAGAATAAGGCAATCGCTGCGAGCCTTCATATCCCCTTCTCTAGATATCCCTGGGGTTAGGGTTGGGAAAAGATCGAGAGAAAAAATTTCCGGTAATGATTCTAAGAGTTTGCCGAAGTCGCTTATCGCAGTTTCCGCAAACATTTTAAAAGGGTTAAGGTTGAGATCAGAGTTTCTGCAAACATTTTAAAATTTCCGGTAATGATCCTGTGAGTTTTTGTTTGTTTGCGGAAACTGCGATCAGCGACTTTGGCTTTGTGCTATTTTTTCTCAATCTTTTCAAAGGAAAAATTTTAAAATGTTTGCGAAAACTGCGATCAGCGTCTTTGGCTTTTTTTAATTTTTTCTCTCGATCTTTTTAGGGTACGAACTGAGGGTACGAACTGTTCAGGGTACGAACTAGGTTGCATCCCCTGTGAATTTCGATCAAACATATTATATTTTAGGAAGTGGCTACGTTTACGGCGCCGTAAATACAGCCGTTCCATGCCTTTTTTTCTAATCTTTACGTCGCTTTTACTGCGCATGCGCGCTGGTGCTGCGCACGTCACGCGCGAAAGCAGGCAGTTCAGTTCAGCTTGACAGCATAGGACAATTAGGACATTGTTATATTTTCCGCACTGGTGTTGCCAGATAAGGAATTCTAAAGTGTGGTAGCTAAAATTATTTTTGTTTTGATGAGTGTGAAAATTAGGTTGAATTGAAAACAGGCAGGCGTAGCAATTGTGGAATTTTGCTTAGCTGCAATAGCCTATAGGATATGGCTATACTGCGGCAATATGGCTATATTTTCCGCACTAGTGTTGCCAGATAAGGAATTCTCCTTTAATTTGAAAATGCTAGGCTAATGAGAAGACGATATAGGCGTTCAAAATTTTGTAAGTGTAGGCCTAATTAGTTGCCTATTCTGTTTCGAATCATCCATTTTGTATTCCTTTTTTTCATACGTAGGCTAATGAGAAGACGATATAGGCGTTCAAAATTTCTAAGTATAGGCCTAATTAGTTGCCTATTCTGTTTCGAATCATCCATTTTGTATTCCTTTTTCTCATTAGTAGGCTAATGAGAAGACGATATAGGCGTTCAAAATTTCTAAGTGTAGGCCTAATTGGTTGCCTATTCTGTTTCGAATCATCCATTTTGTATTCCTTTTTCTCATACGTAGGCTAATGAGAAGACGATATAGGCGTTAAAAATTTCTAAGTGTAGGCCTATTGTATTCCTTTTTCTTATCTTCAAAATGGGGGAAAAATTAGTTACAGTTGGGGAAACATTTCGCAATTTCGATGAAGTATCCCAAGCTATAAAACAATACGAAGAAAAAAAATTCTTCCAACGCTCATTGCATGTAAATTTGTAACAGTTGTAGAATGTAGATAGCCCATTTAGGCTAGTGAGCTTTTAAACCGACGGCATCTAAAGTGGCTCTCTGTGACCTTTATGCATTTGCACTTTGTGTATTATTTCGTTGTTTTTGTTTTGGATATGGACAACTTTGTCTGACGCAAATAAATAATAATAATTAACTTACAACAATTCTATGTAGACTATGCTGTTGCCTAGTCTTGATGGCTGCCATGTCATCTGATTGTTTTCATCGTTCTAAATACTTTCAATTCTTCTAACTTGTAACACTACCGTACCATCATGTAAACTTGTAACAGTAGATAGCCTATTTAGTGAGAGTTTCAACTGACGACATCCAAAGTGGCTCTCTGTGACCTTTGTGCATTTGCAGGTTGTGCATCATTTCGTTGTTTTGTTTTGGATATGGACCGCTTTGTCTGACGCAAATACATAATAGGCTAATAAATATTAGGTGTTGTTAAAAGAAGTAAAAGTTTCTTCGGCATTTTTCGGAAATAAAGCTAAGTCTCTATGTTTTCTTGTTGCTAATTCCTGGCTGAGATGTTTGGTATTGGCAAAACTTGCACTTTTAATGCAATTTTGTTTAAAATTAGGCACTTTTTTTTAGACTGATAGCATCATTCTCAATATCGTAACGTCACACGCGTGCCAAAGGGGGGTTGTAACCCCCAAACCCCCCCCCCATTTGGCTACGCCACTGGTCGTAACAAAGCAATCAAAATGTTTTATAAATTAAATAAAATGTTGGCAGTGGCTATTTGACCGGCTCCGGTCTTTGAATCTGAAACACTATTTGACCGGTCATGACGTCATTACATAAGTACTTTTTTCTTTTTCTTCTTCAAAGCAAAAGACGTGAAGCGCCGATATAAAGTTCTAAATTCAACACGTTTTCTGCAACTCAGTCCGTGGCGCATACGTTGCGTCTCGGGTTGTCATTCTAGAGGGGATGAGTTCGATAACATCCGGAAGCATTGACTTTTTTTTCATTTTTTTTTTTTTATCTAAACTTTACTTCTTATCGGAAAAACTAAACTTCTTAGACCACTTATCACGATCGGAAAATTACCCAGAGAAATTCTCAAATTCCAGCAAATTAAAAAAACTCTAACTTTATTACTCACATTTAAAAAGACATAAAAAAATGGGCTGTAGGCTACTCAAATTAAAAATTGACCACAAAAATGCGCTTCGGTTCAAAGTTTAGATAAATAAAAATGAAAAAAAAGTCAATGCTTCCGGATAGTATCGAACTCATCCCCTCTAGAATGGCAACCCGAGACGCAACGTATGCGCCACGGACTGAGTTGCAGACAACGTGTTGAATTTAGAACTTTATATCGGCGCTTCACGTCTTTTGCTTTGAAAGAGAAAAAGAAAAAAGTACTTATGTAATGACGTCATGACCGGTCAAATAGTGTTTCAGATTCAAAGACCGGAGCCGGTCAAATAGCCACTGCCTAAAATGTTACCACAATAGCTTAACGATTGAGTCGTAGCGTAGCCTAAAGATTTGAGTAGGCTACAAGACGTAGTCCGGGAACATCGTGAATCTGGGGTGGTAAAAGGATAGACCCTCGGCTCGGCCCCAGAGGCTCACACGACGACGACGTCATATTTTAAACTGATTGTCCTGCTTTATAATAATAATCGTGTTTTTATTTGCATCCATTGCGATAACATACAGTGCACTGCGATCACAGATGCGATACAACAGACGACAGGAAGCAGCAAAAGTGACATAGTCTTCAAGTCAGCTGGTCCCCTTATTTTGGCTTGCCATTAGGCCTAAGTGTCTTTACCGAGACACAGCCGCGTCCTTTCGAACGCCAAATATCCGAGAGACGTTCTCATCACTCGGATATCTGGTATCATGCACCCTATAACGTCCGAGTTTTGTCGCTACTACCTTTTTCTAGATCTCTGCTATGTTTGTCATATACTGTTTTTTCGTTGTGATTGTTAGAATTAAAAACAAACTAAACCGCCACAAAAACGCGTAGCCTAACGATTGAGTCACTTCGGGTGAGAATTTAGTTTAAAAAAAGGATTACGTTGTGATCGTTAGAATTAAAAACAAACTAAACCGCCACAAAAATGCGTAGCCTAACGATTGAGTCACTTCGGGTGAGAATTTAGTTTAAAAAAAGGATTACCTATTGGAGGTATCGAACTCATATCCTGGGAGTTCAAACCAGACGATAACCGCACGCGCCACTGAATCACTTTTCAAAAGCAGTTGAATTTAGTTATATATCAGCATTTTTTTCAGCAACAGCGCGCATGCGCAGTAAAAGCGACGTAAAGATTAAAAAAACAGGCATGGAACGGCTGTATTTACGGCGCCGTAAACGTAGCCACTTCCTATATTTTAGTTTTTAGATAATTTTGCTTTTCAAACTTATTAATCTCTTAGACTAGCCTATATTTAAAATTCAATTTGTCCAATATATATATGCACTTAATTTTCAATTTTTGTGTTAAAATAGGTCAGCTGCATTTATTAAGTTTAAACTGTAGGCTAGCTATTGAGTGAACATGTCACATCGAGGTCTTGGTTCCAAAATATATGTTGGTAACTTATCTTCATCAACAACAAGAGGAGATTTGGAGTATGAATTTGGTTACTATGGCCGTCTTTTAAATGTGTGGGTTGCAAAAAATCCTCCGGGGTTTTCATATGTTGAGTTTGAAGACTCTCGCGATGCTGATGATGCTATTAAAGGATTGGACGGAAGGTATAAAACACTATCTTGCTTGATTTGAGAGATGTACTGGTACGGTACTTTATTGCTAAATTTGGAGTGTTTGTATAAGAAGTGTTTGGAGTGTCTGTTTTGGCTAAATTTCATCAATATTACTAATACCGGTACGGTAACTAGTCCTGTTGAAGAAAATTTTAGTATTGAATTGAAGTTTCATATTAAAGCATGAGTAGCCATGGTATTGTCTTTGTCTAATGGTATTGTCATTGTCATGGTATTGTCTATTAGCCATGGTATTGTCTAAACTCTGACGCATTATCTTTAAACTGGACAGCTCTTCGTAGCCATTGTATTGTCTAAACTCTGGAGAAGGATGAAATCCTCGAGAGATGGGCTGAATATATCAGAGACTTGTTCGATGACGCTCGTGGAAACAAACCTGCGATATCGAAAGAGATAGATGGACCACCGATTCTAGAAAGTGAAATACGTCACGCTATAAAGAAAGCCAAATTGAAAAAAGCTCCAGGTCCTGATGCTGTGCATACAGAAACCCTTAAGGTTTTAGACGATTTTGGAATAAAAAAGTTGATTGAAATCGCAAATGAGATTTATGACAGCGGAAAAATTCCGGAGAATCTATTAAAATCGATCGTCATCACATTACCAAAGAAACCTGGGGCGATTGATTGCGAACTACACCGTACAATCAGTCTAATGAGTCATGTCACCAAAATTTTTTTGACCGTTTTACTCCATCGACTACGCAGATGCATCAATCCCGAAATCTCAGATGTGCAATGCGGATTTATGAAAGACAAAGGAACTAGAAACGCCACATTCCTAATCAGGACACTTGCTGAGAGGTCAATAGAACATAGGGAAGACCTGTACCTCTGCTTTATGGACTACAGCAAAGCTTTCGACCGTGTTAGACATGAGCCACTTATGGAGATGCTTGACAGCTTAGACACAGATGGTAAAGACCTTCGACTTCTCAGAAATCTCTACTGGGATCAATCAGCAGCAGTCCGGATAGATGGCGAGTTGAGCAAGTGGACACAAATTCGGAGGGGTGTTAGACAGGCAGGGTTCGATCTTAGCGGTAGTCCGCTAGCCAATGGCTAGTGAAAATTTGCGCGGACTAGTAGAAATTTTGCAGTACTAGTCCGATTGGCTAGTGAAAATATTCGCCGGTGAAAAGTTTTGGTTTACAAAATGGCGATCGGCGACGTCACTCTGAAATACTGCAAACGAAGAAGGCGGCAAAGTCGGTTGACTGAGCACGTGACTACTTTTTTCTCGCATTTTCGCTAGACACGACGCGTGGTAGTAGTCAGCACAGAGTTGCCAATTTGGCTTTTTTGAAGCCAGATTTTGAGAATCTGGCTGTTTTTCAACTCGCTTGGCTTAATTTTTTTAAATAAAAAAAGCCAGAAAAATTAGGCTTTTTCTGGCTTTTTTCATGTTTCATCGATTTTTTGTCAAATTAATACAAAGCCAACATAATTTTGGCATTTTTTGGCTTAATTTTATCTTTCGCAATTTTTTGTAGGAAAAAATTCGGTCTGCGTCAATTCGAGCAGTAATTTCTAAATTATATTTGGTTGTAGTGTCCAAACGAATTTCGTTTTGAAGGCAAAACTAGAAATTTTTCTAGTTGCTTGTCTTTTCATTAACTATGTTTCTGCGTTGTCGCTGAAGTCAAAGTTCGGTGGGACACTATTTGGTTGTGCACTTTTTATATGTGTATGTTTAATGAATACTAATTGGCTTTTTCAGCTGTTTTTTTGCTGTTTTTTTTTGTGACTAGGTCTGGCTTTTTTTGGTGAAGACAGGTTGGCAACCGTGGTTAGCACGGAGAAGTCTGCATCCCAGCAAGCAGCAGTTAGCAGAATTAACATTTTTTTGTTGTTGATATATCGTGATCAAATGCTGATTCAACGTTACTACAAAGTGTCTAACGCTTAGTGTTAGCTGGGTAGTTATCGCTATTGAGGCTTCTTTGGATTGCTACCTTGTCGTAGTTGAATCTGAAAGCCTTTAGTTAGTTTCAGTCTAAGCCAAAACACTTAACTTAATACGTCATCAGACAAGTGAAAAGTCAGTAAACTGGTCGGACTAGTGAAAAATCGTGCGGGCTAGTGAAAACGGAGAGCATTTAGTCCGGTGGGCTAGTGAAAAAAAAAGTTAAGATCGACCCCTGACAGGGGTGCGTAGTCTCACCTGATCTTTTCTCACTCTACGGCGAAATGATCTTGCGACATCTAAATGACAAAGAAGGTGTCTCTGTAGGAGGACAACACTTCAACAACATAAGATACGCAGACGACACAGTACTAATCGCCACATCAAACTTCAGTTTACAAAATTTACTCGACATAGTCATTAAGCAAAGTAAGAACCTTGGACTTAATTTGAATGCAACGAAAACCTTCTGTATGACTATCTCATCAAAAGAAATAACTCCAATATGCACAATCAAAATACAAAATACAACAGTCTCACAAGTAAATAGTTTCAACTATCTGGGTTCTATAGTCACTTCGAATGGCCGATGCTGGAGCGATGTAAAATCAAGAATTGCACAATCCAAACAAGCTTTCATCAAAATGGCCAAAATACTGAAATCTAATTCAATCTCTCTAAACACTAGAATAAGAATTTTACATGTGTACATTTGGTCAGTTCTGCTATATGGTGGTGAATCCTGGACTGTATGCCCGAAGATAGAAAAGAAGATCAACAGTGCTGAAATTTGGTTCATTCGTAGAATGTTGGGAATTAACTGGATGGATAAGATCCCTAACAAAGAAGTATGGAGACGCTCTGGGTGCACCCCTGGCGTCCTCATCACAACTATCAAAAAAAGGCAAATGACATTTATCGGGCATGTCTACCGCAAACGCGGAATTGAACACTCGGTAATGATGGGGCGACTTCCTGGTAAAAGGCACCAGGGGCGTCCACGTTTGGAAATCTTCAAAAATCTTTCAACATGGACAAACCAAAATTTTGAAAACCTAATAAGAACTATGGACAATCGATCGTTGTGGAGACTTACGGTAGCCGACGCCTTATTTAGGCATGGCCGCTGATGATGATGAGCCATGGTATATATTTCTGTTTTTCTGAAGGCTGATAAAAGTATGATAAAAATATGCCCACAAAACTGTAGCAGTACATTTTTGTGCAACGTAAAACTTGCACATGTCATCTGAAGTCATTCATGCAGACAAATCCGGGTAATTGTATAGTCAATTTTTCAAGCTTGTTTATGTGGTTAAACTTTTCTGAAAGAGCAAAATTGGTTTCAACTGTGCCCTTATCCTTGCATCACATTGGCTGTTTTGTGTCACATAGACAGATTGAGACAAAAACAACCAATAAATATTAAATGCAATAGCTAATTTTACCCTATGTGGTAGCTATAGCCCCTGAGGTAATGGTGCCCTAGTCAATTTAATATGAAGTTCTCTTTTTTCTTTTTGTTAAGTTATAAACAATGAAGAAAAGCTGACTTGAATATCTTTGTATTTATTGCTTCCAGTATCAACATGTGTAGCATATTTTCAATGATTACGTGCGAGATTCCATAAGATTTCGATTCGACACAACTTCGAAGCGTCAAATTTAAAGTGGCTCATTTGATGATAGTGCTTTTTGGCGTCATTTTTTTGTTTGTACATTATGTTGTCATAAATGTCATAATGACCGCTCACCAGAGGTGGGCAGTAGCATGCTACTTTTTTGATAATGGTATTGCGCTACCGTACATTTTTGTTTAAGAAACGACGCTACTTTCTTTTCAATGTAGCACAGAGGCGCTGCATTTCTTTCAGTCACACTCACGCGAACCGCTATTTTTGATTTAAAGTAAAAACATGACTTGTTTTTGGAGATTATTTTTTATTTAAATAATGCATGCAAAAATAAAGGCAGAAATTATTCAACTTTTGAGAGAAACATCAAACCACATTGGTACCGACAACAGTGACACCAACACTAGTCATGATTCTGAGGATAAATTTTTGGTGGGTTGGTTCCATTTCAGGAAACGTCCAGGCCTTAGAACTCGTGTTTTTTTTCCGGCAGCCATCGTAGCCTACCAAGAGTTCCTTCTCGGCAGCCAAATTTGCGTGCTTGGAGGCCAAAATACAAATAACGATAGCACAAGTAAATAGAATTAAACTTGCAGCAATGCTAAAATGATCACTTAGCGTTGTTGAGGTCTGGGCGACGTCCTGCAATAGAATCGTTGTACCACGCAATAACTGCTTTATCGGGATTGTAATCCGGTATTGCGCAATCATCTAATGGCACTAAATTGCTTTAATTGCTCGCTGCTCAGTAAATTGTTTCAACTGCATACCGTCTTTCATAAAACCTGACCATTTGTACCAATTGTGAAGTCACTAACCCACAGCGGGAACATTTCTCAACACACGTGTTTTCCCCTCGGATGTCAACTAACCTAGTTCTCCTTTTTAACAATGATTCAATGTTCGACAACATTGCATCGACATAAAAACGACAATATTGCCAGCCAATGTAAATTAGCACTTCGGATTAAGACTTGTTAAAATTAACGTCGGGAATTACAAACAAAACTTACAGCGCTGGTGATCACAGCTGGATATATTTGCCGCAAAATGTTTGGACAAGTGACTGCTGACTGTGCAGCGGTTTTACAGCGTAGCCTAATGGCTTGATATCAAATCGTGCCCAAATGCCTTTTATTTAACGCAGCGTTGTTGCGGAATTGCTTTGTTCTGTCGAATACCTAGCGAGAGACATAGCGTAAAACAAGAAGTTTTGATGCAGTTGGTTGGATAACTCAGCGTTTAACAAAAATGGAAATAATTGTAACAAACACTTCATAAGTGTCATGAAAACAGGGTGGGCGAAACATATTTTGCCCACCCTCGTTTCACGGCAGGGTGGGCGCCGCCCACCCGGCCCACCCTATTTCGACGCCTATGTATGATATATATTGTTTATTTTTAGCATTTTTGTTTTGTTTTTTTATAAGTGCCAAGTTCATGTGTTTATTGTGCTTGTGCGCTGTTATGTTTTAGTTGAGTGATGTACGATGACCATAGATGGGCTATGGTTATTAAATATGATAACTGTAGCCTCTGCCTAACACTAATCACTCACAGGAAGAGGAAGGCATCACTCCCTATAAGAGAAGAAAAGTCCCATGCCAGTGCAAGATGATCGTGTCTCTACAATTTTATGTTAAACTTTAAGCATACCCCTCTTTTCACATTTTTCTAGGGAGCTTCATGGAAGAAAGATTCGTGTTGAGCGATCACGTGGTCCTTCACGTAGAGATGAAGGGGGGAGATTTGGTGGTTCAGCAGCTCGTCGTGCTTTTAACCCTAGCGATCGTTGCTATAATTGTGGTGAAACAGGGCATTATGCTTACGATTGTGACTTATATAGTCGAAGAAGTCGTGGAAGGTATATTTGCTGTTTTGCACATGTGTTCTTTTCATTTTTCCATTATATAAATTAAATTGTTGCGTTTGATAAACAAATTGAAAATTGAAGCATGTATGGCATGCCAGTATTGATGTGCAAATGCTTAACATATATAAATTACCTCTTACACATTGTTATATGTATGACCATCTTACAGCTTTGATCAAAAGTATTTTTTATCTTATAAAAGTTATAGTCATTTAACATAGCCAATCTTTCTGTGTTTCGACTTTTTATAATTATACCTTAAGTTTACTATGGTACTTGGTCTTGAAAAGTTGAAGTTATATGTTTTACATTAACTTAGAAAAACTTGTGTGCTCCTTTTACCTTGCTTCTTTATATTTACTGATGCTTAAAAGGATGTTCATTTCGGAATATAAAAGTGATGCTAAGTTTTAAAACTAAGCATATTTGTTTACTTACAAAGTCAAAATAGAATATGTGCCAAAGGCTTGAACTGCTGTAATGTACAGCTACTTTAATTATAAGACATGATATGTTGCTGTGGATGACATACAAGTGAAATTGAAGTTTATTAATTTCTCAACATACCGGTATATAGATTTTTAGTGCCAGTAATAGTATAGTAATCAACTTAAACATAAGCATATTTCAGTGTTAATTTGAGTGCCCATGATATTAATTTGCAGTAAAAGTACGTTTAAGTGTTACTAGTTGTATCTTAGAGAAAGCTGATTCGATATTTATGTCTTAAATTGCTTTCAGTAGTAGCCTACGGGTGGATTTTGAAATAAAGAAATTTGATACGAAAATATGTTTCATCGTATATATATTCTGAAATGAACATCCTTAGTCATAATCATGGATAGTTTTTATGGGTAAGTTGGTGCTGAAGTACACTATACGGTTATTCTGCATCTGTGTTATCGCTTACCAACTAACTGACAGAATTGCGCCTGTCTCATGCAGGGCATAGAGTTTGAGATATCATGAGATCTTCGAATTTGAGAGGAATGTGGAGACTCAGAGATAGATTCTCTTCGATGACCTGAGAACTACAGACCAACGTTTCGTAGTTATTTTTGTCATTAATAAAGTGTGTCGTAATGGGGCATTGGGGCTACTTGTCATGATTTTAATTGCCATTTTCTGAACATTTATCTTGTATTTTTTTTTCAATCATTCCCATGACTTCACTAATACATTTTTATCAACGATTGGAATCCATGAATTTTAACTTGGCGAAATCGTTCCTTTTGTTGGTATCGCTTAAAATGGAACTGCCCATAGGTGCCAACACGCCTGGTGTGCTACAATACAACCCATGAAGTTAAACCTAAACATGTTCGCATTTTTTAAATCATGATTGGTGAGAAAGTAATCAGACAATGGCAAATTTAATTTTAAATAAATTATTCAACAAAAATAGGGGTTACTGCACAACGAGAATTATTACTTTTTAACTTAATTATATCGATTTTTTTCGCAACATAGTCTTCTGGCAAATGTAAAAAAACGGTGAACCAGACGTTCATATATAAAACTGATGTTGCGTTTGAATTATATTTTTTAGTTTTTTTGTTTTTTTTCAACCAGGTGCCTATGGGTTCAGTGTGTTTGTTTGGAATAATCAACTTTGCCATAGTTTGTAAATCTAAATGTAAACAATTTGTCTTATGCATAAGATTATCAGAAGTCGAAACTTTTTAAAATTTGCGTTTGGGTATTTCGGCTGCAGCAAAAAGGTAGACTTTGTCACGAGACCCTAATATCCTGTGCCTATTCATATAGGTGGTTTTGAAGTGCACACTGCACATCATGTGATCCAATTTTATGTGCAAACAATTGGCTATCAAGCTTTTTCCACAAAACCATCAAAATTTAAACGTTGAGCTTTTAACGGATTTTGTGATTTCAGGGACCGCAAAAGCAGAAGATCTCGGTCTCGCTCAAGATCTCGTACTCCCAGGAGGAGAAGGAGGAGCTATCGTTCGCGGAGTAATTCGCGATCAAGATCAAGAAGCCGATCGCGTAGCCGCAGTGCATCCAAAAGAAGATCCAGGTGAAAAAGTTTCCATTGATTTTATTAACGGACTGAAATAACAGAATTCATGCAAAAAAAATCAGGAATTTAGAACGCAGTTAATTTCATCGTAAAGGTATGACACCCATGTATTTTTTATATTTTTTTTATATAGTATTATCATTAAACTTCACAAAATTGCTTATCTGGTTAATATTATATTTGTTTAAAAAAGAAATCCTAACTACCCCATTTTCTCTTAAAAAATGGCCGCTAGGTGACCAAAGGGAGAATATTTCAAACGTGCTAGTCTCGCAACTACACCTTCAATTTCATTCAATTCTTATACAATTCTTAGCAAGACTAAAACTAAGGTTCTGGTGTAGGAAATAAAAAATGCTCACTAGGGAAATTTCCAATAATGTTATTGTAGAAATCAAAGAAAATGTTTCGACCAGTAACATAGTAAACAGAAATTTTGAAAAAGCATACAGTTTTATCCAAAACCGCAATTTTGTGCTCTGAAATATCGTATAATCCAACTAAATTGAAATTTTTAAACAAAAAGCTGTAGAAACGACTGGGAAACTGGTGTTTGAAGTCCATCTCTTACGCAATTTCACCAAATTGAGAAAACAGCTTTCAAAAAGTAACACCAGAATCAGATGCCCGTCTCTCTTTTTTAGTGAATTGCTTTTTTTGTTTTTGTTGTTACCCGTATTTAATAAAATATTACTTTATTCAGCTTGATTTTTACTGAGCTATGGGCATCAACAAGTAAAATACAAAGCAACGTTAAACTTTTATTGAAGTTATGATTATTCTACAAAGTTTTTGACATGCACCTAAACCCGTTGCTATGCAAACTTAGGTGAAGTACCACTTTTCGAAGTCATGTATCTCCCTTGTTTCGAATTTCGGCTTCAAACCACTGGCAACATGTTCTTAATAAATTGAACTACCATGAAATCGCCAAAGCCAAGTTTTCATTTTTTTAAATTAAAAAAAGGCATGGATGTTCTACCTAAGCTTTCAGTAACGTACAGTGGTGAATGGTGATACTTCAAGAAGTTTGAATGCTTAATTGGTGTAGTTTTATTTTTCAAAATTTAAAGGTGTTGACTATTTGAATTCTTTTATGGTTGTTCCTTGTATTCCAGGGTGATATAATCCTCGTTAGCCGATGAAATTTTAGAGAGTCAAATTTTAGCTTTGAACATTCTGTCACACTTCGAACATTTAAGGTCATATGGGAGAAGAGGTTGTGAGCCTAGTTGGTGCTCCTTTCACTTCATTTTTTTTTTCATGTAGCTTTAAAATGTTCTTTAAACTGGCAGCACCTTCTCAAGTAGTGGCTTTCCAGACAGGTGTATTCTCTGCGGTTTCCTCGCTCTTAGTGTTCGATCTTACATTTTAAGGTTGCTTGTTGTTAGTGAATCTTTATAGCGCTTTGCTGTACAGAACACAGTCCGACGAATCTACAATTACCTGCACAGTCATCACGATCACAACGTTTATGAAATTTACTGATGAACACCTTGTCTTTGTAGATCGTACTCTCGTTCGCGTTCACGCTCGCGCGGAAGAAGATCACGCAGCTACAGCAGATCACCGCAAAGGAGCAGATCTTCTGATAGAGGCAATCGCCGAAACGGCGATCGGTCAAGATCTCGATCCTTGTCACATTAACTTTCGCCGACAATCCCGGGCCAGCTGATTGATTTGTTTAATAACCCGATTGTTGCAGTACTTGCTTGATACTCAAGTGCTATTCCTAAGATTGGGGCGCGACTGAATGAATCCAAACAAGTTTTTTGTAATGTAAACTGTACTTAATGAAGGCTTTCATATGTCTATAATAAACAGTGACTTGTTTCGTAATCAACTCAGTTTAGCGCATGTGTTTGAGGGTGTAGCCTACTGTCAGAGATGGGCAAGATCACCAGTATTGGTGATCTTGATTAGGTGATCTTGAAGATCAAGATCACCAAACTATGTGATCTTGAAGATCAAGATCGTGATCTTGAAGATCAAGATCACTTTCAAGATCACTTTTTTTTGTACTTGAAAAAAAAATGAAGTTTTTGATCAATGATGTTGCAAAAAATAGTTACTATGAGCAATCTGGGTAAAGGTATATAGTTGGTATTGCTAACTTTTACTTTTAACTACTCGATCGCTAGCCTAAGAATTGTGATAAGTTAGTGACTGTTGCTATTAGGCCTATCAACTGTTGACGTAGTTTGCGTAGAATTGCAACGTCACACCCAAGGCCGAGGTTAATTACAGTAATTCTGAAAAAGTCGCAAAATTTGCCATTAGTTTTATACTTTTTATTTATAATAAATAAATAAAAATAAACTTTGAACTGCATCATTTTTTACCAAATTTTTGTCTGGTTTATGTGAGAGTTTTTATTCGTGTTACTATGTAGTTTTAACTTTCACTGTAATATGTCAATGTTTATTGCACCATTTACCCATCTGGCAACCTTAATACTGTTGTCTGCTATCAAAAAAGTTCAGAGGTTTGCGCTCAGACAAACCGTTCCATACTCAGACCCTAAACAAGTCTTGTTGATTTGCTGCAATAAACCACTTTACAAGACCAAAGTCGGCTAGAGTCCAGATTTTTTAAGACCGCCATTCTAGACTTTTGAAACATCTCAAATTGGGTCAAAGAAAGCAAATATTTCTTTAATATTCTTATACGTCAATATAAAGTACACGGAAGTTGACTTCTTTATTATGACCAACACAGAAAACTTTTTCAATTTTGAAATGGCAACACTGACCAGATTAGATGGAGACTTTAAATCGTCGTTTGTTGGACATATATCATATTAACAGTGGCTTTATGTTAGTAGTTGCCAGTAGCGTAGCCAGGAGTTTTGAAAGGGGGGGGTTTTGACCACATAGCAGCGGGGGGCCTCCCCCAGAAAATTTTGAAAAATTACTTTGAATTTGGTGCATTCTGAGAGCATTTTCAACAAAAATATAGGTATAAATATTCCTGTAAAATGGTGTGTCCGGTAGCATAGCAAAAGGATAAGATCATGTTTTCTTCGGCATTTTTCGGAAATAAAGCTAAGTCTCTATGTTTTCTTGTTGCTAATTCCTGGCTGAGATGTTTGAATGTTTGGTATTGGCAAAACTCGCTCTTTTAATGCAGTTTTGTATAAAATTAGGCAATTTTTTTTGACTGAAAGCATCATTCTCAATATCGTGACGTCACACGCGTGCCAAAGGGGGGGGGTTGTAACCCCCAAAACCCCCCCCCCCCCTTGGCTACGCCACTGGTAGTTGCTACTAACTACTTTTTACAGTACGAGTTCTAAAAAATGCCTCTATCTACTAAGTAAACTTCAATTTTAAAGTGATCTTGATCTTATTATTCTTCAAGATCACACAAAAAAAAAGTGATCTTAGATCAAGATCACCAAAAAAAAAGTGATCTTTAAGATCAAGATCACGCCCATCTCTGCCTACTGTATACTATTGTGTGAACGTCAGCGTTAGTGCAGGCCCTTAGGCATGGGCGTCCGCAGGTTTTCGGTTAGGGGGGGTCAAGGTGGGTTCACTCTGCCCTTTTCGGCCGGATGAAAAATTGTTTTGAAATTTTGACCATTACACCAGTGGCATAGCCAGAAAAAAAAATTGGGGGGGGTGGCAAACATTTAATGAATTGAAGAGAACGACAAAGTGTTTGATTTAAGACATCACCACCTGATGTGCAGTGGCGTATCCTGGTGGGTGAAGCAAGGGAAGCAATAAAGGTAGTGGGGGGTTAGAGCGTGCCGAAGGCACGCATATTCTTGGGGGTCCGGGGGCATGGTCCCCCGGAAAATTTTTGCAAAATTACACTAAAATAATGGATTATAGCGCTTTCTGGAAACACTTTCAGGGTAATTTAATATTTGTATGAAATTTATTAGAAGATAAACAGTTATTAACTTATTAAAGGTAGCTGATACACAGGAACGGGCAAAAACTCCGGCTAAAATTAGAGATCGCAAAAAATACACATAAACACAACAGAGTAAGCGATTCTGAAATTGCTTCCACAGATTATTTAAAAAAAGAGTAAATCGCGTAAACTTTGCGCGATTTACAATTTGCAAAATTTATTGGTGTCTTTCTGTGTGTCTAAAACAAGCCCTGGGGGGTGTTAATAGCCAGATGTCTTGGAAAACGATATAAATTTCTACAAATTATATTATATTTTCAACAAAGGGTTCAATTTCGGAATCCAAACTTTAAAAATTTGGGGAGGGGGGCATGGCCCCTCTCTCCCTGGCTATGCCTATGCATTTCACCATCCAGACAATTTATCAATTTTATCAGTGTTTACATTTCTACGCATTTTTATCAAAATTGGCCAGAGATTCATCCAAAAAGTCATCGAAAAATTCAGCAAAGACCCACGTCGATTTCACTTTTTATTCAAGAACTGGTTAACTAAACTGGTGGATGATTGTTCTTTTCTGTATGATTCAATGTTACGAACAGCTTCATTGAATTCACGAAATACGAGATGATTTTATCTGAACCTGTGAATATCCTTTTTCAGATTTATGTGAGATAAAGCCAATTCCCGCACTAGTAATGTGGTTCTGAGAGTACAGGAGCTAAAGTTGTCGAATTTTGAGATTACGGGTAGCTCGTAGGTATCTTCGTAAATTAATAGAGAAAGTGGGATACTCCCGAAGAAGGGTGATATCACAATCGGAGAGCTTGACCAGCCAGTCATCATTCGTATCACCTTCATCCCTCCCACCCCTTTCAGAAAATTGCCTATTTTTGCATGTTCTCGCTTTTTCATTTTTCATCCAACAATTTTCCAGGGGGGGTCAGCTGACCCCATTTGCCCCTATGTGCGGACGCCCATGCCCTTAGGGGAATCTTTAGGCTAAACGTGTTACACGTTGTTTTTTTGCATATTTTTGCAGTTGATCAACCCAACTTTGATTTTAGTGGTAACAACATTTCAACACAATCGGAAGCTTCACTCTGTCAATCTTGGTAACCAGCCTTGCGTCAAAAGCCTCTACAAGTAGGCTACCCTATGCAAAAAAAACAGGAATACAGAGATGTACGTTTGGGGGAGACCGGGGTTAGTTGGAAGGCGGGGTTAGTTGAAAAATTATCATTTTTTTAACTCTCGATGACTTTTTAAAATATTTACTGCCACCATGTGATGTAATTTATAAAAGCACATAATCCATGTTAGTTTCGATTTGTTGAGTCCAGTTATGCCTGTTTGGCTGACAATTTTGTACAGTAGAATTCGCCTATAACGGCTTCGTTTATAACGTCAATTCGTCTATTACGTCACACTGCGCTCGGTCCCGGCAGAATTCCTATATTTTACGTACATTGTAATTCGACTACAACAGCATCGCCTATAACGTCAATTTGCATGTAACAGCACCCTTTATTGGTCCCCAGACGTCTTTTGTTCGTTTATAACGTCACTTTAAGCCATCACCTTCACCACAAACGGTCAGTCTTTTAATCCAGTTAGCGCTGCTGCTTGCAAAATGTCTTCCATTTATTTTGCTACGTCGTTCGCAGCAGGGACTTTAATTATGGTAACAGTTGTACGTGCAGTAGGCTACTGTATAAACTAGAAGCCGCAATGTTACACAGTACAGTTGTCGAAAGAGATCTCTGAAGCAAAATTATCAAGTTTTTACACAATTTTTTTGTTTACTGTATTTTCTGCGTGACTTTTGTCAGTTTGGTGGTACACAGTAAACCTGACTGGATTATACACCTCTTTCTTTAATCAAAAGACAGTTTTGGAATAGTTTGCAGTAGTTCGTCTATAATGTCAATTCGGCTATAACGTCAGTTTTTGCAATCCCCTAGAGGTGCCGTTATAGGCGAATTCTACTGTATTTTCTTACTTTCGAAGTAAAAATTTTGGCGTTTTAAGAAACATCTTTTGTGTCGATGTCGTTAAAGATAAGCAAAAGTTTTTTTGGTGTGTGCCAGCTGTAGGTGTTCTACAACACTAAGAAATAAACAAAATTTAGTCAAATGCACCATGCTTGAAAATTTCAGGAAAATAGTTTGTCATATGCTAATGGGGCTAGTTGGAAAATAGTGGGTGGGGTTAGTTGGAAAAGGTTTTGATAACAGTATGACGATGTAGTATAATTGGAGTATGTTGTCGTGGTATGATAGTAAGTAAGTTAGTATAAGTTCAAATGTAGCCTACTTGTTTTAAGCAGATATAGCCTACTGGTAAAATTTTAATTTGAATAACTTGGAAAGTGTAATAGGCTATATACGATATCACAAGTTTTAACAACGAGTTTATTAAAAAACGTTTTTACGGTGATTAGGTGTACATTGTACAATTTATTGCATTTTGACTTCAAAGCAAATAAACATATTGCTTCCAACCCCATGTAGCCTAAAAGCCCTAAATGTTTGTTGATTGAAAAAAGAGTAGCCTATCCAGTTAATTAGTGTGCAGTAAACTGACGTTTTTCAACTAACCCCAGGCATTTTCCAACTAACCTCAGGCATGGGGTTAGCCTAGTTGGAAAATCAATTGTAAGTTAGGCTATAGGTTTGTTTATTTTAAATTTGCATTAAAAGTTAAATTAACTGAATACGCTACTTATTTTTAGTTGTATGATTGGGGACACAACAGATGATAATTTAAGCCACTTTAAGTTGTCAGGTTATGCATCGATTGCCTGACCGATTGTTTTAAATACCACTTTAAAAAAAAACTTTCCAACTAACCCCGTCTCTCCTACGCCGCAAATTCTACGCCGTAGATTTTCGGCGTAGACTTTTTGTTTGCGCTAACGCTTACGGCCACATTTTTTTGGATAGTTGTCGCTTGAGGCTACGCCGTAAAGTTTTTGCGGTTTTTTAGCGCATAGCGTCAACGCATACTTTTTAATGTATTTTTTTTGCTACAACACGCCAATACCTTCCAGCGCTGCAGTTGAAAGAATGTTTTCAATGGGCAAAGTCTGCAAAGACATATTGAAACCAAAACTCAGCAAAATGTCAGATGAACACTTTCAGATATTTGTGTTTCTTCGTGGAAATTCAAAATAAAACTTGTTGTTTCGAGTGGTTTATACCGTGTGAATGTTTGGCACCTAGCAATCAAAATGAGTTTACGCTGGTGTATGCGCTGACGCTGACGCCGCCAACTTTTTTCACAAGTGACGTTGACGCATACGGCGTATAGTTTTTCAAACGTTTGCGTTTACGCTGACGGCGTCAATATTTTTTGTATGCGTGTACATCACTGCAGGAATAACCTGGTCTCAAGGCTTTGTTAGTCTGAGGATAAAGATTCAAACACCAGACCATATAGACTGAGGCTGCTGATTTCAGCTGCATCAAGAAAAACGGATGTATTTAACCGGATGTGGCTAAATTAGGCGCTTTAAATACCGAGATTGACAGAGTGAAGTTTCCGATTGTTGAAGTGTTGTCGAGAAATTTTTCCAACCACACGTAGGCTACCGCTGATAGCAGTCTTGAATGCGTTGCTCAAGCGCTCACCCCAAAAGCCGAACCAGCGCCGCGTGATCTTGAGTCGGGCGCGTAGCCACTGAGCTAACCGGAGCGCTTTCTTCATTGCTATTTCAAACGTAAAGTTTTATTTCGTTTATTCTTGATGATAGCTTTTTATTTTACAAAACTACGATGCCCTCTCAAGGTGGAACCTGCTCGTAGGTTCTGTAGCGTAGAACTTACGAGCAACGCACTTACAATTACAAAGAAACTAAATACAGTAGGAAAGCGATTTACTTTGATGATTTATTTTGATAATCGGAATTAAAACATGAAATTACTATTTCCCTTTTTGTTATGGTCCTTCCCCCCCTAGTGGTTAATTGAAAGTTGACAAGCGAAGCGGGACTTCTTCTGGGATTATTTGTGGGAAGAGGGCAACTGCCTGCCGGAATCGGTGAATGGTGAGCTTTTAGACTTCTACTTTAGTGAGAGTTGCAGTGTTTACAACACCGTGAGAATATACTTAGTTAGAATGTGCAGTAAAGTGACCAAATGATTTCAGACTAAATTCCCCGGCAAATTATAGGCTACAATGAAATGCATTTTTTATCATAACTTTAAAATTATTTCACCAATCAGGTACCGGTATGGTACCGTACTAGCAATTCAAAGTCTTTGTGCAGTGCACCAAAGAATTATTCTGGAATTTATTTATATAACAGATACAGTAGCTTACCGTATCTTTCTTATCTTGCCTGCAGATGGGTTTCTTCCGGTTTTCTTTCTCCATCCTATTATTATTATTTTGACTGCTCATCCACATCAACATTGGAACTGGCAAATTCAATCCACAACACTTTTCATTAGGCTGTCATTCATTACTACATGTGTGCTTCTCTCTGTTTTTGTTTTATTTTTTGCTATTTGTTTTTTGGGTTTTGTGGCAGTGCTAACTAGATAGCCTACTGCATAATTTTTCATTCCGGCACGTTTTAAACCTTTCAAGGTTTTGCCACCTTTTCCCGTTCATTGACGTGCTGGTAGGTCTATATCGATTTTTGTAGTTAGTATCTTTTTTGTCCCGGACGTGTTAATGACGAAAAATAAAATGATTGATTGATTGAATACTGTTTAAGTGTTAGCCTTATTTAATACAAATTAATGCACCCACAATTCCACGGCACTACAGTATCGTATGTTTTTTTGTTTTTTTTTCAATTCAATTCAATTTATTTTTCTTTGTCAGAAAACAACAGCAATGATAAAGTTACAAATAGTGAACGGGAACTAAACCAACAAAAGGAAAAGGTGGCAAAACTACAAAAGTTTAAAACGTGCATGCGATGCAAATTAAAGGTTACGTACACGAAAATAAATTAAGCATGGCCACCAAACCTATTAAGCACATGTGACAAGGTGCCGCCGATGTCATGTCTCAAACTTGTTGATTTCTTGTCGGCCACATGGTTGTCATTTTTTGCTATCCCAAAACACTTCTTGAGGCTAGCAGTATAATTTTGCAATAGCCTAGCCACAATTACATTTACCATATGTGGTAGTCATAAAGCTTTTAAATAGGCATAGCTTTTTTAGTAGCCCTACTATACCTGTACCTTTTCTTAAACAAGGCAAAGTCTTTCACACGCCGACAAAAAATATTGCTGATGAAAGTTTCTGACTGCTAAAAACTCAAAGGCTGGCTCTACACCTACTTGTACAATGTACATCTATATACAACGGCAACTTTGTTTCAGGGTCTTGCTAGCGTTGTTCCTACCTGGATGAACGTAAAAACATGATATTTATTACTGGGTTTTTATATTGGCTGCCGAGCGCAAGAATTTAGCCACGGAAAAAGCTCTGGTAGGCCATGCTTGGTCGCCGGAAAAGTAAAGGAGGTTAGAGGCGTGATAAAACACTGAATCCCTGAGATCTACTACAAGTTGCTGTCTTGGCTTTATAACAGAGGTGGGCTCTGAACAGTTATCATTGATCTTTTTGTGTATGAGTTGGTAGCAGTGACGTTATTCCATCCAGACACTGCAGCCAATAGACTATGTTACCAGAGATAGGCATCCACTGCTTTAAAAGTAGCCCACCATTGCTACTTCTGCAACTTTTCTCTTGAACAGACACAGCACTTTGTGACGTCCAAATGAGTTTGAAAATAAATGACATTTTTTGTTTACATTGCCATTTCACTGTTGTTACAAAAAACATGTAAGTGAAATTCATTCTTACGCATCTTTCAAAAACATGAGCATTTCAAAATGCAAGTCGCTGAGTCCTGCCCACTTTGGCTTCACGTCTTTTCCTCTGGATAGCTCAGTTGATCAGCACGTGACTTCTGGTAAGAAGAAGCTTCAAGATCAAGCTGCGCTGGTTTGACTCTTGACGTGTGCGCTTGAGCAACGCACGTTAAGGACTGCTCTCCATTCAACGGCATCTAATGGATGGAACAATTCCACTGTAACAAGACTTCAACAACCGGAAACTTCACTCTGTCAATCTCGGTGACCGGCCTTGCGTCAGTGACTCAAAGCCTCTACATTCTACAATCTACAAGTATGCGAAACTGCCAGGATTAAGCTATTAAGCTCTTCAAGAAGCTTTCCCAGTCCGAGGATAAAGATTCAATCAACCAAAATCAATCATTGGGCAAAAGTCTCTCTACCGCAGCACTGGAAGGAATAGGAAAGTTCAATTTAATGAACAGACGTTTTAAATCAGCACTGGGAACGCTCAAGGCCTTGGTTTTGTTTGAAAAAAAAGGTTTTTGTGATTGATTTTTTTTTCTGTACCGACGTATCATGCGATGGCACCAACACACCAAAAATTCATCCTCAGAGTCGTGACTGATATCATTCCTGTCGGTATCAACATGGCTGGGTGTTTGCACAATAGTTGAATGACTTCTGCTTTGATTTTTTACACATTCTCCTAAAACAAGTCATTTTTTGTAAACTTTAAATTGGAAAATAGTGGCAGTGTCTTTCTGCTACCGCTACGTTAGAAAAAAGTAGCGACGCTACTGCCCACCTCTGTGTGTAACTATCACGTGCTTTGAGATTGGCATTTCCATTTTGAAATCCGTAAATAGTGCAGTGATGAAGGATGTGTTGTGCGGTTTGGGAGGCTGATCTACTTAAACAGGATGACAATTTGGCTAATGGCTAGACTCCATTGAAATGTATTACAATTAAAATGTCCCACTCCTGTGCGAAGATGTTAGAGCTTTACCCAATCTTTGCGGAGTAAATATGATCCTGGTGGGAGTGAGGTGTTTAGAGGTACTTTCAACTGCTCTGGTCTAGTAGTTTCATCCCAATGTTTACTCCAGACTTTTTGGAGGTGGAAATTGGAATCATAAAAATCTGTAGCGTGGCGAGAGATGGCATTGCAAGATGTTAGGTATTGGAGCTCTAACATTGTTCCTTGGGAATCAACTGATTTAAGGGATGGTTTTCATCTAATACAGCTCACTGTGTTAGCTGGTGCATCAATTTGTTTCTCCAGAGGTTGGCTGCGTTTGGCAGGTCTTTCTCGATCTGCTACTATTTGAAATAACTGATGTGGAGAAATCCCAATTCAGAGGCAGCTTTTTTGGAAAAGGTGTTTTTCGGAAATTTCTAAAATCTCACAGCGGCATCTTTTTATTCAAAGGAATTGGCTTGTAATGGAGGTTAATCAAACAAAGTCTCAGTGAAAAAAATAGAACAGTTGTTAAACAGCGTTTCATGATTAACAATGGTGGTTAATTAAATGAAGTCTCAGCAAAAATGTCTTAACCAATGTTGCTAGATATCGCTATATCCTATACCCGCAAGATGTCAGCTAATTTACATCTACCTTATTGAAACAATAACTTGCTTGTTTGCATAGGTATGGGAAGGTAAACACAAAAACCGCCTACTCAAATAATCTTTACAATTTCTCTAAATAAACAGAAGCAATAGCTGAATTTAAGAAATCACCAAATCGGTTTTCTTCGAAAAAGGCTGTCTTTGAGTTGGGATTTCTCTGAATCGGATTCTCTGATACAGGCCATTTCATGCTTTGGAGGCTGATGGTTTGGAAAAATTAATAAAAAAAATTGTTTCAAACAGCCTTAATCACAAAGCAAACTATTCAATCAATTGCAACACAGTTGCAGAGAATTTTGTCTGATTTTTATTTCCCATCATTGCGTTTGCTGTGTAATAGGACCACAAGTAGCAATCTGAACTACAAAAACACACAATTGTGAACTAAAAGCTAAATCACATTTAAAATGATGAATGTCAATTTTATTTGTCTGATTAATTGCTTTTTTTTATTGTATGTTGTTGGCTTTGACAGATGCCCTTGTTGCACATTAGCTGATGAAATTGCTGTGCTAGTTGTGTTTTGTAATATTTTGTTTCTTTATTTAAATTCCTTGGTGCATTTTAATTGTGACAATGCCTAGTTTTTGGAAGTGTTTTCCAAGCTTACGGTGCAACAGGTAAGAAATTATTGATTTATTTTTTATTGTGCTGTTTAGTTCGGATATCATATGTTGCCCTTGGAAGGAGGGTGTCTAAATCCTGACATTATGCGCAGGAGATTATATTATGATGACAATTGACAAATGTATGTTTGACATGACATGTGGGGGTGAAAAAAATTGAAATTTGTGTCATTATGATGTATGAACAGTAGAGTGGTTCAAAAAAATACAATTTTCTCGGAATCTTCCTCCACAAGGCTTAAAATGTGCCATTTCCCCATAGAAGTGCCCTTGCAAAAAATTAGACTGATTGGAAGTCGTTTAAAGGTCGATCAGATTTTCACTTTTTTACCACATTCTGCCTATGTCAAACCCTATCGCACACAGGCCGATATTGTGTACAAGAATTACAGAGGGGGAAATGCCCGCTATCACCTTGAAAACCACAGCAGAGAATGAGCTAGACTTCTATATGATGCAGAATTAAACTTAGTGTGTATGTAAACAGATTTATTAACTTAACACCCAACAAAGCAAAAATCTTATTTCCATACTAAACTATCGGCAATTCGGCATCTACCATTATTATTGAAAAATACTCGAAACCGGCAGTAGTCTCATCAGTCATCACTTCAATCATTTTCATGAGACTCAGAAACAGTACCAGTACCTACTGTAGTTAGTAAGCATCCACAGGAAAAGATTTCCGGTGCCAACCAAAGCAACCCCTAATCTCAACAAAGCCTGAAATGAGACTGTGATGAAAACAGTGGCCGAATGTCATATCTGATTTAACACCACAGTCCTTGATGCTAACATTGTATTTTAATTCATTTATCGTGATATGGATGTCTCTTTGTGATAAAAGGAAAATTGTATTATGTTTAAACTTATTTAACCTATCAAAATAATTGAAGTGATGACTGATGAGACTACTGCCGGTTTCGAGTGTTTTTCAATAAAAATGGTAGATGCCGATAGTATAGTATGAAAATAAGATTTTTGCTTTGTTGGGTGTTAAGTTAATAAATACTGTTTACATACACACTAAGTTTAATTCTGCATCATATAAAAGTCTAGCTCATTCTCTGCTGTGGTTTTCAAAACAATAGGGGGCATTTCCCCCTCTGTAAGTCTTGCGCACAATATCGGCCTGTGTGCGATAGGGTTTGACATAGGCAGAATGTTGTAAAAAAGTGAAAATCTGATTGACCTTTAAACGACTTCCAATCAGTCTAATTTTTTGCAAGGGCACTTCTATGGGAAAATGGCACATTTTAAGCCTTGTGGAGGAAGATTCCGAGAAAATTGTATTTTTTTGAACCACTCTAATGAACAGTCTTTATATATGTCATGTTTAAAGTAACCTCATAGGTAGAAAACCAAGAAAAATCATTGCTGCATAGGCCAACTCAAACAAACTGTTTTAGAGTTCACAAAGTGTTACAAGTTTTTATTTTATGATTTTGATCAATTTGAGTTATCTACGGTACTATATAGGCGTCAAAATGTGAATTGTTAAGTATTCTGGATCAGTTTAGAAGGGTATGGCAATTGAGAACAGTTTTCTGTTAACATTTTTGCAGTAGTAGAACCAAAGCAAGTTTGTTCTTTACAAAGTACAAGCAGATACATATCATACTTAATTAAAAATTCAAAACTGCTGACTTAGTTCATTACAACTGCTTTTTAATCTTGCTAAACATATGAAGCTGTTCAAGCTTACACTACATTTGCAGCTCTGAAACTTAGATGTAAAAAAAAATTGTATTCATTGGTTTACTCCCCAGGTTGCAACAGATCAGTGAAGTTGTTGACAAAAATTTTTCGACTATTACTCATGTATTTATGCATCTTGATTACTCACCCTTACTAGCCAAATGTTCAATATACAAGAACAAGTGTATCTGAATTTTTACCCACGGTTTTTAACAAGTTAGCATTCTAAGTCGGGTACACAACATTCTGTCACGGCCAACGCAATGCTAGACAACTGTCCGGGACATCTCATTGTAGGGTACAATAGCCCTGTTGTGGTCGACTTGTCGCAAGACCACTGACTGCATACAACCTGTTGCAAGACCACTGACCACAGACGACCTGTCGCAAGACCACTGACCGCTGAGAACTTCCACAAGGACTTTATTCTTGGATTGTGCCGATATTTCATGCAATATTGTCTAGACTTTTTGTTGATGTTACTAATCCTGTGCTTCCTAATCACAGCATTCCAATACATTGTTTTATTTGAACATTTTGTTCAAATAAAACAATAAAACAAACAAAATAAAACAATTTCTAAATTAGATGAACATCTGTTCATCTATTTTAGAAAAAGCAACAGAATAACCTTAAAACTGCCAAATCCAATGCCAGTATGGTGCGAATGTTTACAATATTGTAATGTAACAAAGCTTTGTTTATCAATCAAAAAATAAGTGCACCTGGATGTAAACCACACAAATGATGATGTGGAAATCTTCATTAAGACATAGTTTACAATCAAGTAAATGCAGTATACACAAAAATTACATCTTGAATATACCGTTACAGTACTGAATCTCTTAACTCATAAATAAACTTTATCCTAATTCAATTAATTTCATGGCTTGTGAATAAATGAAGTATAACAGTAAACTTATATTTGATGGCATATTGGCATACCTTTACCTTGATGCAAATTGAAATTGTCTAGAGAAAAATTGTGATGGAAATGAAACATTGCCAAGTGAAAATATCGAGCCTCCTACAAGTCAGAAGTTGTGAATGGCAGTTGAGCAAGCGACAACTGAGCTAGCAACATTTCAGCAAGTGGCTGAAGTTGATAAATGATGAAACTGGGAAAGTAACAATCTGAGCAAGCAAAAACATGACATGTCACAAGTCACCAAGTTCAGTTTAGCAAGTGATGACTAAGCAAGTCCGATGCTAGGTGAAAATCTCATGTGCTGACTTGACAGTATCTGAAATGTAATTGCTGAGTTTAAGCACTTGCTGAATTGACGCATGTCGATTGGTCTGATGACCGAAAATATTTGCACAATGCATCATGATATACTGAATGGTAAAGTACAACTCACGTCAAGTGAGCTTGCGGTATGATATCTCTGCAACAGATCCGCCACAGTCGTCTTGCGTCAAGTTGGTGCAACAGAGTGTTTTGATCTCATGCAAATCTATGTTTTGGTCATCAGGATCATGTCAAAACATTTTAAATTTACAAGCCATGAAATTTATTGAACTGGGATAAAGTTTATTTGTGAGTTAAGAGATTCAGTACTGTAACGGTATATTCAAGATGTAGTTTTTGTCTGATCAAAAAATAAAGAGCCTAAAATGTAGATGATGAAATGTTTAGCAAACGTTTCGAAAACTAAACTGGCTACTTCTTCTACGGCTATGCTATTGAATAAAAAATTTCATAATTATTTTTAGTTTTGCACTTTTGCTTTCAAAAGTTTGGTTTTCGAAACGTTTGTTGAATATGAGGTTAGTATTAACATTTTGGGCTCTTATTTTTGGTCAGATTGACTAATGACTAGACATTCCAACCATTTTGCTCCTACTTTTCATCTGCTTATGAATTTTATTTCATCTTGTTAACAGTATAATCTTGTCACTTTAGATTGTAATTACAGTATATTAATCTCTGAACTTTTTCAATTTTTTGTGTTATCCTACTAAATCTGTTAAAAAATGCTATGTTAGGTTTATATTGGTTTATATTATTTTGCATATTCACTGAACAGTGAACATTATAGGCTATCATTTTCCCACCAAAACTTCCTTGGTTTTAACATACTACTTCACAATTACCTTTAGAATAAAAATTAGGAAAAGGTTTAACCATAACTATTTAGAGATATGGCCTTATTTGACGCATTCTGCAGAATTTTGCCAACTTCTGATAAATGTCTGAAATGCAATTTTCTAAAAATTATATTTTAATGTCTTTACTGTCTAGTGTCTATCCTAGTTGACTAAATGGTTTTAACATTACCAGGCGTAGCAAAACAAAAACAATTTGATTTATAAAATTTTAATCAGACTGTTGAATCAATAACAGTTGGATTGAGTGATTGGAAGTTTTTTAACTTTATCTCCTTTTCTATTCTATTTCTTTTCTATTGCTACCCCAAGGCAACAAAAAGCTTTTATATCATATCATTACAAGTCAGCAAAAAAAATCCAAGAAAATTTCAGTTGGACAGTAGCAGTAACGGTAATCAAAATCTGTAAAATGTAATCAGGCCGCATCGCTAGGTTGCCGTACGTGGTTTCACTAAAATGAAATTGATTTAACCCTGCACAACTCGACTTAATTTTTAAACAATTACGAGGAGTATGCTTTGCATCACAGACAAATCGACACTGTTGACAAACGTCATTGTAGTCTGCTGATAGTACCTGAAGAAGTTTTTCGATATTCTGCAACTTTAGAAGAGCTGCTTTTAGACTCCAATCAAATTTCTGCCCTGCCAAAGGTAAGTTACCAGAAAACTTTGATATTTTGAATATTGTATTTTCAAACTAGCTTTTTAGGCAAAAAAGTAGTCAAGTCTCTTCAGTTATTTGCAATGTGATTAAATACCAATTTCAAATTTGTATGATGGTTTTAAACTTGGTATCAAGCGTGAGTCCCATTTCTAGTCAGTATGTAGAGTGTATATATATAAACGTTGATTTGCTTATATCATGAGCGAATAGGTATGTGAAAAGTGTTTATGTTGATTGACAATTGGACATACTGTAGTGTATACTGTATAGTGTACATTATGTAGAAATGTGAAGAGCATCGCATCATGTTGCATACAGCTTTATACAACGAAGGCACATTTACCTGACTTGCAAAGAGACTTACCCGAATATGCTGTTACTCCAAACAACAGATAGGCTACTAATGCTGAGTGTTATGAACAGTTCGATGTGCGTTTTTGTTTGGTTGATTGAATCTTTATCCTTTTTAGACTGGAAAAGCTTCTTGGCAGTTTCCCAATAATTTTCCCAATCCTGGCAGTTTCCCATACTTGTAGAGGCTTTGAACCACTGACGCAGGGCCGGTCACCGAGATTGACAGAGTGAAGTTTCTGATTGTTGAAGTCTTAATGCCGGGGAATTATTCCATCCATTACATGTCGCTGAATGGAGAGCAGTTCTTAACATGTGTTGCTCAAGCACACACCTCGAGAGTCGAACTAATGCCGCTTGATCTTGAGCATCCTTGTTCTAGAAGTCACACGTTAACCAACTGAGCTATCGGGGCGGACTTTTGCAAGATTGTTGGGCTGTTGTTTACTTGTTAACATTGTATTTCAGCAATTTTTTCGCCTTGTAAAACTACGAAAGCTTGGATTAAGCGACAATGAATTGCAACAACTGTCTGATGAAATCGCTCAGTTTACTAATCTGGTTGATTTTAACATCAGTAAGAATGGTATGTTCATAAAATAGCTCAGTGATCAAAAGTTAAGAATGGATTATTATTTTTGATTGTGTTTTTTTTTCAACCAAAAAATGTGTAACTTTTGTTGGCTTGAGGTACTAGGGCCGTTTTTCCGTATATGTCAATTCAACCGAAAAAAAGGCATTTTATATACACTTATATAATATATTCCCATTGCAATGGCATCTCGTAAGTAGACATTAGACAATTTTGTGAAATTTGTCAAGAAATTTAAGGTGCCATATTGTTTTGTACAATAATTGTTACATTGAGGTAAAATATTAGATTTGGTAGTTTTAACCTACTCACATCATTGTGCCTCATTTCAGCCAAATCAAAGAGGGTTGTGTTTTACCTATTGATTAAATTAACGTGGAATAATCCACTAGTGCCATAGAATCTCAAATTCCGTCCAGTCGTGTTAAATTAGATTTTAACGTTTAGGTGTCTCTTTCTGAGAATTTTTTGGCAAATTTTGATTTTGCTCTGACCAGAATTTATTCCTTGGCATGCAATGCTGATAAAATTTCTCATTTTGAAATACCACGTGAAGTGTCGTAAGGGTTTAATATAAAAGGTAACCAAAACCTTCTTTTAGATGCACAGCAACCATGATTGAGTTGTCCTAGTATAGCACCAATAACTTTTTTTTCTTGACAACAAAATTTACGCCTCTGTAGTAACTGGCATTTTACAATTTTCACTTTCTCACGTCGTTCTGATTACCTGAATCTTGTCGTTTGCTACTGCACCAGGCTTTGAAACAAGACCAGCAACATCGATCGTTTGTGTCTTGCTCAGCGCAGTAATATAACCTTTAATGTTAGAAGGTCTTCTTTTATAATAATGTTTATCCAATAACTTCAAACGATTAACTTCAACGACTTGGCTTAAGTTTTTATGCTGCAAAACTACAAGGGTAGGTTTCACAAAAACTTTTTTAGTCTTTTTATGAATAATAAGTACGGATTGATTTCTAAATTTCTACAACACAAAGCTATTCTTTAATAAGCAACATCATGCACCATTTGGATCCAAAATATGATTGTGTATTTGAATCAACTGTGGAAATAATGTAACGCTTTTAACGTTTTTTTATTTTTTTTTATTTTAGATCTTACAGAATTGCCAGAAACCATCAAATTTTGCTTGAATCTCGAAAGATTGGATTTGAGTGGAAATCCTTTAACAAAGTATATCTGCTTTAACTTTGTGGTCTTCATTTCCATATCTTTAATATCTTTTGTTGCTGCTTAACAGTCTGTCAAGCAATGGTATTTAAACTATGTGAGTTATTTGGCGCGGACCGCAATACTACGAATGAACGAAGCTGCATTGTTAAACCACTTTGGCTTTGGACAATCCTGCTTTGTCTGATGTCAACCGCTTGGGCAATTGAATATAATTTTTCCTCTTCAGACTATCGATTTTGTGAATACACAGAATTATAATCTGCAAATTTGTCTGGGTTTAATTGTAACACTGATCTTGCAAGTGCCTCCCCAGACAGCAAAAGCTGCCGTTTTTGACATCTTTTCAACGTCTGGTGACGGCAGAATGCTAAAACGACATCTTCTACTGGCTAGGATGTAGTCACTAGTCAAGTTTGATTTGAGTGGTCGTTTCATAGCCACATGTTCAACATTTTACACATTAAATTGAGTAAGTTACATGACATTACTGCGAGTTTCTTGCTCTACCATGAAGCGAAACATGTTATTTTGGTTTTACTGGAGTTGCTTAACAGCTATTTTTAAATCAGAGCTTTCTTTTTTTAACTTGAAAATCTACTTTTTCGTATTTTTTTGTTGGATTATTGTTTTGGCATTTTTCAAGTTGTCTGCTGAACGTTTTAGTCAGCTATCTACTGTATTTACTGTATGCATGGTTTCTGTAGTGTACTCCCATCAACAATGCATTATATAAATGCGTTTAAAATTTAACTGTTTTACAGGCTGCCGGACAGCATTTGCCAATTGGCTGGTCTTCGTCATTTGAATGTGAACGACATTTCGTTAATAAGACTCCCGCAGGACACCGGAAAGTAACTATTCTTGCTAAAAATGGTTCAATTATTATATTTCCTCTCAAATCGACAGTTAACGCAGCAGCGGAGTCGCTAAGTGTTAATAACTTTTTAATAAAAACTTGTCCCTCCATGAATTTGTTTGCTTTCCAGGTTGCTTAGGCTCCAGACGATTGAGTGCAGAGAAAACTTATTGGCGTCGGTTCCCAACTCTCTGTGCAACATTGTTGCTCTCGAGCAGCTGGACTTGGGAGCAAACGAGCTGGAGGTGCTGCCAGATAATGTTGATAAACTGAAGAATCTTCATGATCTGTGGCTAGATGGAAACCACTTGACATCTCTTCCTGAGGTACAGATGAATCAGTACGCGTGGTTCATTGGGTTGAGTAAGCCAATTACGTTAAGCCAATCACGTTAAGCCAATCTTGTACAATATAACTTGCTTTTCATAATTAGCAAATGGGCGTTTTTTTAAAATTTGTTTTCGATTCGAAAAGCATTTCAAATGGTCCCCCCTTGAGAAAATCCTGCGTACGCCACTGTCTGCAGTATTATCATCAAGCACTTAATGAAATAGACTTTACTGGGAAAAGCACCTAAATGAGCGAGCCCCGCACCTAAATATCCTAACACCACAGTATACGCATCTGGCAGGCACCTAACTGTTTGCGCCTAAAAGACGTGCTCTGCTTTTTCGTGCCGGACAAGTCAATGAAAAAAGCAAAATTGAAATGATGATTTTAACTTCCTTTATGGATGCTATTAACAAAATACAAGTTTAGAGAGTTTTCTTTGTTGAACCACAAGAAAAATAAAACGAAGCAATACAACAAAATTTTTCTTGTTACAAAACGAAAATCCACGACGGTTTTAGGTCATGTGCCAGGCAAGGGCAAGATGACATGGCCTACAGCTCAAAACGTTTGCGTTTTTTTTTTCTTCTTTTCTGGAGAATAACAAATACCGTGTTGTTGCTAAGTATCTTTAACTTAATTAGGTATTTGATGACGTTTAGTACTGCCCAACTATCTCAGCAGTATTTGCATGCTCAAAAGTTTTCTTTTATTTAGAACATTGGAAAGCTGAGAAGCCTGGTTTGTCTGGACGTGAGTGAAAACAACCTCATTTCTGTTCCGGACTCGATAGGCGACCTCACGGCTCTCACCGACCTCACTCTGTCGAACAATAGCTTAGAGGAATTACCCGACTCCATAGGTAAGCAGCACCAGTAGCAGATGTCGATAAAAACATCAAGAAAATATTTCTTTCAGTCCAGTTCGGTTGTTCAATCACCCCGAATATGCTATGTTGATTTTGCATGATCGCTTCGCTGAAATATTTATGAGGAGGTTGATTGACTAAATATCATTTGACTGGCCGAGATAGAATGAACGCCGCCACGCATCACAATTGCGTGGGCGCCTCTTCATTATTTGAACTGCTCCAAGTCTAACAATCAGGCAGTTCTTTGTCTTTGTCTGTTTGTAAAATTGTGTAATTTAAATGACGATTATCCAAGCCTGGAATTATTCAAACACATCTTGGCAAATGCAAAGCACAGGACAAGCTTTCGATGGTTGACGCGATGATTGGCTTCCTTGCCCTCCCGTACATAATGCTTAATTCTGACGCTGGATAGCAGGAACTAAATGAAGAATAAATTAATAATACATACACTCAACAACGCCAACATCCTCTGCTACATTGCTGTATAGTATATGTGTTATTATTGTTTGTAAATATCCACCTAGTCCTTGTAAACGTTTTTTTATTTCCTCTGTAGCTTTTTGAAAAATATGTCCCATGTTTACCTCGCATGAAAGCGATCATTTTGTGAAACTTACTCGAGATGTGATAAAAGGCTATTAACGATCGTTGATCTAAAAAAAAATGGGGTTGATGAATTACTGTTTTACTTTTGGAAGCTTCACTTTACACAATTATCTGCTTCACCTCACAACTTCCTAGTGTGTAATCTAAATCAGGATTTTTCAAACTTTCTTATTGTGCGATCCCATGTAAGAAAACATTTTTTTATGCTATCAATTACAGTGGAAACTACCCACTGTAGGTTCACTTTTAACTTATTGGCAACCCTACATAGTTTGGGAAGCCCTGTTCTAAATTATGTCATTTAAACCAGCATATCATCGCATTGCGTAAATAACATACCATAATGAATTCGATTTTCCATGCAGGGAATCTGACCAAGTTGTCGATCTTGAAAGTCGATCAGAACAGTCTCAGCCAGCTGACTCCGTCGATCGGCAAGTGCACCAACATCACGGAACTCATGCTCACCGAGAATCTTCTTCCCGATCTACCACCCAGTCTTGGTCTTCTGCAAAACATGATAACGCTCAACGTGGACCGGAATCAATTGGAATACTTTCCGAAAGAGGTTTTGCATTGAACTTTTCACTCGTATCTAAACGAATAAAAGTTGTTATTTTTACAACGTTCCAACGTCCTTCGACGTTGGAACGATCTAAGGATAACAACTTTTCCATTCTGGAATAGAAGAATCAAGCGATCTGGTCGTAGCTTAAATTTTCAAACAATCGATTTCTTCTAAAGCGTTTAAAATAATGGCATTGTGTTGAGAAGGCTATATTTATGGTTATCGTTTGGTAAAACAATGGGCCTTTTCAATATTACTATGTGAAAAGTGCAGGCTATTTAAACACTTGCTTGCGTTTTTTCCACACAATCTAGCGAAATGGTGTGAGAAGATGGCTGAATGACATTCCATCAGGTCATTGCACATTCCAGAAATTTTATCATAATTCAATTATATGCATCAATAATTCCATGCAACAATCAAGACAAACATTTTGTTTGCAATTAAATTTCTCACAGTTGGGGGACTGCCAGAAGCTGAACATTCTATCGGCTCGAGATAATGTTCTCAAGGCTTTACCAGATGAACTTTCGAAAGCAGAAAACTTAAGGGTTCTTGAGTTGAGTGGAAATCGTCTTGATCATCTCCCCATATCCATGGCATCTCTTAACCTGAAAGGTGATGATTAAATCAACTGTGCGTTGTTGCGTTTCCATGTCAAGTGCTTGTGCTGAATAAATAGCAATTGTGGTGGTTTCACTTGATAGTGTTGAGAAAGTGCTTGTGTAATACCCGGCATACACCAACTGCTGCAGTGCTAAGATGCTGGTAGTTGAACGCTATGTGTTTTTGTGTTTGGACTGATTAACGTCACAGAGACAAGGCGTACACTCGCGCACTGCGCTGTGATAACGCAGCACCTTTTTTTTTATTTTGTCTAGCAGAGATCGTATTCACTTCGTAGCTTTGCGTTGTTTATAAATACTGAACAACTTGTCGTTTTTCAATATATTTCTCTCTACGCTGTTCAACCTGCGACGATTAATATACAGCACAAGACGTTGTCAAGGCAAGCCAAACATTGACTTGTCTGTTGCAAGAAATCTGTCAAAACAGTTTTCCGCTTCGCATGCAGGGCTCTTCTGTAGGTTTGTTCATATTGAATTAGCTGTCACTGTTTCTTTTCTTTGTAATAGCATTATGGCTGTCAGAAAATCAATCACAACCGCTGCTAAAGTTCCAAAAAGAAGACAGAGGAACAGCAGGAGAAGTTTTAACTTGTTTCTTACTTCCGCAGCAACCTTCACAAAGCATGGGTGCGTAAATCTACACATATTTTTAATTCAGTACCATCGACACTGCAAAAAAGTGCTCAATGCCTAGTAAAAAACCAAACACAGCGAATCAGGCAACATCCCATACAGTATACTTGGGTGATTAGTAACTATATTGGACATATTTTAATAATACATTTTAATTAAAACTTGTTGACTGTCAGTTAATTAAAAGCAAGTAAACACGTTACGTAGATCCAAACCTGGTTTAGCGTAGGCCGACGACAATACTCGTTTCGTCCTCCATTTCCCCATACAGCTGCTTGAACGCAGACACATCACCTTAGGCCAGTGTTTTCAACCTTTTTTGAGTCACAAATCACTTTATACATTAATATAATCATGCGGAACACCAACCGAAATTTTATAATGGTGCAATAAAATAAACAACACAGCAACAATTCATCTACTTTTAGTTTTTTGTCAGTGCGATATCTGGGCCTGTTATGATGTTTACAAAGTTGATATTCAGGCAGAAATTGCAGAAGACATACGCGAAGCTCGTGTAATTTTGATTTTCGACCAGTGTTCCATAGAACACTAATCGAACTAATAAATTTCTTGCGGAACACCGGATGATTTTTTACGGAACACCAGTGCTCCGTGGAACACCGGTTGAAAATCATTGCCTTAGGCTTAGGAGATTGGCCTTCAGATGACACTTTGTGCTCACTTACAAGTCTTTTGGTATTGGCTTGACCCGAGGATGTCGAGCCCAACTTGTGAAACGTGCTTTCTCTATTAATGATTGCAAAACATTCGGTGTAATAATTTGGAAATTTTTTAATAACTAGTATTTTTTTCTGACGTATTAAGGCAATACCATTCCATTATGTCCATTTCTTGTGCAGTGAACTTACTCAACGGCAGCGTAGCCACTCAGGATGACTTAAGCAGCATCGGGAAGCAACAAAAAAGAATTACTTTCCATGAGGAGCAACTTCCAGACATTGACGATGAAGGCGTAAGTTTTATTGTAGTTTTGTTGCGGCTAGCAAATGATATTACAGCCTACCATTTGCATAAACGGCTAAAATAGGGTGTTCCAAAATTTCACCACTTTTAAATTTCAAAACGAGTACCTTTTTTTCTGATGGAGTTTTGGCCGCTGATTACGAATCTGGCATTATTTTTTCATTATGACGTCATCTTGAGGGTGCCCCACGCGATTTTTCGCGTTTTTTCAATATCTCGAAAACTACTTGGGCTAGACGTATGGAATTTGTATCAAATGATGCAGAATATACGATTTCCTATCTCTACTTAAGAGTGTTTAAAGTCGTATCTGCTTCAGAAAAAAAGTTATTTGAGAAAAACACTTTTTTATTGTTTTTATATCCATATCTGTAATCTTCGAGCTGTATGACAATTACAATTGTGACGTCATTTGCAGGATGGGTTCAAATTTAAAAAGCGTCTCTACTTTTAAATTTGATTTTATAACCTGTAGTCGTTCTAAGTCAATATTATACAATACTGTACCATATTAAGTAAAATACACCGCAATATTATAAAAAAATATTAGCAGCTAAAGAGCCTAGATAGATTGGCCAGGAAAAATCACATGCTAAGAAAATTCCACTGACATAAACAATCACGAGTAGTATAATCAGAAATAAAAGAGCATACAGTATATCCCACTCAGCTGTATCTTAACCAAAACAACAAACTGTAAGCTAACATAACACTAAAATGATTTTCAACGTTCATGATGGTCGTCTGCTAATTACAAAGAAACGCACGGAAGCGAGCATCTGTCTTTCCTGCTTGTGATGGGTTATCGATAATCCTGTTGTTAACGACACCTTTTAATTTCCCAATCATCCTTTCCGTCGCTCTGTTGTTGTTCTCAATTTTTTTCCAAAATGTCTCCGGAACATCGCAACACATCATACAAGGAGCAGTTTTGCTCTTTGCGGTAAAAAAGTTTCGAAGTCCGGCTTTGCGATCTCGCAGTAAACTTCTGGCATCTACTGACTGCGGAAACGCTACTGTTTTTACAGCTTCAACGGAATAAGGTGGTACTTCAGAGAAAACGCTTAATGAGATGTTTATTGGTGTCAGCCATTGCAGAGCATGGTCGTAAAAGTACTTCAAAGCGACATCTGCAAGTTCTGAATCGAGGTCTCTGTACGCAAGTAAAAAATTTCGTTGCACAATCATGATACCCGGGCCTTCAGCAGCGGAAGGCATCAGGTGAATAAGCAAAAACGAAGGTAGATAGACTGAAACTATGTAAGATACCAATCTAGTAAGTTTTTCTTTTTGGTTACCATCCAGTTTACAGACGTTGAAAATCAACAGACGAAGATATCCGCTTGCTGTTGTAATCCATCGGGCATGGCATGTCGGCTCTTGCTTGTAAACCAAAAGATTTCTCATGTTTTCTGGAACATCCATTACAAGGTAACAAGCCAAAGCAAGTAAACACACGTGATCGTTCCTAAACGAATGTTCGTTACTGCCATTTTCTATCTGACTAGAAAACCATTCTGCTTTCTTTCTCAAATGCAGAGCAGCTAATCCTGTGATAGGAACGCTAAGTTTAACTCTGTCAACAATGTGACTCAAATCAGGCTTCTTGATTTCACTAAAGTGATTCATCAGTGCTCCATCTTGCATTGCTCCAGGTCCCTTCTTTTGCCCTTCGATTTTTGAGATGACATGAGTGAAATATATTTCATTAACATGAAATAAGCATTCCAATGTGTGGATGCCTCGGCCATGCCGTTCCATGAAGAAATCGGCCAGGCGCTTATTTACACCAGATTTTTTCCCTGTGTTTAATGCAGTAGTATCTGACATAACTGAATATATTTTACTCAAACTTTCCTCACAAATTTGCTCGGTAACACAGTTAAAAATGGTCTGAGAAGTTACCGAAATTCCTTCCAAAAAAGTTTTCACAGCTATAACTTTTTCACACTTGACTCCTGTATTCACAAATTGTCCCAAAAAGATGTACCTGTCCATTTTGTTTATGATTTTTCCATCATAGCATAATTGAATTGCTTTAGCATGTTTCAGCTCTTCCTCACATTGATTTAAAGCTTCCAGTCGACACTGCTCGCGCTTTCGAAGTACAGTTGTTGGCGAAGCAGAAATATTTTTTTCTCCAACAGTTGATCGCTGCAGATCGGATTGTTGGCGAATCGACACTAAACGACGGTCTGCTTTAACACAGTCACTGGTACTGATCGAAAATGAACGTTTTTTAAGGTAAGCTTTTCCTCCTGCAAGATGCTTGGGAGCAGGTTGGTAATCCAGGTCGAAATAGGTTGACGTGTCCCTAACATTATCACTCGTCTCTGCTTCGAAAACATCATCGTTGCTCTCATTAGAATTTATATTTAAATCGAACTGGCGCGGTCTCAACGAATTGAATAAAACTTTAGAATTGGATAGGCCTCCGTTTATTGTAGCTCTTAATTTACTGGATGTGGGGTTCTCAATATCATCTTCCGCCGTGGTGCGTCGCTTGAGCTTGATTACACTCTGCAGCTTGTGTATATTAAACAGTGCATCTTTGGATGAAGATAAAATCATTCTTCTATCGGACCTTTGATCTTTCAGAAACATAATTTCTTTTTCTGGAACTCTGTGGTCAAAACTGCAACTACAAATCAGCTTACCTTTATACGTTTGAAATATATCTGGTATTTCACACCGGCACTTGGTTATATCAAAGAGCTGGTCGAGCCAGCCATCGCTGATTGAAATAAGTTTCAATTTCTTGGCACGTTTTCTTGCCACAGCAAACTTGTGAATAAGTTGCTTCAGTTTTGTATGGATACTTCTCAACTCGATAGCAGGCAAGCTGGCTCTTCTCCACAGTTGAACTATGTCATTCATAACTACATCTTTGATATCATTGAATCCTGGAGTTTTCTTCAAAAATTTAGTGTCTGTATCCATTAAAAGCTGCTGAATATAATGATAGTGCTCTATAACTTCTCTACACGTTGGTAATGTATTTCCAAGTAACTTTTTCGAGACTATCAGAGACTTAACCTCAACAGATCTCAACCATGCCATATCCCTGCTTATACTGCATTTAAAACTGACCAACTAAATTCAAATTGGAAATTGTTTTTATCCCTTAAGACCCGTATTGTCAGCAAACAATTATCGTTGTTGATTTACAAACAATTACCATTGTTATTACCAATTACCGAATTGACGTCACAATGTATTGTCATATAGCTCGAAGATTGTAGATATGGAATGGATGTAAAAACAATAAAAAAGTGTTTTTCTCAAATAACTTTTTTTCTGAAGCAGATACGACTTTAAACACTCTTAAGTAGAGATAGGAAATCGTATATTCTGCATCATTTGATACAAATTCCATACGTCTAGCCCAAGTAGTTTTCAAGATATTGAAAAAACGCGAAAAATCGCGTGGGGCACCCTCAAGATGACGTCATAATGAAAAAATAATGCCAGATTCGTAATCAGCGGCCAAAACTCCATCAGAAAAAAAGGTACTCGTTTTGAAATTTAAAAGTGGTGAAATTTTGGAACACCCTAGGCTAAATGCTGTTGAGGTTTTGATATAAATTTTTTAGAAGGGCATGAGATAAACTTTATGCCAAGCTGAAGTTTTACGCATGTCCGTATTCCGGAACCTTTCTGAGATGCGCATAGCGCCGCACACTGATTTTGATCATCACTCGATGATGTAGGTGATAGATTTAAACTTATTTCACTTTGCATTGAGACAAAAATGTCGGATAATGAAGAGAACGGTCAAGCCCACTCCGGTTTGATTAGCTTCTGAAAGTGTCGAAATGTTTGCGGTAATTTGTAAATTGAGAACTTTACAATTACATTCCGTTGTAAGAATAAATCATGTTCTCAAAACATTGTCCTTTCGGTATGTCGGCGACAGGGTTTGAGATATCGTGATGCGTGACAAACCGACATGTTGAGCTGCCCGTTTACGCCCCAGCTAACAAATTTGGTCCATTTTACATTGATTCGATGTTTGCAGACTATGAATCAATATATAAAAGAAAAAGCGATTTTGTTGGCTGGGGCCAGTTATAGAAAGCTTGAGCGGGTAAATTCAATTTGATTTAGTTCAGCAAACGAACAATACCTTAAAGGCGCCATGGCTGTTCTGCCAATTCGAAGTAAGTCATTACCGCTTGATTAGCCTGTTTTGGTCAGCGATGTTGTTAAACGGTTCTGGCTTTCTGATATTCTTTTCATTATGTCACGTTAGAGAGATGTAAGAAAACAACGCACTCAACTACTTATCCCTAAGCTTTTAACTAACATCTTGAGCAAACGAATCATCATGCGATCACATTGGTTTGAGCATCAATTACGGAACCACTCGCCCGTTGACTTCAACCTACACGCATCACTATGTTCGATTGTTGACGCTTTGTGACTCTAAGAAAACCAATAAGTGCCAAATTTTGTCGATTGAAATTCATTGATTGATTCAAATGTGACTTCTTGTAAATCCACCGTGTAGGTTTGCTATTGATTCACCAGAAGGTGGTTTATCAAAGTTGGGGTGAATGTGAAATTGCGTATTCTTTAAGATTTGCTCGATTGCTTGGTGGATTTCCATCTTGGCTTTAAACTTTAACTCAGCGACACTTTATTGGTCTTGATATGAGGTTTTTACATTTGCAGTCAGGGGTTCTACAGCGTCATTTGACCCCCCATCCAAAAGAACTGAAACGTCAGCAGCAGAGCGAGGTGCTTCAAAAACACAGACAGCTTGCTCAGAACGCGCTGGATGCCGCAAGAACAGCTGCTGAAGGTCAACATTTTTTTTATTTGTTTAATACTTTTGCTATGCTATTTTTTCACGAAATTTCACTGCAACCTCTACCCAAATAGTTTGCCCAAGTCATCACCGCACTTGCCGGCAACAGTGGAATGGTGAGAACGAAAGGGCGCTGCTTATGCTTAGTCTTTGGCAAGACACTTGATGTGAATTTTCAAACACTCGGGATGAGCGTGGATTTGACAAAACAGATCACCAATCGCACACGCCATTCAACATTTTCACACATTCCTGCGATACAGCACAAATATCAAGAAGAAAATATCGCTTTTTTATAACAGTATGTCCTTGCTAAATTTCACGAAACAAAGCGCGTCACTCGCAAAAATCAGAGTTGTGTTTTGAACAGAAATTCAAACCAACGAAGCAGATGGCAGTGACGATCGCACTCCGTTGTTATCTAACTCATCAACTTCACAAGAACCGGACCGGAAAGTTGCTTTTCCTGTGCAAGGCAAGTTTTAACGATTTATTAAAACTAGCAGCCTTTTTCAACTAATTTGGAAATTCAAAAAGCCGTCAAGCAATGCCAGTGTCCGCAGCAATGTCATGTGACTAAGCACTTTTTAATCATCAGTTGCAGCCGATTCTGAGTCTGATCATTCCGTGAAAGAAGACCCCCAGACGTTTGTGGAAGAAAGATCCCTCTCCTGTAAAGATAAGGACACCGACGAGGAAGCTGAGGTTTGTTGTTAATTTTTGTTACGTTAACGTTGTTTGTATGTTAGAATACAAACCATATATGATGGTCAGTTTTCTTCCGGCTTCATCCTTGCATCAAGTGAAGCCGCCAGGTCCTACACATTGCTCTGTCAACGGTATCCTCTTTTTTCATTAATACTGTTTCAAGGTTTTCTGTAACACAGTCTCTCCATCTTCTCTTTGGTCTTCCTCTACAAATTTAAAAATTATTTTTATTGTTTGTTTAATTTTCTTTCATTCTTGCTTTTGAAGAGCTACATTCTCTTATCTTCTTTCAGTACGAAGAGAAAGAAGTTCGTTTTGGTGGTGGGGATGTGGACTTTGAAGAAAGCGATGCTCCGAGGTCCGATCGCCTCCACAGGAAGGACACTCCTCACTACAAGAGAGACATTCGCATCACTGAAACCAATAAACCTGATTCTGTTGTGGCTCTCCTGAGAAACCCATCTTTGAAAAGTATGTTCTGCTCGCCAGTTTAACTTACTGTAATAAGGGTTTTGTGTTAATTTTCATAATTTTGTTCTTAGATGCAATTTAACACGAAGCTTCAAACTTAAACATCAATTAATTGAATTTTGAAATTTTATCACTTCTCTTAGTCGTTCAAACACTTATTGACTTCTGAAAAAAATGAAGATTTTGTTTACATGGCTTAGACTGGTTTCACACAGTTACGACATGCGTCATTCTGTTTTTTGTATTTTTTTAATATGAACATCTGTTTAGAAAGCGTGGAAGATTCTGAAGGCCACGAAACTGAACTATACCTCGACCAGGTAAGGAACTATCAAAACTAGATATTACTTTACGTCATTAGTAGGTTGCTCTGGCTACCTAACGGTTGCAGTTATTGGTGTCAGGTTTGCCGACACGAGTCTAAAAAGCATCCTACAATTTCTTTATTTGTAAAATTCTAAGCGGCGTTCCTGGAGTTACGGTTAGCGTACATGTTTGAGTATTGAAAACAAAGCTTTAATTCATCTTTTTAGCATTCTTTGAAGTAATTTACCATTCTGACTATTTTCAGCCAGATCTGCAGATATTAAGTCAATGTCAAAAAGGACTGATTTGATGGCTTTATATCGTGCTTGACTTTAATTACACTGGTCAACACAATTTTTCTTGGATGGAGTTTTTCAATGGAGTTATAGTAATTTTGGGGCGCTAAATCCGAATCTGGTGTTAGTTTTTGCTCATCATATCAAGTTTTTGAGATACGAAAACTTTTTTAATTGGTATTTTTTACCGATTCAAGTTATAAAATTTACGTTGCGTTTAAGCACCCATGTGACCTTTATAGAATAATGTTTGCAAAGGGAGGCAGCTATTCCTTTAAAGAATGCTTCTCCAAAACTACTTTTGTGGTTGTATCCTTTTCGGTCATTATTGACTGCAATATACAAACACTAAATAAATGATATATATTTGAAAAAGTACAATTTGGAGCATACTGCTCACCACTGGTAAGGCACCACTACAAAGCTGATTTTTTTAGTTTTGTGTCTTTCTCGCATAATTGAATTTGCAGATTTAAACTAAACACATGCAAGAAAAAGGTAATACTGTCAGCTGTCACCTTAAAACGATTTGTATAGTGGTGTAAAAATCCAAAGCATATCTTGGTACAAACAAACGCAATCACGTTAAGATATCAAAATTTTTCTTTGTGTAGCTGATCTCTTGTGAACAGCATAAGGGACATCTGTCATCGAACCCCAGCAGTAGTTTGTCATCATGTTGCAGTTTCATCGACCTTGGTAACGTTTTTCCATCACTTTGATGCCCTGATGGAAACGCTTCCCCTTTTCCTCATTTACGTGTCCAAGGTTCTCTGGAAACTAGCTCAGATGGCTGTGCAAGTGGTGAACTTTCATGCTCATTCTACTCTCAACTTTGTGCCGGCTGATGAGAAGCTCCTGAACCGTCTCTCTGTAATTGTCAGCTTTCTTATTCCCAAGGAAGTTATAAACCAGATCAGCAAATGCATTCCAAGCTCGAGCCTCGATGGTGGCCATGGTAGTCACGAAGTGTTGTTTCTTGAGCAACGTTCTAATCTGGAGACCATCAAATATCCCTGCTTTTTTCTTCTCATACCTAAGGCCAAGAAATTTTCAGCATGTGATGATGTGTAGTCAAAAAAGTCTCTAGAACAATTAATTGCTTTGATAAACTGCTTCATTAGCCAAGTTTGATGTGCAATCGTGGTAGAGTAATCTTTTTCCGATTAACTACCGGATTGTATAGATTCTTATTTCCAGGTTTTATCGTATTTCTTTGTGGCCATTCTTTTCTACCCAATGTTCTTCATTGGCTCTACTATCCCAGTAGCATAAAAGCAAGGATAACTGGTGTGACCTCCTTGTTGTCCCAATAGGAAATTCACCATTTTAAGATCCACGTAGATCAACTACTGGTGATTGCAGTGTATTAATCTTTTTAGCACAACTTTGATATTCGCATAATTCTTCTTCAGAAAGACCGAGTGTCCTATAAGTATAGATCCATACTTGTTCCCATTGTGGAGCAAGACACATTTCAGGCTTCTTTTCGACTTGTTAATAAAAAATCTCCAGTCACTTGAATGATGTGCTGGTAAACTCATAGAAAGAAGAAGCTCTTCAACATCTGTGCAGTAAACAAGTTGGCCGTCCGAGTGGAAGTACTTTCTCAATATGGCCCCTCTGTCCCGATAAAATGAAGCGCTTGTACCTGTTTTGAGAAGATATTTCTCCTGTAGCCCGGAAGCCTTTGAAGCTGCTTTTCTGCGTGATTGTGTAGTGTTGAACTCGTGAGTGAATGAGCAGCTTTTGCGTAATTCATCAATATGGAACATGCATATTTCAAAAAAAAACTGATGTGATAGAGGAAATCTGAGCAGACACTTGGATTCATCACCCCAAAATTACCCTAAATCAGCTCTTAAAGTCCATGCAAGAAAAAAAAATGGACCAGTGTTTTGCAAGCTTTCTAGATAAAGCTTCCAACTAGCTGTTTACCTGTTAACATGTGCTCGTTGAGAATTTAAAAATTAAACAATCTCCATCTCCAGATAGAACTAGTCATCGACAGGGAAGGAGGAGGTCTCGGTTTGAGCATAGCTGGAGGGATCGGATCGACTCCTTACGTGGAGGAAGATCGAGGGATTTTCATATCTCGAGTCACAGCCAACGGAGCTGCTGATGCGGCTGGTGTGCGTGTTGGAGACAAACTTCTCGCGGTAAGTTTTTCGCTAATTTGTTACTTCGTTTCCCCTTTCACACTCATTAATACACGACTCATGTTGCGTCAGGTTAAAACGTAGATATTACCTGCTAATTAATTACCGTACTGACTAATATTGAGAAATGTATTGAATACATTTCACATTAGCGAATGCTCTGTGTAGTTACTAGTTATATGATACTGTTTAATGTATCTGTGTTTACAGTCTATAGAAGCAAATGTTTGAAAGACATTTTTGTCATTATTTGTTTTTTCTCATTTCCCACATCCCAGACAGCAAATCAACCATTTTTTACAATAAAACCGGTTGATTTACTGTCTGGGATGTTGATTCATATCAGCAATATCATGTTTCCTTACAATCTCATTAGCATTACATTTTCAATATTGACTAATTTCTTGTTTGACAGTTTTGAATATTGTCTGATGTACAAGCTGACGGCACTCTGGCAAGCTGACGGCACTACAGGCTGAAGGCACTCAAAAGTAAACATGCTGTAACTCAAAACAGTCAAAGAATTTTTAATGTCAACAAAACTTTTGAATGTACCGTAATATAAAGACAAACCAAACGTGGTAGCCTATAGGTTTCATCGAAAGGAAATATGTTTGCTAGTTGCAACTGGCCAAGTTCAACGTCGGTACGGTAGTCTAGCTCCTGGCCAGCAAAAAGTCTCATTTTTGCATCATTTCAACATCGCCAGACGTTGAATTCATGTACAAAAGGGAACTTTGCTGACTAGGTACAGGTTTTAACTGAGAAACATTTACAGAAGCCATTCGATTTGTTCAAAGAAATCAATTAGGCTAACAGTTCATATTTTCAATGATTCAAAAACGTATTCATACGTTGAATCAACCAGTTGGCCTGTCGTTTTTTTTGCATTGATTTCACGTCTGAACAGGTTGATTCAATTTAAAAAAAAAACTGATTTGCTGACTGGCGCTGCGCGCTTGTAAATGCAATTGTCATTTCGCCGATCAATTGCAACACCGATTTGCTCCGAAATTTCAAAGTGCGTTTCAATAGTTTAGCAACACATTTTTTGATTACCATGGCAACAAAAGCAAGAGGAGAACTGCTCCTATTTTTTCAAAACGCTGGCAGCTAAAGTGTTAAGTGATTATTATAGATGACAGTAAATGCAGTAGCCATGTAAAGTTTGACTTTAAATTATGTTATTGAAACGTAAATTGTTCAGGTTGGTGACGTCGCATTGGTCGATGTTGAGCATTCCACGGCGGTTGAGGCTCTCAAGGAAAGTGATGACGTAGTCCGCTTGCTGGTGGAGAGGTGGTGCAGAAGAGTGGTGAGATAGGATTCATTGTCCTAACAACAACATCGTTTGATCGATTGCTTGTCACAATACGTTTATAATGTATTTTTTTATTGTATACTTACAAATAATACTTGTTGCATTGTCATCGCTGCACTTCGTTCAGTTTTTTTTTTTGGGTTTTGTTTTATTTTAAGTTGTTTATCTCTTCATTGCTGATTTGACTCTTTTTTGGCAGGTTAAGTCTGAAGAGAAAGGAGACGAGGGAGAAAAAACTGAAAAAGAGAATTACGAAGAGGAAGAACAGATTGTAAAGGATGTAAAGAAACCGAGCGTGTCTTTCGCTCCCGAACCTCAGATGAAGATACAAGGAGAAGTAAATGCTGTTGATGTTTTCATTTGATTTTTGCGACTCAAATTTGCTTGTAAAAAGTGATCTAAATTATAGACGAAACGTTATTTTTCCGCTTAAAATGTCTCTAGAACTGTTTAGTTTTAATAGTATCATGCAACCCAAAGCCAAAGTAGCATAGACGTTTGTCCTTTATCTATGTCAGCTGCATGATCGTGTGCGAAAAACACCTGCGTGACCCTACGACCTCTGTTCGATACCTCCTGTGGGTGCAGCTGTGTGTTAGCAATGCACTTAACTACATATGGTTTAAAGTCCACACTAAGATTGGCTTCTTTGCCACCTCGTTCACTTATTGTGATTCTTCAACTACTTGGCATACTGAAAAGTTTGGGTGTTCATCAGAAATATTATTGTTTCTAGCTGTAGTTGCAACGTTTATCTCATGAATGCGAAAATAAAAACAGAAACAAAACACGTATGTTTTGTCATCGGCTTCGATTGTATTCTTGCTGGCTAAATATTCCTCTTTTCCAGACGTTTACTGCCACCTTGCGACGCACTGACCTTGGTCTTGGTTTCTCGATAGCTGGCGGTATTGGCTCGACACCCTATCAACCAGAAGACCCAGGCATTTTTGTATCAAAAGTCATGGAAGGAGGCCCGGCCGATGAAGTTGGAAAGATGCAAGTCGGTGATAAAGTGCTTTCGGTAAGACGAATCAAATCTGGAATGACCTGCTTTTTCATGAATGCATGATATGGCCTAGCAATAGGGTTACTTGCACTAATACCTAAACATTTACTAACCCTGTGCTAACGAATGAAAGACCTTTGTACTTTGATCGATGCAAATTATCACTTGTTTTTTACAAAGTTTGTACTATCACTAGCATGTTTTTTTAGTCTTAATATATTTTTCTCTTGAGAAGCGCGTTTTAGTTTTTTAATTGCTTTTTTTAACATTTATGTCGGATTAAATGGCTGTTTGTGATTTTGCTAATGCAAACTCTTTTGATTCGTTCACCTTTCAGTCTTTATTAATTTCTTGCTTGGATTAGCAGTTTCTTGTGACGTGGTCGATTTTGGGACGTCACCGCTTGGTAATCTGCCCACCACAGCGCACCCACGTTATGCTCATGTCCTTGTTACGTCACAGTCATGGTAGGATGGTTTTGAAAAATTCGAAAAAATTTTCACAACCCTGCATTCATTTACTGCGACGTAACTTTGAAAGTGATTGCGTCAACGTCTAGCGCCGATTGTTGTCATGGTGACTCGAAAACTCGCCCAGTACCTCAAGTGATTTTCGTAATCAATTTCCTTTCACATTAATTTTATTTTCTTCAAGTTCTGGCACAAGTTTGAGCTTGTGCAACATCCGGGTGGTTCGATGTGAAGACCAGACTTCTTTAAAGCAAAATGGGGTGATGGTGGCTGATGAGTGATGATTAAGGACGTTATATGTTCGCCTGAAATTGATCATCTCTATTTGGCCGCGTACATTGAGCATACAATTTACTGATTGAAGCTGCTCTTGCATGATAGGGCGCATGAATTCTTACGTTAGTGAACGAATCACTGTGATCTTTCCTGATAGCGATGCTTTTAACTGACTTTTTGCTTGGTTTGATTTTGCTTCTGTCTCCTTACCCAGACAGCAATTCAACCGTTTTTGTTTGATTTGTTGGTCTGTGCGGTTGAGTTTGTTGTCTGGGTACTTTCACGCATGGCATGGTTGTTGTTGGTGCATTTTATTGCAGTTTTAGTTTTTCTTGGAATTACAATGTTTAGCTTCCTTATAAAATAACTTATTAAAAAATCTTGTTTCATCATGGTCCACAATTCTCGGTTCAGTTGGGATGATTACTTTTGGAAGAACTTCATAAGTTTAATTTTTTTTATACTTACCAATCCAATACCAATTCCGTCTGACCAATTTGAAACGTGGCTAAAGGTGGAAAGCTGATCAACCATGTTTAAAGGAAATTTAACTTAAAACCGGGAAGTAGGCTAAACGTAATACAACAATATTGCTTATTTGCTTTCAGCGATAAATTTATTAGTCTGCACTTACATCTTCAACCAACTATGGTCAAAAATGTTGATAGCAGAGTTTGATCAATTGCGTAGTTAAATTACACTTACAGTACATCATCAAAATTTTTATTCACATTACAATTACATTGTTCTTAAATTTTCAAATTACAATTACTTCCAAATATAATGAATTGCACGTTTCAAGTACTAAATTAAATGTTTTAATATTCATCTTCATCAATGTCTGTTTACTGTTTGATTTTATCAAAGACAATTGCATTTGATAAAGATTAGGTTGCGAAAATTATCTCTTTCTATTAAGTTTTGTTTTACGGTATAAAACTGATCAGCAATGCAATTGAGAAAAGTCTTCCTGCTGAGGCTGATGTTGCAGTTAGCCAAAATACTCTTTGGCCAAAACAGCAAGAGTAGGAAGTTTTTTAGATTTACGTTTCTAATAAACTAGTGGCTCTACCTCAAAATGTAGATAAATAACTACAAGGCCGAAGTGACCATTGTGACATCATGAGCATGGCGGATAAGATTCCTTGTCTGTGGTAGAGTCGATTTTTAGCGACTCAACAACAAGAGTGCGTCATGCGTGCAACCTACCAAATGTAATTGTACCAATTTTTTTTTAAATCACATTATACAATAAAAAGTCTCAATGACTTCTAACAGCATCTTCCTCGTTCACTCCCACTATTTCCATATCTTCTGCCACGCAATCTCTCCATCTTCGTTTTGGTCTTTCTCGCTTTCTTTTACCAAGTTTCAATTGTCTTATTCGTCTTCCGACACAATCTTCGTCTCTTCTTACGACGTGACCCAACCAAAAAGTCTCAATGACAATTACACTAAAGTGTTTAATTGATACAAAAGAGGTCAAAATCACACAAAAGAGGTCAAATGTTCGCGGTCAAGGTCAAGCCATAACGAGTGGATGCCGCCACGACGCTGGCCATTTGAGAGGTGCGCAGCCCGTAGGCTGCTGTTGTGGATGCTCTGGCAATGCCGTTAAGCGCTTTTTGCACAATTCATGGCATGATGCCATTCGGCTTGATGTGTTAGTTGCACAAACAAGCAGATCGAGATCGAGACCTTTAACCTACGCGGACCTCAATCAATCAATCATTGCCTAGATCATTAATAAACAATAGCATAAAGAACATTTTGCATTTATGGTAACAAACAAACGTGTTTTTTTTATTTTTAAAGATAATTTAGAAACAATCGTTCATATACGCACAGGAATACTAAAAAAGTTTGACATAGACATCGGGCGATCCAGCAGGTAGAAAGGGAGGGGGGAGGGGGCGTGTTCAACAAAACACAGAAATATGTAGATATATTTTTAATTGTGAGATAGTAGACAAAAAAAGGAAAATAGCGACGGGAATGTTTTTTTTTGTATGTAATCTAGCGGTTACAGTCGCTACAGCCGATAAACAAACACAACAATAATATAAGCTATTGTTGTCAACCGCGCATCGCGCTTGCGAGCGACGCGCGGAATTTTGACTGTGTGAACCTCGCCACTCGGCTACCGCGCACTAAAAATTTGGATTTAAGTCCAAAACTGAAAAAAAATTGTTGTTTTGAAATTCACATGTGGTCATCTGGCAACACCAGTTTGTTTTTACAACTTTTATATTTCATATTACTGCAATAACTCTGGTTGACAACTTTCGTTCGAGATTATGTGAACAAAATCTTATCATGAAAAGGTCAATTGTATCGTGTCAAAACCCCACATCATATACCTTTTTCAAAGGCAATACAACCCAGGAAGCAATTTTTTTTCCTGTTTCATTGTTTCAACGTCATTAGATGTAAAAAAAACAACCCTGTTTCTAATCGGGCGCTTCATTCATAGATTAACGGTTCTGACATGACAAATGTGCGGCACGATGAGGTGGTCAGATTACTAAAGCAGTTCGCCCCTGAAACCGACATCACACTGGTCTTGTATCGCGAAGACGTGTATTACACACAACCACCAATACCGGAACAAGACCGGACTGAACCGGTTCAAACGAGTTTGAGTTACGAAAACACCAACTCGAACAATCCAGCGATGTTGGAGCCGGTCCTAGCTCACACTATTGAGCTCCATGAAGAAACTGATAGTATCATGGAAGAGCATCAAAAGTATCCAGTGGAGGTGGGGAAGTGCTGTGGTGTATTCACTATTAACAGTTTTTGTTTTAACGTTATGCTTGATGTCGTAATTGTAGCCAGACCTGCAACCCAATGTCGTTAGAAGTTTAAACGCTTTGAGTTTCTTGGGCTCATGTGGTGCATTGTTTATGTGAAGGAAATCTTCATTAAGAAAGGCTTCGGTCCTCTTGGCCTGAGCATAGTGGGAGGAAGAGACCACAACAGTCACCCATTTGGCATCGATAAGCCTGGAGTATTCGTGTCGAAAGTAAGCTTGAGCATTGAACGTATGTTTTTTCTTTTTGTCATGAGGGACGAGGGTGCGCAACATTTACATTGCAATCGCAGTCAGCTATCAGCGCATGTCATCAAAGTAAGGGGGAAAGATTTTTTTCGAATGCGATGAGCACCACAGTTATGGCAACAAGAAATAAATCCAATATTCTCTTCCACTGTGCAGATCCAGGCTGATGGTTCAGCAGCATCCAGCAATCTACGCGTCGGAGATCGCATCCTTAAAGTTAACGACATCGATGTGACGCATTCTACTCACGAGGGAAGCGTCAACGCTTTGGTGTCTGGTGGCCAGGAGATACGTCTGTTGATACGTCACGACCCACCGCCTCCCGGCATGCTTGTATGATTGGTTGTCTCCGTTGAAGCATAACGAGCGAGAACGTCGCTGGCTATTTTTATCCTGATATCGATTCTTATGAAACGAGAGTGACTGTTATCATTATCTTGAGGGAATTTTGTTTGTCATCAAATGATTTGCTTTGAGTCCCAATGAATTTTGGTTGTATTTTTGAGGCTATCTCAATTTCTCACACAGATTCAGATCAATAATATTGACCAGGCTGCTTTATTCATGTATGATTAAAAGGCAATTTTTATTGTCATTTTGCATTATCTTGATATCCCAACAACGTGTCGATACAAAAGAAACTACATTCTTCTTTCGTTTCAGAGCATTGTCTTGGAGAGACATCACGGTGAAAAGCTTGGAATTAGCATACGTGGTGGGGTTAAAGGTCACGCCGGAAACCCACACGACGACACAGATGAAGGGGTGTTCATTTCGAAGGTGTGTTTGCTAGGGTTTTGTTTTACATGTTTTCTATGTCCTTCTGGCTGATGACTTCGTGATTTCCTGCACGAAGCTCTGGTAGACATTACGGAAATGCCTGAGGATTTGTCTATTTATAAAGTTCTTTTATTTTTATCAAAGCCGCATCTGTTGTTTTCCAACGCTCATAAAATTCGTGGAGCACACTCCGTGGAAACTAAAAATAATCAAGACAGGAAAAGAACTCTGGTAAATTAAAATTAAATGAATCTAGGAGCCACAGAGCTTTCACCAATTAACTGTGGTTCTACTTGCGGGGCGGCTCTTGGGTATTTCGTAGAGATCATGATGGAATCATTGGAAATCAATTGTTCTTTTTCAAAAACACATTATTTCGTTTGTGCGAGTGTGTTTTCATTTCCTGACTTGAGGTTTTGAAACTTTGCCCTCGGACAACAAAATCCGTCATTTTTTACATTGATTCAACGTTTGCAGACGTTGTTGAATTAATGTAAAAATGGCTGATTTTTCTATCTGGGCCCCAAGTGAAGTAAAAAAGGCCTTCCGAAAGCTCGGCTATGTTTGTTTGGTTCGATTGTAGCATTATTTTCGATTTTGAGGGCAAAAACAACTTTGTATCAAGCATGCACTAAACCAAGTTCAAACGCTTCTAGATCAACCCGGTCGGGGCTGCCCATAGGGACGGACGCCTCAAAGTTGGCCAACGCATCTTAGAAGTGAACGACCAGTCCCTACTTGGTTGCACCCACGCCGAAGCAGTGCGCACCCTGCGCTCTGTTGGAGACCGCTCTTCATTTTTGCTGTGTCATGGTTACGATCCCAATGATTCATCAGTTAGTGACCAACAGCTGTCACCTCCTTCTAGCGCTCGAGTGACCGATCAGGTAAGAGTTGTTAGATAAATGTTGGATTGTTTTTCATGTTTTTCCAATTACCCGTTCCAGTCGTATACACGTCATGCATCTTCTCAGTATTTTATATGTGGTGCAAAGCTATCGCCGGTTTTATTACACTCGACGAATCGAGTCTGAAGAAAAGGAACTTTTTAATAACGACGTAAGCATTTTTGCAACCAAAATCACGCTGTGGTGTGTATAAAATACTGATAGCGTGATGTAATGCATGTCTACGATACGTGGTGCTGCGGCATTGCACGTTGCGGCATTGCACGTTGCATCTCGTGTCAGCCACACGCTGTTATCCATTTTTGTATTCATCAGTGTCCATGTGATGTTGAACTGCAGAGGCTGTGCTGTAAACTTTGTGCATGAGCGTTGCCTTTGATTTCATTTTCAATTTCAAACCTTTAATATTTACGTAATTATCTATTGCAATGAGTTTATCATGTGAACTGTGTCGCCAATTCCCTGGTGGTTTTTTTTTAATTCCATGGCATCACAGTGGCCCATAGCTTTCTCGTAATGACAGCTTGTGGTTTTAATCAACCTTGGATTTTCTGAAGATTATATTTTTACTTGCTGACGAAAATGTTGTCTTACTGACAAATCTAAATTGTTCTTCGTTGATTAAACGTATCAAGACATTGTAGCATGGTAAATTTGTCACGCGCATCCCTTGCACTGATCCGGTCATGATCACCGCTGCTCTGCAAGAGAATTAATTATTCATCGCTTGGTTTTCCGCTTAATTGACAAGGATTTTTCTTTTTCAAATTAAGTTTCTTGAAAAGTGCAAAACAATGTGATTTCATGCGCAATTTCGATCTGCTGATATAATTTGTATGGCGACCAGCTCAGTGGCCGAGTGTTTATCGATTTCGGCTCTAGTGCTAGTAAGTTTGGGTTCGATTCCAAGTCTGGTCAGACCAAAAACTTTAAAAACACTATCGATTGTGTTCTTTCTTGCATAGGATGCTTGCATTTAGGTGACCATGTGGTGATATTGTAAATATGATACAAAATTGACAAAGAGGACAAATAATAGACCTTAGCTGCTGTAGAGCGACAATGAATAAGCCTTAACATTTGTTTGTTTCATATCATTGTTACTATTAATTTGTATGACTTGTGGCAGCGCGGCATCTGCGCCAGACCAATGACCGAATGGTGGTTTATTAGTGATTCTTCTTTGCCATGTGGTAGACTTTGGTTCGATTCCTAGCCAGGCCTAATTAAAAGTATAAAAGCTGTAAGGATAGTAAGGGCAGTAACGTGGTTGCATCATCAATATCAATCGAAAAGCAAGAAACAATAACAATGAACTGTAGCAGCTGTAATGCAGAGCAACAATAATTAACTCCTAAGTTCTCAGGTTCTCGTGCTGGTTAGATAACATAATTTGTTTGGATCATCACTGTCATCGGTGTAGCTCAAGCTCAACACGCAACCATGTTGATTTTGGATAATTTTTGAAGGAATCTGGTTTTGAAGGCATTGCACGTTTTGTTGTTATTCAAGTTTAAAATACATCTTATGCATTTTTTTGTTTTCGTGAACTCCTTGCACTGAGGAAGCACATCTGCAAGCAGAAATCGGCTGACATTGAAAGTAGAAGCGCTGCATATCTTTGTGAAGTAGTGCCAAAATGGAATATGCACTCGAAGTAGTTGTACTGAATCATGTGACTGACGGTTTGGGGTTCAAAACTATTTTTTCTGCGTTTGGATGAGCAAAGAGCATAACTGCTTTTATCCCTACAGTAAAATTGTTTTCAGCTGTCACATGTGACAATTACAGTACCGGTATAGCGGTTCATGAACCAAAAAACAATCCGAATGTTCGTGCATTGTTTTCTGTTGCTGCACGTAGATGTCACACGCAAAGGCATGGCTTGTTCTGCTTGAAATCCAAACAAAACTTCACTTTTGTCCATTTTTGCTGGCTGGGCAGTTGGCCACCCGTTTGCATCCGAAAATAAAAAATAAGCTCCCGACCACTGCTCAACCAACAAGTCGGTCTTTATTGACATTGATTTAAAGTCTGCTAACGTTGAATCAAAGTAAAAAAGGATTGATTTGACAGTGGGCGTCAATTCACCGTTTGTGACAGTTAGGCCGAAAAATTAAAAACCATCTCACTCGATCGTTAAAAACACTTCATCTTATCTAATGAGCTTAACTGAGTTACTTTCTTTCGGTCGGTATGAGTCACTCTCTGACTTCAATTTTTGTCACTCTGCAACAGCCTCGTTCAAAATTATGACACGATTTTATGACCAAGATCGAGTTCGTGATGTTGCTCGGCAGCGTATGTTTTCGCCCTACCCTAAAACAGTCTTTTACAGTGCGGCTTCTGCAACGCAAAAGTTCAACGACAAATTGAATGAAGTAAACCTAGCACGTCGTGTCACATCATCGAAAGTTAGACTAATGAATTCTAATGGTGAATAACATTGTGGTCTTATGAATAACCCAGTGCTCACATAAGTTCTTCCTTACGTTGAATCAATCTAAAAAGGATATTTTCTGGCTGGATAGACTCGCAAGTGGACAGTTTAAGAAATGTATTTTTTTCCCATTTCTTTTCAACCTGTTGCTGTGAGTTTAATTGCTCGACAATTTGAGGTTAATCCAATGTTGAATGTTGTTTGAAAAACAGTTTAGCTTTTCTCTATAACAGCAAAGTTCCCAGTGAAAAAGACAGGCATCAAGTAGGGAAAAAAGATACTACAAGATTTTGTAACATTTTGTTTTTACAAGAGAGACTTGAAAACCTGAATCGATACAATGTCTTGGCTTTTGTAAACATCTGTCGCAACAACTTGTTAAGCAACGAACAATAGCGCGTAATAAACCTTGGTAATTCAGTACGGAGTGAATGTGGTCTCGTTCACATGAACACAAAAGAATTCGCTTTGAGCTTTGGAATCAGCAACATACTGTGTACCTTTTCAGACCAGAGTTAGTCGAAAGAAGAGCACATTATTTTTAATGAGGTTGCAGCAACCCCACTGTAGTCTTGGCATATTTCAGACACCTATGATTTAATTGCGTGCTTTGTTTCCTACGAGATACCCGAGATGATTTACAGATGACATGGCAATGGAGTTTGCCAATGCAATTAACTTGCATTTTGTATGTACCTTGTAATGATTTCATTAGTTCAGTACTCTATGACTGGTGGCCGGACTTCAAAAAACAAGCTCGGTACAATAACGTTTTTTGAAAGTCGAGTTTTCTTTCACTTTACTGATTCAGCAGATATTTCTTATGAGATTTGATTGTTCAGATTTCAGGGTAGGTGATGGAGAGCCAGGTTAGTGTAGCAAAGGAAAGGCTGGTATGAATTTGCATCTGACTGGTAATGTGTGATGACGTCGTCATCCACACTCATGGCATCAGTACGTTGATCGAGATCACATTGCAATATGCGCCATAAGCTAACTTTAACCGCACTCGAAGGTTGGTCGTGTGGCAGTTGTGTTATCATAATCCAAGGCTATTTTTATCTCTGATATGTACGTTTTATCACCTACAAGGCCTTCCCGTCATCACTTCAGTGAAATATGAAGTCCGTGAATGAATTTCTCGGCCACTTTGACGCATCCTGTTTGCAAATTTTCTTGTGCAATTGTGTTCGTTGCACTGTAAACTCCCGACGATTTCCGCTACCTTTTCAGTATAGCCTGGTGACCTGTTGTTTCAGTCAATGTGATTTTGATTGCGGCAAACTATTGTAATCTAAATAGGCAGCAGTGCATAGAATGTCGAAGGAAAGGCTTTGCTTGGGCTGAAACTAATGTAATTTTTTTTTGCACTTTTTAAAATGATGTCATTGCATTTCTACATCCTTAGCCAGGTCAGTGCTGTTCTTTCTGAATCGCATATATACCGTACTCGACAGTTAGTTGAAAGTTGAATTCTTAGCTGTCGAGTTAAAGTAAGATATTGTGGTTTGTTTTGGCATGAATGGTTTTCAAAATCCTGTAGGTGTGTAGACTGTAGGGTGTAGGCAAAGGCAGGCACGCACAAAACACATATTGCTGTCATTGTCACAGTGCTATCAGTCACTGTCACATGGTGGTTTTCCTGTCAACTCTACATTCTACAACAACGTGTTGAACTAAGATTCCCAGCTGACAAACGTTTTTCTTTATTGTTTCAACGTCGCCGGACATTAAAACGAAGTTAAGAAATATCTAATTGTCAGCTGCGTACCAATGCTCCGAATCCCAGCCGCTCTCTGCAAAGATAAGAACTCGATTCAAATATCCAGCGACGTATTAAAGCCAGCGCTTATCGATCACGGTCTTTGTTCAGCGCTCATCTCGCAAGTCATATACCGCAAAAGTACACCCGCTCTGCGTTGTGTGATTTTACCTGCTTCTCTTCCAGGGTAGTTTATTTCAGTATCGCTAAAAGCATTGCTGCTGTTGAGAATCTAGACGAGTTTACAAAGGCAAGGTTTTGCTGTGCAGCAGCAGCCCGCACATCATGACGATACGAGTTATCAGCATTTCCCAATTCTGTAACAATTAAGTGTGTGAGGTAAGTGATCGCTTCCGAAGCGCTTTGCTCCTAATGAACATCCTGCGTAGCTCGTTAGCGAATAGGACTCAATATATCAATTGACATCAGAGAGAAATGTTATCTGCAGCAAAGGTCATCTTCAACGCACGAAGCTCGAGTAACATCAGCTTTGCATCGTCAAGCAATGCTTTCAGCTGCTTCTTAAATATGGAAGGAGCTCAATACAGCATCAGTTGATGGCATGTCATGCTCTCGAACACTAAAACTAATTAATCAAGCTGACATTGATATAATACAACCGAGATACTGAATTTGATTAGGAAGGAATAAAGTGCCTTAAGGGAAAGCATTATAAACGTCAGTATTACATTGAAAAGTGTAATTCTTGTATGTTTGCAAACGCTTGAGTAAAAGAGCAAGCTGTGCATAAATCAGGGCGGAAAAATCGGTGTTGGACTTTAGAATGCCATAATTATTTTCGTTTAAAAATAGATATGCCAGAGATAACGGAAAGACTGAGGAAAGATCGACGTACCATTCAAAGCATACCGGCTTTGTAGCCATCTCAGATAGGTGCATTGTGGGTAACATTTCTCAGGTCACATATCAAATAGAACTGAGGAAACGTTATGCTACTCACAATGTGACAACCTGGAAGTTTAAGAAATTTTGTAAGACTTTGTCTAGCGTTTTCCTATCAATATTCGAGATTCTTGTAGAATCCAGATTCTTTTCTTCGTATCCAATCACAGCAGAGATCATGAAACACACCCACGCTTCTTAATTAAACCAGTGGTTGGTTTACGCAACAATGCATGAGGAATGCACACAAAGCAGAACGTAAACATCCTATCCTTGACATTCGTTTGTTTTAATAAATCAATCTTAAATATTCCATCATTTTTGCGTTGTTTCAGTGTACAACCATTTTGTGTGTGATTGAAAATCAAACCAACTTGTTCATTTTCAGAAACCATTCCAATCTTTCGAAAGTTCGTTACAATTGCGGCGCTGTTTATCTCGAAATTTCGAACCTTTTTTTGAAACCGAAATTAATGAAAACAGTTTTTGATATACTGTAGCCAACCAGCTTGGCTGTCTGCTATCACTTCTTGAAAACTGTTGCTGAGTGTTGCTAATTAAACTTCTCCAAAAAAAGCAAAAAAAAACACACACTGTTGTCGTCTATCACTGCCTCCTTCATTCCACATATTGGTTTGTGACGTGATCAGCCAGGAAAGATAAGAAAGTATAAGTGCAATTTTTAGACAGTTTCAATCAGGTTTTGAAGTGAAATTGGTGTCATTAACTGCTCGTTCAGCGCACGTGATACAAGACTTGCTTCAATCAAGATTAGTAGGCCTAACAGTTGAAATAAATCAAAGGTTTAAATCAGGAGTTTCCAACCTTTTTTTACACCGTGGCCCACTTTAAAAAATTTGAAAAATCAATGGCCCCCCTATTTTTTCAACCTTTTGAAAAACTTAAGAATTGTCATTTTAATTAAAAAACTTGTTTATACAGTAACCGGTAGTTAGAATGATAAAATGATATAAATACAACACACAATAAACATGATAGTACATTAATTAGTTAGGCTATTACATAATATGCAGTTAATGTGATGGTTGAGCTTGTTTTTGCTCTGACAATGTCTTAATTGTTGGTTTGAAGGTGGAAAGCGCATGGCATTATTATTATTTTTGAAACAACAGGGAATTAAAGACCATTTCATGAAGATTTGGGAAAAATGTACTAGTATTTCTATTAAATTTTAATTTATTTCTTTTGTTATATAGTGTTGGAGTGGACTTGAAAATGATAAATTAAAAAAATTGTTATTTTCCAAATTTTTCCATGGCCCCCTTGAAAAAGGCTCATGGCCCACTAGGGGGCCATGGCCCCCATGTTGGGAACCCCTGGTTTAAATTTTCAGAACGAAGGTTACAAATTGAGAAGAGTTCGATCCAGCTTTTAACAATTTTTGAACTATTAGTCCCTTGAAATATTCCAAAAATGTTTTTTGCCTTCACGCTACTTCGAAACGTAAGCGCACTACCATCACTCACTGTGCTGTCAGTTCGTTGACACAACATTCACTGAAGGTGATATTTTGTGTGATGAACTTGTTCATAGTGTTTTTGCACTGCTATATTGCAATTTAAAAATAGCTAAAACTGCATAAAGGTTTTTGCAATGTTTGCTGACCTAGTTTAAACGTTTTCAATTGTTGGAAGGGTCACTTTGTAAGTCGTATTTTCTTTCTTTTTAACGACAAGCCTTGACGTTTGAAGCACCGCTGAAATTTTCCACTTTGAAACAAAAGATATTTGATGTCGTCAAGGATATTACAAGTGCCGGTAGTGTTGGTCGTCATCTCGAAGGCAAAAATCATCAACAAAACATGTTTAAGACGCCAGACCGTTAATTTGCAATTTTTTAAACCGTGCTTTGATTAGTTCCACAGAAAAATTAGCTGAGTAATCTCGAAAATATTTAGGTTCAAGTATGGTCAGTCACATGTCTTTAAGTTTGGGCATTTGACCCGAAAATATACTGCTATGTAAACTCAGACAGCTCTACAAATTAGCCAGGTCTTCAAGTTGTTTTGCGACTAAGGTGACAGTGTTCACTGAAGCAAATATAATGTTCTTTTTGTGACGTATTGACGGGCAAATGGCATGACAGCTTTGTCACTGAATGGAAGAGAAATGACAGAAATAACGTTGAGCCGGTTGAGCTCGCCTTACCAATATGTATGATGTATCATTTACGATTCTTCACTTTGAATGCTAGCTGTCGTTTACAGTAGAGTGCTAGCTAGTCGTTAGAATAAATAAGCTACTTTCAGACCCGGAGCCTTATTGATTGCATTTTAATTTACGTATATAGTCGTAAGACTAAACTGAACGAGTTATTGATGACAAAATATTTTTTCAATAGCTTTAGGATCCTGTTGTCAGTTCCAGTTAGATTCCAGTTGTATTTTTATTGCAACGTCCCAGACAGCAAAATCCGTCATTTTTACATTGATTCGACGTCATGTAAAAATGACAGATTTTGTTGTCTGTGATGTTGGGACAGAGATGGTACAGGAAGCCACATATTATAAATTATCATGTTTTTGTCATACTAGTTGCTCGTGACGTAGACAGCAAGTGACAATAGCGTATCGATTTATTTTGATAGCTTAGTTTAAACCCCCTAGCCAGTTTGCAGTGTTTCTGTCAAAGCGATTCATACATTTCTCAATCTTTCATTGATCAATAATTGACCCCCCGGTGAACAAATCAGTTAACTTTTTTACACCGATATAGCGTGTGCACTGTGCAACCCTTCGATCAATGTAAACAAACTGATTTCCTGACTGGGACATAATTTATTGCTTGAAGCCGCTTGTGTCAAGTTGTCAAATGTCAAGTTTTTAGTGTTCTCTAGTCTATTTTTTAAACGCTGTAAAGGTGACAGTCACTTTGCTTTCAAAAGAACATGATCGCGTTTGGTGATTCTGTGCTTTAACTATATACCACGTTAGTAACAATTGAAAACCAACAACTAATGGCGACTAAACTCAAGTTCAGCACATATCCATCGCCACCCGGTACTTTTACATCGTTTTCGTGTTTGAGTGGTGCCAATGATCAAGTATTTGATTTACATGTCAATTTTTTGTTAGTCTGCATGAAAGACGTCACATTTAGAAAGATTGTGGGGTAAATAGCGTTATAGCAAAGCTTTTCTAGTGTTTGTAGGAGCCGGTCTATATATTACGCTGCAGCCAATATCTGTTATTAAAGCAACTGAGTCTCCAGAGGCATCGCTCGCTGTGATACCAAGAATCCAAGATATCAGATGAACTATGTAACTTTTTAATCATCTTTTCAAGATTTTGGCCAAATGGCTTACTAGTTTCACTCTGCATCTGGACTGCGCACAGCCACAGTTCACAGTTGTAAACTTACTTCTACATTTCCTGAATTGACCATTTGTTATTACAAAAAGGTCAAATTTTCCATTTGTTAAAAGGTATTTGTCTCGTTGCAATTTGAATGAAAGCTAAAGACTAAGCGAATTGAATTGCCAGTTTGGCACGAAGGTTTCTTTGAAAGGTTTTCTGTGTCTGTGGAGCGTTTGTGAAAATTGGATGGTTTCATATCATGTGAATTCTATCATGAACCCTTTAACGTTGAAGGTACCTTCGTAAAGTGTCGTTGTTTGTGAAGTCTCAAATTTTGTGTCTTCATAGTATGCCATCAATTCAGGACTGACTGCTGTACAAACAAGAACAGAATTTAATGAAACGTGTTTGATCCAAAAATACATTTGGATGTGTTATTTTGTTTGGCGATTGCCTATAATAGCTCTTTTAACGCCGTAGGCAATCGTATATTTGCAAAAATTCATCTGACATGATGGCGTCTATCTGTATTAACAAAGCCAAACGTTCGTCGTAGTAAGTTCACCATTTGATACTAAAATCAATGATTGCGCGATTTGCCCGCTTCAGTTACTTTCCCAGTTAAAAAAATCAATCACGCATGGTTTTTCCACAGAACGTTATGGGATTTAGATCAGTAAAATCTGGCTATTATTTTTATCGTTTTCAACGCGTTTTGTTTTTTCAAACCAAGTTTTCAATCTTGAATGCTCATTAAAAATTCTCAGCGAGTTATTTTATTTTTGTGCGAAATTGGCTCAAGTGACTGGGTTGCTTTGTCATTTGAAACGGCACATAGCCGCATTCTCCCCTGACCTTTAATAGCCAGGAGAAAACAAGACTAATTAATTTATATCACACATGCTCTTCGACTAATCGTTTGGTGGCATGTGCTGATGCTGAATAGAGTCGCCGACAAACCTTAGATTGCACAATGCACAGATTATAAAAATTCCTCTTAAAGTGAGCGTGTAGCTATGGTATAATTATTTTGGCCCATATTTATATTCTGGCCCATATTACTAACAAAATTCTTTTTCACATTGATTTAGCGTGAGCAGACGTTGAAACAAGGTGAAAAAGAACTGCTTGTGCACTGATTTGTTGTCAGCGCTGGTGTATTGGCAGAAAAAAATACCAGATTCACTATTGCCACATTCAAGTGGTTGAGATAATTGCATACATTAGTGCATGTGAATGGGATTCTATGCGACTGTGTGTGACTTTGATTTACGTAACCTTAACCATACAGCTAATTGAAGTTAATCTGTGTGTGATGTTGCATTGTTGCTGCTGATTAGGTATTTTGTCAATCTATTAAGAAACAATTTCTTTAAGCTTTGTGTGGGATGAGGATAAGTTAAAGTAAAGAATAGAATGGGAAATATTTTGACGCGAAGGAAGCCTTCAAAACAAGAACGTAATCTGAAATCTTCATCCGAAGAGTCTTTGAATGCAGCTGTAAATAAGAAGAAAAAGCGAAAACACAAGAAGAAGAAACCGGAAAATTCGCCAGACAATGCCAGCGTTGAGAGCGGGAGAACTTCCATCAAGAAGAAGACGTCGTTCACCAAGAGGTTGAGCCAGAGATCCAAGAAAAAGAAGCTCGCGAACGGCAGCCAGAAAGCCAAGGGGGAACATAACGGGTTCGAAGATGTTGAGAAAAATCTTGTTAAATTTCCAAAGATAGTAGTCACGTCTCCAAGCGATGTAGAAGCTTCCATAGAGAAGGAAAATAGACTAAAGGCAACATCTTCACTCTCCTCCAGTGATGTTGAACATAATGTTAACAAAAATGAAGAAGCAAGCATTAATACCGTCCCCATGGCGGATACTGGAAGTGCACCATCGACGCAGGTTGAGGAGGAGTATTTTCAACGTAGCAATGAATCCCAAACAAAAATAAAGCAACAAGCAACTGAAATTACCGTTGAAATTCCTATCACGGAAATTTCTGAAAAAAATCTAGAAATGCAATCTCCGGATGTTGATATGAATAGTGATAATCAAGAACATGAAGTTCCATGCGAAGGCGATACTATCTCTGGCGCTGAAGCAGGTGATCTGTCACATGCTTCCTCCGATTTGGGATCTGGTCAAGATCTTCTCATTGAAGAAAGTGATATGGCCAATGAGATTTTGTATGATCTTTCTAACAGGAACATCACAGGGCCTGTAGCTTGTACCGATCCCAACCTTTCTTCAGCTGATGCTCAGCCTGAATTTCCCAACAGCAAAGCATTAGCTCGCACATCATGTGATAAAGCTGAAGAACTATCTTTGGACATTGCTGATGTTGTTCATTCGATTTTGCTTGAAATCATTGCAAACATAGCATTGACGTATGAAGAATCATCCGCAGAGCGCAACGTCAAGAATGTTTCCGACGTAAAACCAGCTCAAAATGATATCTCTTTAATAGAAAACAAACTTGTCAAAAATGCTGTGTCTGAAACTGAAAGTGAGGAAAACTTAATGAGTGAACCTTTGCAAGAAGAACGTGTCGACGCGGTCAGTCTTGGCTTGAGAAGCGATCGATACATTGTTGAACTTGATTCGGCTGCGGCTGACCAAACCGAAACAGCACGCCATAAAACAAACGCTATCGTAATCGAACATATCATGCCTAATCGGGATGTGATCTACATGGAAGAATTTCGATGTCCCACTTTCCATAGCGCTTTACCTCCGCCCTCGTCGCCAATAGTTTGTTGCAACGATGAAGACGCTATTTTATTGAACGGAAAGGTGATAATTTAAAGCAGTAAAAGTTTCCCTCGGTCAAACTTTCTAATTTCTGGCAGTCACTTGCTCCACTGGTGTTGCTGTGCAGTCGCATTTTGTAAAAATGGTTTTAATTTTGAAGCGATAATGAAACGATTTCACATCTCCGTCGTCAAGCAGTTTTTAAATTTTTGTTTTAAAATCACCGAGACCGAAACTCAGACTTTGTTTGGAACGGTTTTTTAGTCAGTTTTCGAATGGTTGATTACCAATTATGCAATCATAACCTCTTTTTAAATATATTTGAATAAAAATAAGTGTTTGGTTGAAAGCACAAACTGTTAGAACTTTTTTTATGTTTCCATCTCAACATCTACAGTTCTCACTATCATAAAATAAAGTATAATATACGTTCCCTTATTCAACGGAATTGTTCAGTTGCTGAGGTTGGCCACTTAGCGCTGTGTTGTAAAAATTCAAAAAAAAAAAAATAGAGTATTGCATCCATTGAAAGTAAATCTGCTTTGAATTGAACGTAAGCAGTGCAGAAGGCTGTTACATTACTATCTGTTGTAGGTTATTGTGGTACAGCTTTGTAATGTATAAATGACAAACCATTGGTCATACCAAACAACGTGTTTCTTACTGTCCAGTGAAGCAAAAGGTTTGCTTGCCTTTGAACATAAAAGGCACTCAGTTATCCGCTCAGCTATATTTTATACTGTGGAATTTTCGTATTTTGACCGATGGTTCCAAAGCCCAAGTTATCGATCCTTCACTATGCTACGTGGCATTTATTTTTAAAGGGAGTAGAAACAATGTTGAAATGTAGTCAAGCTGCAATTTAGGTCAGGGCGTCGGTGCATCCATTAGTCACTTCACAATTTTTTGTGTCTACCCAACATTCGTTTTCAAATCTTATCATTTTCTTGATTTATCATGCATGGCATGTCACAGGCGTCATCCCCCGTCATCGCAAACGTCTCACTGACATCACAATCAGGTAGCACGTCATCTATCGATCAGGAATCACTTTCGGAAGATGCTGCACAAAAAGTAATTCTATGTTTAATTAAAGTTAATTGCATGGTTTTTGCTTGTCTCGCTTTCCTAATTGCAATCGTATCACTGATTTGACACTTTATTCTACGCATACAAATGTTAAATTGGCAAATTTTTCCACCACCAGTTACTGCTGGCAATCTAGTCAGCAAACTACGTTTTTGTTATAATAACTCAACGTTTGCAGACTTTGAATCAATGCAAAATGAACGTACCGTACTGCATTTTGCTTGCTGGGGAATGCCTTCAAACAGTTTGGCTGGGTTTGTTGTAGATTTCTTCCATTGAAACAATGTTGGAGCTTAGTGGGGCAGAGCCCAACCAACAATCGACATCTGTTCAACGCCCATTGAGGACACTCGGCTGTTTCCTGCAAAGTGACTTGATAACCTTTTTGAAGATGGACTGAAATAACAGCCTTGATTTTCCGCCGCTTCATTCACGTTTTCAACCACCAGGCATAAGCTTGGATAGAAAAAGTCTCGAGAATAGACGACTAAAAATTGTTAACCAAGCTAACCACGTTTCTTTTACGTCAGTTCAATGTTGATTGTGGTCAACAAGGATTTTAGTATGGTATCCCCCGCACTTGTTCACCGAGCAAAACGGGTCTGCTACTATTCGGTGAGTCCGATTCGGGGAGTTCCTAACCCCTAACCCCCAACCCTAAAACGGCAATGAGAATTAGGCTACGGTACCCGATAATTAAAAAAAAAAAATTGAAAAAATCACCGAATAGGAATCGGACTCACCGAAACGGGCCATTCCGGAGCAAAACAGCCCCTTTTTACATTGATTCAACATCTGCAGCTGTGAAAATCTAACTGCAACACAACAAAGCCTGCAATTCAAAAAAATCATCATTTCTCGGCTGGATAAGAACGAACGTTGCTCAAATGCTCAGTCATGGCTCAGTTGTTGACATTGCGTTGTTTTCTGTTTTGACAAACCGGGTTCTTTCTTAACTAATGGCCAATTGAATTTCTTGGAAAAGAATAACAATTACGGAAAATTTAACTCCCAGCTATTGCTTTAGTTTTTTTTTGTTTTTTGTTGCTAGGTCTATTAATAATGAGACGTTGGTCGTTGGTAGAGAGTTTAAAATTTTGTGCTACCAACATATCAACCCAAATCACACAACTGGCATTATCATTATTCAATTCAAACAGTAAAATATATATTTTTGTGTGTGAATATAAAGTAATGTTAAATCCGGTTGTGTCAAATAGATTTAGCCGTCTATCAATATTCAATAAAGTGCTATGGAATACGTTTCCAGACAGCAAATTGCGTTTACATACGTTGAATCAATGTAAAAAAATGACTGATTTGCTGTCTGGGTAGGCTAGTTAAAAGTTCAGCATTTTGTTGCTGTTGTCGCTGCACTGCAAGCATTGTGTGCTAACAACTAAGTTGTTCTTGTTGGTTTAAATTTCTTTTTTCTTTGTAGAGCTCACAAGAAACTCAAAACGAAGATTCAAAAAAGGTTTCCACCAAAGCAACTGAAGAAGAGAACATCAACAACAATAATAGCTTTAATGGAGAGCTTTCTCCGGTAAAAAAATAGGGTTGGAGATACATTCTTTCTGTTATTTGTACATTTTGTGGCACCAGTTATGATAGAAAATGAAGTTATTACATGCACAGTGCATTTTTAATAAAATTTATTTTTTTACATTGTCTGTAGAAATTGAATTATTGAAACGTCAGCAAACATCGAGTTAACGTAAAAAGTATAGAATTTCTTTGCCGTTACTTGCTCATTAATCATCTTCGACTGAATTCAACTGAACTTTTTTCTTCTTCCAGAAATCAACTTCTGTTTATAGCAATGATACTTCGGATACCCCTCTGTCTGCAATGGCAAAGTCTCCCCCTCCAGTTTCAACTAAACCATCACGGCGAGAACAGACGTTAGCTCCTGGATCTGTGATAGAAGACGAGCAGGTATTGCAACGTTTTTAAGTAGAAAGTCGTGTTTAGCATCATCGTGCAACGACATAGGCCTGAATTTTGTCACTTTCTCTAATTTGTTCGGTTGGTCTACTGGAGTGCGCTTACAGAACTCAATTACAATAACATGGATATCTCAGGTGGATAAGGTTGATAGTGATATCAAAGACTTTGCGGTCAATATATCTCCACAACGGAAAGACATATCTGACGAAGATTGGGATAAAGAGGTTAGTTTGAAAGATGAGCGACGAGTGAATTGCACGTTGCAAAGTTTTGGAATCTTCTTATCTTGATGATGCAATTGTGCTGTTTTCATTTTTAAAGCCAATCGATCTGAAAGTGGAACTTGGAACTGGAGCAATGGCGGGCCTTGCACGTGAGGGTCAAAGTTACCGTCATCTCAGTGGTGTTCCGACTCGGCAAAATTTTCCAAAAAGTCAGAGCGTCGAAGAAAAAAACCCCGAACCCCGCCGTCGTCGACGAAGTCGCCAAGCCTCGCTACCAACCAGTGATGCTCAAGACCTACCTAAAAATCCGCCCGCTGAGAAATCACCTTTGCAGAGTCCCAAAGACGGTAAAACCCCGCCCCCACCTGTTGCCCCAAGACCCAAATCCCGAACCGGAAACACTCCTTTGCTACCCCCGAAAACCACCCCGACTAAGCCATCAACACAGTTCGCATTTCCTGAAACAAACCGGGTGAGTTGGCATGTGTGTTACAGTTTTACGTTGAATGTTGTTGCTTTTTATCAGCAAAGCTTGGGCGAGTAATTTAGCTCTTAATCTTTCATTAATACCGCACGTTCAGTATGTCATGTTGTGTTTCGCATACCGAGAAAGTAATAAATTTTAATAAAAACAGCTAACCAAGTGACCCATAAAAGTATTAGTCAAGGGTTCTCAACCTTCTTGAGTCACCTTCTGCAAGTGAAGTCACCTTTCCCAAGTACTAAACCTTTCATTCGACTTATTAAATCATCCTTTAACGTCGCAGATGCTGCGTACTGCATATTTTCTGGGTTCTACTTCATTCAAAGTTTCTCATAAAATTAATATTTCCCCTGAAAGTTGATTGAAGTCGGTTGAGAATCTTCACAATGGTCGCCACTTCACTAAAAAAGTAGTGGAAGTTGGTACTATTGCAACGGGTGGAGCCCGGATGTGGTTGCCTGGATGTCTCGGTGGCCACTGAAACATGTTAATTTCCAGTAAGATACCAATTGCAGCAACGACACCGCCAATCAATCAGAACATCTTTAAGTGGCTATCGTCCAATCGCAACCCTTCTAGCGCTCAGCCAGAGAGTTGGTTCTTGCTTTACACTTTGTTTGGTAATTACCGAAGAAAAAAGAGTAATGGCAGGGGTGGTAATCGAACCCATGTCATCGAAATGACTACTTAACCCTCTACGCCAGTGGTTCCCAACTCGTTTTTAAGGCGACCCATTTAAAAAAAAATTCAGTTCGGTAAAATCTTGCGACCCAAGCAAATTGTCGTAATATTTTAAAAGCCATACAAGATTGTGTTGCAAACAAACAGCACTACAAAAGCAGTAACTTTTTCCGAAAATAATATGTTTACCAAATCACTATTGAGATAGCTGTGCTGGCTTGCTGTCAGTGAGTTTTTGAAATCGAGGCGTTATTTTGCTTAGGCATAGCCGCATGTCGGCTTTAACTTCCAGCCGGTTTCGCTGTTCAGTTTTCAATACACACATGGCGCTAAATCCAATCTTACAAAGCTAAGTTGTTGCAAATGGAATCTGTTTTTGAATCCTCAATTGTGAAACTGTGGGATACACTTTGTACATGGAAGCCCAAAAGTGGATGTTTGCAGAATCTTTGGGGTATTTGTCTTTGAAGGACGCAAAAGAAATACGGTTTGCTGTTTCTGTCGTTATGTTCATAAACTGTTCTGCAACATGGATGTAAAGTTGAGGCAGATCTTTTCCAGCAAATGGATCAATTATCCAATCTTTTTAGCTATTAGGTGTTAAGAGATTCTCCATAGTAGTGCACAAACTTTTTAGCAAACTGTTCCAGGTGTCTAATTATATTGTTTGCTTAATATCAACTTCATTGCCACAGATATATTGCGTTAGCTGAGGAAATATATCGTACTCATCTCTGATGACATAACTTTTCCAGAATATGAGTTTTTTGTGTTAAGCAAAAACTTTTGCGGCGCGATCAATCACCGTAAAACCGTTGCCTTGCATATATAAATTTAGAGAATTCAGAGAGTCAAATATATCGGCAAGGTAACCAACTTTTGCCTTGAAATCTTCTTGCAAACACTTCTCGGCTAATCTCACACAGTTCTGTTGCCTCAGGAAGATAGCAATCTCCTCTCGCAAATTACAAACTCGCATCAGGACACGACCTCGCGACAACTATCGCACTTCTGTGTGCAACAGCAATGCTTGATAATAATCAGAATCCACAAAGACGAAAACAAATGCCGATTTAGTGGACTTGTTTTGATGAAGTTTACACACTTCACATCATTCAACACTTCGTGCAGCTCTTGAGACAGCTTTTTTGCAGCAAAGGCTTTTTGCAGCTTTTTTGCAGTCTGTGGAGAAAGCAATAAGTCCATACAGCACTTGAGGCTTTGTCTTTGATGCGTTTTACCACACCAGACTATGCGTGGTCCAACGTGTGGAAAACTTTGTCATAGTTTATCCGACATAGCGTTCGTGACATATAGTGCACGTTACAATATATATCCCGTAACTTTGTCAAGTTAATTTATGCTTGAGACTGAAATTTTTGTTGGGTTTACATTTAATAATAATATTAACAATAATAAAAACGAAAACTGTTAAAACTTCTTGCACTACGATCATGCTACAAAGCTTTCCGATGTCTCGACATGAAACGCTTCATGACTTGTGTTTATATTTTCCAGTTTTGTGATCGATCTCTTCACGTTTTAAATTTTTTTTATTGTTATTTTTTCGCCCAAGATACAATATGCTTGAAAAACAAGCATTATCAGGCGACCCAACTTTGGGTCGCGACCCATGAGTTGGGAACCACTGCTCTACGCCACTCGAAACGTTGACTTCACTCAATGTTTGCGTTGCTTCTTCCTGGAAACGCAACCTTGATGACGTCACGAACAGCGTAGCTTCTGATTGGTTGGCGGTGTCGTTGCTGCAACTGAGATCATACTGGGAGTTAACATGTTTAAGTGGCTACCAGATGTCTCACCCATGCATCGCTCAAGTTCTGTTTGTTTCTAATGTTAGCATGACGCTTGCCTATTCTATATAATTAATATTTTTGCTTTCGTGAATAACTCCAATGGGATGGGTTAACAACAACGTCCGCTTTAAAGAATGTTGTTGTGCTTGTTTTTTTGTTTTGTTTTATTGCACGACCTGGCGCTAGATGTTTCAAATTCTTATAAAATGATTTTGATTCGACAAACCATTTAATCTAATTGATTCCAATGGTAAATTGAACAACATTTCCTTTGAACATTGTTTCAACGTCGCCAGCTGTTATTAAAGCGATGTAATAAAACTTTTGTTTTTCTAAAGACATGCTTGAGGTCAGGCTAACAATGGCAGTTCCATCTGATATCGTTTGTCTTCGTTATATCTGGTAGCAGTAGTGAATAGTTCTGTGCTTCTTAATGAATTATTTATATTAGTGTAGCTTGCAGCGTTTGTGATAGTGCATTTCACAAACTTTTCTGTTGTGCCTTGACATGTATTGGTGCATTTTGCTTTCAGTTGAAGTTTGTGACGTGCATGTTGTGTTTGTTACGTCAGCATTTTGTGCGTTTTAATAAACTTTTTGCCTTTTCTGTGTCATGTTAGTTTACTGTGCCATTGCTACTTACTTCCCAGTTAGCAAAATTAACGTCTGAAGACGTTGAATTAATTTAAAAAGGAACGTATTTTGCCAGCTGGATTGCTTGTAGGCATTGTCCTAATGTCCTATGGATTTGTTTGAATGGCCACCGCTGCCATCTGACATTAAATATACGTAGAATATGCTTATCATTCAGCTTCTCTTTACTGTTTCTCTATCTTTTTTAGTTTTACTCTTAATTTTTAACCTCGTAGGTGAACAAATAAATAATTAGAAAGTTTGTAATCCTTTGTTTATTTTCTTAACAAGTGTATAAGGCTTATAGCGCTGACGCTGTTGTTGTGCGCAATGGTATTGTCAGGTTACTGCGAACCAATAAGCAGCCTCTGCTATTCCACAATGCTGACGTCTTATAATTGTTATCTAACGCTTACGTTTATCTCCTGCATGAATAGCCTAATATTTAACATTAACGGTATGTTTTAGTGTGCTTTTCTTTACTCAAAATATCGTAACTTATTGAATTTCAGTGTCAAGCTAGCTTCAATATTAGGATACAGACGTTTCGTATGCTTATTATATTTAGTTTGTGTACTGTAAATTTAGGCATAGGTTATAGTTTTCACCACTAAGCAATGTCCTTCTAAAATTGAGCCAGTAGATTTGAATGGCAAATTTTGCAATCTTTCTACATTGCGACCAAAAGCAGTGTATTTACAAAGCTACTGAGCAACGTACTATCAAGTTGCAATCCAATGTCATATCACACAAATAGCTGACTACCTAACATTTCTCGGTCCCGGTTATCACGTATTCACGTTCTATTGCAATAATAGAAGATTTTCATAGCTACGTATTAATAAAGCGATTACGCGTGACAATAGTAAAGGTTTATCTTTCATACTTTTCATCGGTGAACAACTATAGTTACAACAATTTTTATTTGGAAACTTTATAACCAGGAAAGGATATCTGATCAGCCTTACAAGAAGGCCTCCTATCGGCTCTATGCTTCTGTACCTCGACCAAAAACATTACTTAATGTTGAGGTGACCTTGAGTGTCAATTTGTAATCATTTGTGTCTCCAATCTACTTAGTCGTACTTTTAATAAATTGTATGAAAAATTGCTGTTATCATTGACTGGCTGATTACTTACATACTCCAGCTTAAAACAGCGATTTCTTTACAATTTACTGTCACTTCTGTGATTCATTTTGTTTTCATAGAAATAGAGACTAATACCTTTGTGTCTCACCTGTGAATGTTGCGTGGTGGTTATCTTTCATTCTTTGCTGTTTTTGTTTGCTTGAAGCACTCGTGCAGTTCTTGAAAGTGCTTATCATTTGTGATCTTGTTATTGACTCCTGCTCCCTGTTTTTGTGTTACAAATTTCTCAGGAATCACAAGTCCACCGACCAGACCATGTCTTTCATTTATGGTTGTGGACAACAAACGCGGTTTGTGATATATCTCTTCTGTTCAGGATGTTGAAGAAATTGGTTCTTCAAGGAAACAACATTCTACGGATGAATTAAATCTTTGTACCGATGGCATGACAGTGGAAACAAATCGTCCAATAGTTTCTAGCGAAGCAGCAAAACTAATCACTCCGCTTTCTAATTCTGCTCCTATGCATTCTCTTGATCAACCTCTCTCAGACCAGCGTTGCAAAGCGACAGTGCCTCATTGTGCAGCACAAAACATCAATTCAACCCCAACATCATGGTATAGCTACTGCCAGCAACGAGGCTACATTCGACCAAGAACAGGACATGCTGGCATGTCTCGTATTCCACGCCCTGCCAGCTTATTAGAACCGTCTGTCTCAGCCGGTCGTGGCGACATGGGAAACTCCAGCATATGTATGCCTGCAGTATACTATGGGTACTCCGCTGGAAAAAATAGATTGGCATTTCCTCGACCAATAAACACGACAAATGTACGAAAATCGTGGCCTCAATGCTTGCAAACAGCTGATGCCAATCTTACTGATTATCCTGAAAGCTCTGTTTCAAATAGGGACTCATTTACTGAAGACTTGTTTTTCCGCAAGCTGCAGCACTCTTCCGCCAACATGTTCTCCGCAACTTCTCCAGCTTCGTTTTTGTGCTCCCAAGATCCGAGCGTTTCAGGAACTCGTTTCAAAATCCCCGTTCATTCAAGTAAAAATTTCGATTACCAGCAATTTGCTGCTGTTCCTCGTGCAGATGATCAACAACCAAACGTAGGAAATGTTTTATATTTCTTCATTTTAAACCACGCTTTGATTTCATGCCTCATCTTGTCATTCCGTGTTTATAAACTCTCAACTTTCTATCGATATTTTCCTTTTTAAAGTAATTTTACTTTAGAACTTAACAAACTTCACTACTTTTACTTGGCGTTTTGTCTTTGTTGCATTGATAAAGTTTCAAAATATTTCTTTCGGTTACTGCAAAGTCAACGTGTATCTTATCCATTCGGATTACCACTGTTGTCACCCCACTATAAACAGCTCACTTATTCATTCACAATGACGCTTTTTTCTTTTTTCAGCTCATTAAGCCCGTCTTTTTTGCATGGATTCAACGTCTGGAGAGGTTGAATCAATGCGAAAATGGACGGATTTTGTTCGGTCTCAGTGAAAAGCGTTAACAAGAGATAACGTTAATTGATGTTCACCTCACATTGTATCGAGCATGATCTAATCATTACTTTTCATCCATACACATAGCTTGGCACGTCTCTCCATTCTCATGTGGTAGTCTGCTCTGCACGGAGGCACAATTGGCACTTCTCTCCTCCTCTATCACTGTGGCATTTGGCCTATGCGGTGGAAAGATCAAAGGTCGTGTGGTGTGCCTGTGTTGTAAGGTCCTTTTTTTCATTTCTGTGGATTGTTTTCTATCACACCTTAACTGTTTGCTTCTTGTGCTATCTTTTTTCTTGAAGTTTTGTCGATTGTTTTTTTTTATTACTACGTTTTCATCATAATTTTTTCTTAGATAAACGAGAAGTTTGATTACCACTTTTTGGCTGCTTTACCCGAAGAGAACTCTGTTGAAAAGCTTGACTTGCAAGATGTTGAGGTCTTCATTCTTTTATTTCTTTTTTATATGTAAACTGTTTTTCTATTTCTTTTATTTACTTGCTTACTAACTTCTTTATTTTTCACTTGACACAAAAGCACAACATCTCATGGTTTAACTTTCAAAAGAGTGATGAACGATTGAAACCAGGCAAAGATCGATCGGTCTTTGTCGTAGCTGAGCCGGAAAGCTGATATTATTCTCTACTTGTCTTCTATCCAAACCATTACTCGTATTTTCGTACCATTTACATTCTAAGAAAAATACACCACATCCTTTAGTCTAATACTGCTTTAAAGTCCAAGAGTTTTTTAATGATTGGAAGTTATTTGTTTTTGTCATTTCATTACCTCAAATTATCATTGTCTCCGTTTCGTCAATTCTATGTAGTTCTTTCTAATGTAACGCCTTAGTAAATGTACCTTTTTTGTTTTTTTGCTCAATCAATTCTCCTTTTCTCATGATCAGTATTAACCAGCATAGTAGAGGTAGTCAGTTTTATAATTAAAACACGTAGGCTTAGCTAAACCACTTCAGGCGAAGTTGTGATTTTCGAAACGTGATGAACCCTGTTGGTAGAGTGACTTATTTGGGCTTTTGTTCAGTTTATTTGCCAGAAATAGTTACCATGTCTATATGCGCACTAAATCTTTGTCTTTACCTATTTTTAATAAAAAAGTTAAAAGAATCTGTTAACATTATCGTAGTGAAATAAAGATTCTTTGTTTCAAGTTATAAATATAGATATATATGCTGTAATTTAAAACTGGTCTTATTTCATTTCAAGGCTCCTCAACCTCCAGTGAAGAACATAGCTCCACAAGACAGGATGTCCTTCCGTGATCGGAGAAAGTATTTTGAGGAAATAAAGCAAAAATCCACAGAAGAAACAAGCAACAACAACGGAAGTGTCTCGAAACGCCAAAAGATCAGCTTGGTTAGCGACCAGGACATGAGGACCATCAAGCGTGAAGAAGGTGCGTTCTCATTTTCTTTTGCTGTTAAAGCTCGAGTTCCATTTTAGTTTCTATTTTAATTGTTCACTGCGACATGCCTCTGTGGTCTGTCATATTCTGGAAGGGTAGTTATTATCTGGTCTAGTTCCTAACAAAGCGATGAGTTAAATGCTCAGCACCATTCCCGGTATCTTGTTGTAGTATACCTGTTGTTGCATTCTGGTGGTTGAAGCTCTTCGCTTACTGGACATCTCTGGCTATTTGGCTTTCGCATGGAAGTTTATCGGTATTAGTTTGCTTTTTATTTATGTAGTTTACATTCTAAGTGCTCATCGTATTTTCAGAGAAGAAATACGGAACTTTGACCAGAGAAGAGATCCGAAAATCGGTGGACTTTGCAGAGGAAGATGACGAAGATGTTGTGGAGGAGATGGCGGACGTTCCAACCGTTATTCGACCAAACTCTACCGTCTTCATTGAAGGAAAAGAGTATAAAGTTGAAAAGAAGCCAGAAAAACGGTAACTTTTATCTTCAAAGAAAATGATGATCGCGATCTAGTTATCTTGGCCTTTTTTTTATTTAAACAATCATTTGTACTCTAATAATTTCTCATTGTCCAGGAGTGCCAGGGAGCGTTTGAATCCTCAATACAACCCTCCAGCATCTGCTAGCAGTGAGGAGGATTTAATCAGATCACTGGAGCAAGATGTTGTGAGAGCGAGCCATGCGGCTGAAGGAGATACCGATGAAAGGTAAAGAGCCAAAGGATTTCTAAGTCAACTTAATGTGGTTGTTCAAATAGAAACGTATTTTTAATTTCCAATCACTATGTCCTACCTAAGTTAGCTTGGTTTAATGTAGCAGACCTTCTGAATGTAACTTTGATTGGAAGTCTAACCGACGCCGGTGGTAAAAAAAGCTTTTTTTAAGAAGCTAACGAGAGAATGGGCACTCCGTTGTGTCTATTGTCACAAGTGACTCCAAATTGAAAGTTGAATACAAATCACTGTATAAGTTATCACGATATACTAGTAACTTTCGTCAATTCTCTCAACTCTGTATTCCAGCGCTCTCAGCGAGAGGTTAAAGGTCACTTCACCCGATCTGAAGCGAGAGATGACGCCGACTCATGACCTTTCACCCGCTGAAAGACGAGCCATTGAAGCTGAGAAGCGAAAGCAATGGCGGCAAGCGAGGTTTGTTCGTGTTCGATTGTGCCTCAATAATAATATTAATGTGTAATTTTTCAACTTTTTTATGAAAATATAAATACACTTGGAAGCAGAATATTGCTGTTTCACTTTAAATTTGGCACAACTGTCGATTGACTATTTTATTTAGTTTGTTTACTTTTTTGATTATCTGCCTTGTTTAGCAGTGATTTCCATTGCTGATCTTCAAAGCATTTTACTAGAAACCCATTTTGCTCTGGTGTATCGAGCATGTCCAGTGTCTACTCACATACACAGGCCTTACCACCTTGCGAACCTGTATTTACGACTGGAGGCTGATATAATTTTGATTTTGTACTCTAGGCTAAATGTACTTTGTATTTCTATGAAATTACAGTTTTAAGAAACCAAATTGCCGAAGTGTGAGCACTGGATCTCACATCACCTCAAAACTTTTCATATCGCTAAAATGACAAATCTCTCGCTGTTGCCAGCGTTGCTAGGTTCGTAAGGGCCAAAATCGAGTTCCGTATTTGTATAGTAACGGCAGCACAAAAGTAGTCCAAAATCACACAGAATATACGTAAAGACTATCTGTGGTGCGTTGTGTAGTGGATCGGCCTCCTGTCAATTTTGAAGCTTGCACGTTGGCATGACCTGTGTATAGGTCCCCATGGTATAAAGCTACAATTTTCCGCCTGTTTATTTTCATAGCTCACCAGCACCATTTGTATCAGTGATGCCATTTCAATCTGTTGATTATTTTATTATTTTTATTGATTCAATTCATGAGTCAGCTCACTGTTTTTCAAGCAAGTGTCGACCAGATGGTATTTATTGGAAAATCTTGAATATTCAAAGATCAAGAGAGTTTGTTTTGAAAGGTTTCCGTTGGTCTGTTCATAAATTGAACGAAAAAAAACTTTTTACTAATAAAAGCTTCAGATTTTTGTACTTTTATTCGATACTGTGCTGGCAAAAGAAACCTTTTTTTCGTTGGATAGTTTAAAAAATACAAGTGATGCTCACTTTACATTAGAAAACATTTTTTGGCCAATAGCAGTTGAGGGTTTTCTGATAAAAAAAAAACCTCACATTTCCGGTTTGCTCAATACAAGATGTTGTTCATCCAGATGAACTTTTGACTTATTTTTGTTGAGCAATACAGTCCAACACAAATTTCCAGATATTTGAACAGAAAAGTTCACCTTAAAAGTTGAAACGTCTTGCATTCCAAGAAAATCGATTTTAACAAATTGGTTGCGTCCCGGCTCTCATTCAGTTTGAGGCCGAAGTTTGCTAGAACATACGTTTATCGTGGGGAAGGAAGCAAAGTTTGATTTCGAATTTACTCATACAAACTGCGCTTGTTTTTTGTAAATTTCCTCCACCAACAAAGATGCTGTCATGTTCCTTCCCAGACAGCAAAATCCGTCATTTTCACATTCAGCGTCTGCAGACGTTGAAGCAATATAAAAATGACGGATTTTGCTGGTTGGGTTATTACCCGTGCATGCCCAGGTAACTGAATATGCCCTTTTACATAAATTACAGTAACAACGTGCTAAGTTACCTTGCCGATGTTCTTACATTGTTACATCACCATTCTCTATTTTTGAATAAATTCGTCACTCGGCGTTCAACCAGAAAATTACTGGTTACATTGTCGCAACATAAAGCGCGGAAATTTTAGGAGCCTGCTGCATTCAACGTCATAGTCACATGCATAAGCTTGAGGCAGCAATCCATGTATCATCGTGAGCTTCCTTTTATCAGAAAAGAATCTCTCCAAAACGACATAGTAACGTACAACACTCTGAAAGCCAGACGAGCACTCGCACGTCGGTCATCCGCAGGCCATTGTCACCCAACAAAGAAACAGCGTGATGCAAATGACTCTGACAGGTTTGCCATCACGTGACGGACAATGCGTGTTAGCCGATGGCGATGTTTTTGTGTACCGATTGCCTGTTACAGCATGACTGTTCTTAAATAAACTTTGTGATAAATTTTTTGCTTCGTGTGTCTTTTTGCCAACGATTAACAAGATGAAGCAGCGTTCGAGATAATGTCAAAAAACGACTACTAACCCAAAATGATAAAGATTTCGCAAACCAGCTTTTTCCCCAATAACGAACGCAGTATAACATTTTTATTCTTGGTTTTTTAAGCCTTGATGCAGTTGTTTTTTTTCAAGCTAGAAAAAATAGCCCTTTTCTGAAAAAAACGTTTTGCAAGGTGAATATCATGTCCTATAATTGCTTTTTTATTGCGGCGTTACTTGAGCTACCTTCATCTTGGGATTAGTTGCGATATTGTTAAATCTAAGCACGAATGCTTGGTTTTTAACATCTATGAGGATGTTTTTCTTAATGCGCTTTAGATCTCTTGTTGTTGAGCCACTGGTTGCTTTTAGGTGATGACTATTATTATCGTCTTTCGCTTTGCAAGCATTTTCATCTCTGGCTCGACTGATCATTATGAAAACATGCGTTGTAGACTTGTAGTGCTATTTTGCATTCATCAAATGCTGGCATTTGCACAACAATCTAACCTCTTAGTGTTATTTATTAAGTAAGTAAGAATCGATTTCGCTATAGTAATAGCATCTTCAGCTTATAGGATTTTTTTCAATACAAATTGATCTAGTTGTTCATTTTCTACCTGTTATCGTTTATGTTTCCGATCTGTTGATTGGACTTTTGAGAACAAAATAATGTTCGTAGTGTGGTTTATAGTTGGTGGCTTCCATGTAGCATTTGTTGTGACGTTTGGCGACACCTTTGTGTACTTTGCATGCCAATTGTTAAGTCACCATTGCAGGATTTTAACAGGTCAGTTGATTTCCAGCTTACATACTATACTCGGTCCTTTTTGTATCGATTCAACGTCTGTAAATGTTGAATTGACGTTAAATAACTAATTTTTTTCAGTAGATTGGGTTGTGATCTTTGTGGCTTTCTCTTTAACCAACCGTCCTTTTTGCTTGAATTATTTTTTTTTGTCTTAAGTTTTTGTTTTATTTGTTGTATTCAAACGTGAGGTATCGCTGTCATGTTGTAAACTTCTGTTGTTGTAAGTATCAATTTTGTGCTGTATTTGCGCTGACATCTCGAGCTAATGGCATGGGGACCATGCGTTGACTTGTTGATGTACAAGAGGATGAAACAAGGGTTTCTATGCTGTTTCATATTTCAACCACAATAAATATGTTGAGAAACTAAGAAATGAAACAGTAAAACCTCCTGTAAGTCGTTTTGGTTAACATTCTTATAAACTTCTCTAAAAATGTTTGCACAAAGTTGTGACAAGGTAATAATGCCACCGTTGTCGCAATATTTGATTTGCATTTTAATTTAGTTCCACTCGATGAAAAAAATTTCCTTCGAGTGCGAAAGCGCAACACATTGTGCGTGTAAGGAAGTTCGATCCCATGAACAGTAACAAACAAAGTTACCCAGCTTGCAATTTGTTTTACATTGATTCAACGTGCTCACACATTGACCACATGTAAAAAGAACCAATTTTGCAAACTGGGCACTGTAGCTCAAATGATTCTACCTAATGCCATATATTGGACAAATGAAACCGATTAATCGTGAGTATTGTGTCTTTAACAGGTTCAAGTCCTTAGAAGCAGACGCGCTTCAAGCTCAAGTCATGCTGCAGCAACGGGGAAGACAGAGCGACGTGGGCGGTGCCAGTGGCGCACAAACCCGAGCTGTAAGTAACTATTCTAATGACACGTCTTCAAACACTTCTCCACGTCCTTAATGGAAAGTCAAAACTCATAAATATTTCATTGATTGAGTTGTCTTCGGGTTTGAAGTGATACTTCCTTATACAGGGTTCCCACGCAGTCGGGAAAGTAGGGAAAAAGTAGGGAATTTGAAAACCCGTTTTCCAGACCGGGAAAAGGTCGGGAATTTTGTGAAACCTCTTTAGTGGTATTGAAAAAGTATGGAAAACCTTGATGACTAAATTGTAGATAAAAAATCCGATGTATTGGTATCGGTGATATCGGCCATTGTTTAAGTATCGGTATCGGCAAAATTTGGCCGATACTAAACATGTAAAAAAGGCGCTTGCTGCGGATTTTCTACAGAAGCAAAGATATAGATTTTTTAAAGCAGTAACTAACGTCAGATTGATACAGAAAAGTAACAACCTGTTAAATTTTTGATATCACACTCCCGTGACTTCTTGCGCGCGCATTTTGGCATTGGTTGCTTGCAGTGATTCTTTCACTCAAACAAAACGTTTTGTTTCAGCAGTTTTGCCTTGTTCGATTCTTAAGTTGTAAAGGAGACTCAATTTCTCCAATATTTATCATTTGTGTTTCTTTTTTACTCTCAGCAGAGTATAAAACTTGTAAAAGTTTTTCATCCATACAACGTCATGAATGAATTATCTCAAATCGGAGTAATGACGTGACATCATCTAAACATTTTATGTAATAATAAATTAACAAATTCGATCGTCACAAGTGGTTTGGTTGTGGTAAACAAATACGTTTTGACTTTGAAGTTCAGTGGAACAAAATATCCATTAATCGATATGTAATATATGTAGTCAAATTCCATATCAAGAATAAGTCCATATTTTTTCAGGTTTATGTATGCTCCAGAGATCAGTAGGCACAACAAGATCTTTTACTAATTGGTTCAGTGAGGATTTGTGGTCCCGTTGCTTTCATATTTAGTGAATAGACTCGTTTTCAATTCATTCTTATAAGACATTACGTAATGAAAAAATATGTGATAAGGATGGAAGACATTACGTCCTGTATTTTCAATACCAATTGAAGTTTAAAATTTATTCTTTTGTTCATAGTCGTAATCCTCCTTCAAAGCGGTATTACAAAGAACAATTTTCGATAAGGGGGGCATCAAGAATAAGTCGACATGACTTTTAAGGTTTACGTCAGCTCCGGAGATCAGTAACATATAGTATAAGGTTGTCCTCTTAGATACAACAAGACCATTGATTGATTGGTTTAGTGAGGATTCGTAGTTCCATTACTTTCATTTTGAGTGATCATACTGATTTTCAATTTATTCCTACAAGACATTACGTAATGAAAAAATATATGATAACTAAGGATGGAAGACATGACGTCATGTCTTTTCAATTCAAAATGAAGTTTAAAATTTATTCTTTTGTTCATAGTGTAATCCTCCTTCAAAGCGGTATTACAAAGAACAATGTTGTTGCGCAACATGCAGCTTTTCAATAAAGTTCGGAAACTGTTTTTTTCTTGTTCATCTGCGCTTTAAATACTGGTCATTCTACTGTACAGACAGTGGTGTAGCGTAACCATGGCGTGACTTATTTAATTGTGGGCACTCCAGAAGCAGAAATATTTAACTTGACATGAAAATTTAGCCTCGGGCGATTTTTGTTCTGTAGCCTAACATTCAAAATTTTACTTATTACCGTATATACTCGAGTGTAGTTTGAGATTTTCTCAAGTAGTTTTCACCTCAAAAAGCCAGGTTCGACTTATACACGGGACAAGCTGTTTCCAACTCGGCAGCCTTCAAAATTAACGCATATTAGCTGCGGAAAAATTATTGCCGACCAGACACTGAGTGTGAAACAGCGTCGGCTGAAGTAAAAGTTTTGAATACGTTTATTTGCCGTGATTCAAACTTCAGTTTCAACTTCAAATTTTAATGATTTCTTGTTAATTCTAAACTTTATACACTTGTTGAGCAATACGCAAAGCTCACGAGACAAAAAAGCTGATTTAAGCAATCGATTTTTTTATTTTTGCGTGTATAATTGTTCTTATTACGTAACATTCCATGATCGTTGAAGTCGATTAGCGGCCGCATAAAACAATGATGTCAGGTTGGCTAGGTGATAATAGCGGTAAGAGACATCGTTAATGCAGGCAATATCTGCGACCAAGACCACAATACCTCAGTCCTCAATCACGGTGGCCATTCATTACTAAAACCTACTATCATGACACAACAAAAAAGACAATATCATTCATAAATCGTATTTATTGTACAATGTCTTTGTGATTCAGTGTTCAGAATCACAAAGACAGTGTTCAGTGTTCTTTTCACTTACTTCATTTTGTCCGTAGTGTGATTTTTAATTGTTTTGGTTTGGCTTATGGCAGGTTGCCATGTCCGATGGAATGAGGCTTTGAATTGCAATTTTAGTATAAATGTGACAGTTTATTCAAACTGATTTCAGTTCGTGTCTTTTGAAAAAAAAAGAGTTTTTTCTTCAAACAGAAATCTTCTACTGTATATACATTATTATTATTTTTCATACTGATTCGAATGTAATAGAGTCCGGATATACAATTTTAAACCTGTGCATGATCGTGTTTGGAAATAATACAGCACAGAAATTTTCATTGATTAAACACTGTTAATGCGCAATTTAGATCAAAATCAGGTTGTGAATTTTTTTAATTTAGTGTTGAAAAAGTAGGGAATTTTTAGAATTTAGTATTGAAAAAGTAGGGAATTTGTTTATAAAAAATGTGTGGGAACCCTGCTTATATGTAAATCACCAGGACAGGTAATGCATTTCGATCCATATATTTTCACGTTGAATTTTAATTGTTGGAATTTTATACTACAGTTTTGGTAAAGAGGTGATTTTCTTGAACCAATGACCTGTAAAACCTAATAACCACACAGCATTTAACATAATGACATGAAAATAAAACTAAAAATTACAAAGGTTTTCTGCCATGCTCATGTTAGCCCTTTTCAAGTAACCAACTGACTGATGTTCTGCATAAACGGTATTTAAGGCAAAATCACATAACGCTTAATTGGCTAGGAAAAACACAAGTCGATGATGCAAAATACATGAAGACATTTAGCAGAAAGGAGCCGCTCGCGGCAAGCAACTGCCTATTGAGGCGAGGATTGCGGGATTTTATGAGCAAAGCCTCCTGGATTTTAGTATCGAATTCGGTGAAGCATTTACGTACAATTCTAAAAGACTCCAGGGATGGTTTATTGTTTGAACAAGTCTGACAGTGGAGTATATGATCTTTAATGGAACCTTTTCTGTGAAAGCAGTTAAATCCAAATGCTCCCTCACTCTTGTGGCCAAATGTCGCGTGGACATACCAACGTATGTGCAGTCCGCGTTCTGTGTTCAAATGTGTACAAGTTCACTTGTTCGCACCATATAACTTGCCGCTTTGTTTCTTCAGCTGTCCTAACGTTGTATCTTGCCCGCTCTGGATTCAATGCTACGAAACCATGCACGGTTTATCAACATTCATATAACGTCAACAATTTGCCGGACGCTGTACGCGCGAGGGTCTAATTAATCTTGGGACTCATCGGCTTCAGTTTGTCCTCGGAACTCGGGTGCGTTGTCGGTCCATGGCGGCCATGTTGTGGGAAACGACTATCGACCGCATTTCAACTCTGTTTCAGTCATGGCCGGCTTAATGGCACTACTTACATTGTGACATCATTTTGTTTCAAAAACAACTGAAAACGTGTGTTTAAATACGTTATAATTACGTAAATTGAGCTACACTATCAAAGATCATCACAGCTACTTCCCAGACAGCAAAATACGTCTGCAGACGTTGAATCAATGTAAAAATAACGGATTTTGCTGTCTGGTTTAATACACCTCCGTTGATATAAATCCAGTAAAGATAGAAAAACCCCAGTCGGTCAAAGTTGCCGCTTCTACGACGCATCAACGTCTAGCGCTCGCATGCTGGCGTTTCATCATCGGAATTGTCAATTTGTACTGAAATGGATTTTGCTTTTTTATGCTTTTTGCGTATCATTCTATTGTGTGTCAATAACACGTCTTCAATGCCCTGCCAGTTAATTGTTCTGATAATTTTGCATAAATCAACAAAAATGAAACAATATTGATTTTGCTTCAGTGTGTTTGGGTCTATGAACGTACCATCTACGAAGACGTTATTGTCAAATGTTTCCATTTTTGGTTTCTGTCTTTTAGTTACAGTAACACACGTAAATTTTTCTGAATCTACGTTTTATTATGTGTGTGACTTGTGTTGCCGGAAGTTTAACGTTGCCATGTTTTATCTCACGTTAAAACTAATTGTCTGCGTAGAAAAAAGCTAAAATCGTTTTTTTATTTCAATTCAAATTTGCTCTGAACCCCATTTGTAGGTTTTTGAACCCACGTTGTAATTTCTAACCAAAAGTGAAGATGTGTGTTTCGTTGTTTGTGATAGAATGTATTTCGTCTTTCTTAATCTTGTTGTTTTGTTTCGTAGATCTGGTGCTAAAAAGCTTTACACGTCCCGCAAAGGCGAGGCGCTTTGAAAGTCAGATGGCTTGTGCCCAAGTAGCAAAATCGGTTCGTTTTGCATTGATTTAACGTCTGCACAATTAAAATCAAGTCATTGTTAAAAAGGACGGATTTTGATAGTTGGAGGCTTGTCTCGGTATTACAAGTTCTTTTTGCGTTTTTTCAACGTCGGACGACATTGAAACGACGCAAAAAGAAGTATTTTGAAAGTTGGGTATAGTCTTGTTTGTAGCCCATGCCACTGTAACCGATATAGTTATCCTGTTCTTGTTTTTAAGTTTTTCTAACATTGACTGCCCTCGAGAATCGCGCCAGACCATGCTCAGCTCCAGACAGTAAATCAGTCGTTTTTTACATTGATTCAACGTCTGCAGACATAACTATATCGGTCTACAGACGTTGAATCACTGTAAAAATCGACTGATTTGCTGTCTGGCTTGACTCTTGCACACTTTCGCTTCTCCAATCTCAAAACGACGTCAATTGTATGTACAACTGTATCGGTGTTTTACTTGCACAAACAGAAGTGGTGTTAAAAATTTGTCTAGGATCATTGAAGTAGTTTAGAAATTTTACATTTGCTCAACGTAGCTAGAAGGTGCATTGATTGATAGACGTGCTTGAATCAACTGTAGCTTTTCAATGGTACAAAAACAACCGTCTGTTTAGCCTTTGTACGATGTCGTGCTGCATTATAGTTTCTTTCTCTTGGCTTCTGAAACTCGAAGCTCTTTTTCACGAAACATTTCACTGCGTTGTTTTAACGTTGTTTTTTTTACATTGATCAAACTGTTGTGAATTAAACACTAAACAGCATCCCAATTGAGACCTTGGCTTCCAGTTAAGCGACTAGCTTGGATTTTTAATATCTTCACATTGTTTCAGTCGAGTGATATCCAAAACTTGTTTTTCATAATTGTTTTGTCACCTTCAATTTTTCTCAAAACTGAAAGATTCTTCGTGATTCTATTCAATTGTACTGATGATGAAAACAGTTTAGTTTTCGAAACCTTGAACTGAACATGTTTAGTACCTGCAGATTGGACTGTGTATTTTTTGATAATTGGAAAGATTTTCTTTTGTTAATTAGAGCTTAGCTAGTAAAAGTTACTATTTTTACATCCATTCAATGTTTAGCGACGTTGAAACGATGCAAAATTGGAAACTTTGCTTGCTGGGAGTCCGTTGTGATCTGTGATTTTATGGCGTCATCGACGTGCCGCCACAGCGCACATTTTAAAGTGACAGTTTTTTAAACACGTCATCGCTGTATTTGCTAAATTTTAGTGTTTCGTGTCAGAGTAACACGGCGTGTTCATTAACTTTAACTTTGGTGTATATTTTACCACGTAATTAAACAATAATAATCACTAACTTGTGATCTTTTCCTGTCTCAAAGGAAAAACAGAATCTATTAGTAGCAAAACGCTTTCTTACATCGATTGAACGTCAGCAATTGTTATATCCACTTTAAAAGAACGAATTTCATTGGGCTCAGACGACGATACCCACCTGGAAGAACGTTGTGGCCATCGAAGTTGTCGTGTTTCTAATGACGTGGCTCATTATTTGAATGCGCATTCCAAAAGCGCAGTGGTGGAATAGCACAGCGCATGAGGCTCTGAAACCCTGATACAAACACGTATTTGCAATCAAAATCATTGTGGCACTACCCCCAACAACTGTTGAAGCTGAAGGGTATTTCAAGTGCAAGAAACGATCGAGTCAAGACACAGTTGTGCTCAGCGATGACTTCTCTGAGTCTTCTCCTCTCAGATTTGTGTGTGCTTCATTGCCATTGTGAAAAAGATCAATGTGAAGAGAAGTTAAATCGACTTGTAAGAGCCTAGCTGGCATAAGCGATAAGTAGAATTTTAATTGTGTTGTCATTTGCTAATAGTGTTGGAAATATCTTGTTTGGCCTATTGCCTATTTTATATAAAAAGTGTTTAGAAAAGTGGATGTTATATTGATAACAGCTAGCGACTTACTATCTTTCGAATTAGCCTACTCAATTCAGCATTTTTGCGTCGTTATATGCTTGGATAGACGGTGCCCAAAACAAAGTAGCCTATTGTTAATCGCTTAAAGTCAAAATGTTTGGCCCTCAAAAGTTTGGGCTGGCTGCGACACTGATGGGACCTTCACCATATTATAGAATGAAACAACCAACTTTGATTTTTTTAGCCCAAGACATACATAGGCTCTATGTTTTGCAAAACAGCTGATCGCCCTGTAGCAAAGGGGGCTTCACTGCAGGACGGAATGATCATTTAGACAAAAACCAATGTTAAAGTGCCTCTGAAAGGAAAATAAATTCGCTAAATTTACCTAAGATACCAAAGAGATGACACTAACAAACTTCCCTGACCAGCAAATCGTAAAAAATATCAACAGACTACTAAGTTAAAGGCTTGTAAACTTTCGTTCACTTTCAGCAAATCCGGCACTCATTCAATTGCAAAAATAAAAACGGCAACACCGCTGTGACGTCACCATGGGTGGGAAGGATACTTTTTTTCTCTGTGGTGAGTTGGTAAGGTATGGTACGAATACTGCAAAACGTCAATGTTTGGGGCTCTGTGAAGAATTCTTCACATGTCCTACCCCTGGCACCTGCTGGTTTCGTTGGCTCTTTTTCTTTCCACAAAAATAAGAGTTAAACTGACTGCTAAAGCGGCGGTCGATTATGCTCCAGTCTCATCAAACCCAAACACTCAAAAATGAACAAAGAAAAGGATTAAATGCGTCATGTGCATTGTGAATCGAGACTGGTTTAACAGCAATTAAGTAAAACTTCAATCATCACTAGATCTCTATGTATTAATCAATTAATTGTTTCGAATTATCATACGCTGCCTTCGCCTTGTGACGCTGTTCTTGCCCGCTCGGATCAACTTCGCTCTGCTTTCAACGCATTGATCAACTCAATGCAGCCTCAAAATTTTCACCCCAATTTTCTACTTTTACCGGTAATGTAGCCAGTGATGGGCATTATCGGCGATAATTTATCGGCGATAATTATCGGCGATAAATTTTTATCGCTTATCGTTATCGCTTAATTATTTTTTCAGTTATCGTTTATCGTTATCGCCAAAGGCAATATTTGATTATCGACGATAATTAATCGCCGATAAATTTTATTTCGGATCAACACAAGTGGAAAGACCATGAAAAGTAATATTTTTACTAGCCACCTAATTCATGAAACTAAAATTAAAACCAGTTCTTCTTCAGTGCCTGAAGTGTGTGTGCACAGGTCGTTGTCAGGGGAGGGGCACGCCCCGTGTAGCGACGGCCCTGACAACACAATAATTTTTAGAGTTGCAAATTGCAATGCAATGAAATGCATGCAACAAGTCTCTTGTTGTTTTGCTGCAATCGGCAATCGCGAGTGAGTTTTACAATTAAAATGTAAGCGCACAGGCGGTACAGATTCCTTTGAAGCGAAGCGAAAGAAATTGGCAAGTGGTTTATGAAAGCGTCGCAATGCGACTCCGCTTTTACATCGGAAACATGGTCTTTCGCGCCACCATCACTGAAACAAGTCATTGCAAAATATGATATTGCTTGAAGCATTTGACATGCAGACCGAAATCACACTTTTTTGCATCTTGTAGTAGTTTTTGCATGACAACAGGCGCATCGAGTTGCGTGGTAAAATTATGCTAAATACAGTATAACCTTTCTCATTTACCTATACTGTATAGCCGAGTGGTGAGAGCTCTTGAACGGCAATCGAAAGGGCGCCGGTTCGACACCGCTCATGAGCATACAGCTGTGTCTTTAGCAGGACACTTAAAGGCATACCTGAAGGTGGACATGAAGATTGGCTTCCTTGCCTTCCCGTCCACTTAATCTAAATCTTCAACCACCGGGCGTAAGCCTGGATACGACGACGATTTACCTATGCAACATAGCCTACCTCAATCAAATATTTTTATTCCCACTGATAATACTATATTGTAATTCTTATCTCAACAACTCAGCGTTCTGCAATTGCTTTAATGATGGTGTTCACAAAGAAAACAGAAAAATTTATCTGGAATTATCAGTAAATTACGATAATTATGTTATTGTTCTTAAACAAACACGACTAATTTGACAAGCTTGATGGATTTCACAGTATGCACATTTTTACTACCAATATCGCTTAAGATTACTGATAAATTTTCAAGCATTTTGCGTTTTTTGGAATTTTTTCAATTATTGCTGACTTTGCTGTAAACAGCCCGCAGAAAGCAAAATACAAAGTTTGGAATTTTTTATGGTATTTTCATTTGATTTAATTATTTTGCCTACTGCACGTAAGCGATAAGCACGGTGGTTACCTCAGTGGTTTGATTCTGGATCAAGAGGTTGAAGATTCGATACCTACTGCCGCTGTTGCGATTCTATTCATGCATAACTTACAAAAAGTTTTGTCCCTTTACAGTATATTATGTTCGATTTTTCGTCATGTTGATGAAAACAGTTCGTGCTGCATGGGATAGGGCAGCGCTAATCAAGAAAAAAAAATTATCGTTATCGGACATTATCGGCGATAATTTATCGTTTATCGTTATCGCTTAACTTTTTTTTGATTTATCGTTTATCGTTATCGCTTTAGGCATTTTTCGTTTATCGATTATCGTTATCGCTTAACTGAAAAATGAGTTATCGCGCCCAACACTGAATGTAGCCTATCAGTGCCTCTGGTTTCGATCGCTAGCCTCCCCGACCCAGCTGGGCGAACCTGCCTCAACGTCTGGTCAGTGCACATCCGTGCTCGCCGAATCAAAGCTTGCTCTTCTCCAGTGAGTATTTATTACACTCCCACCTATATTTTTTTGTTTCTATTGATTAATCGAGCCTCTGCTCCACATTTTTATTCGAATTTTGTCTGCCACGAGAGCCAAATTATCCTTAAATAGTTCGACTCTCTTCCTCGTGGTAGACCACAATTTTATCCGCTCTGCCTACTGGCAGACCGGATATAAAAGTCAAAGTACCTGCGCCGAGGACGCGTGAAGGAGACGTGGGCGCTGCCTGGTGGTCAATTACTGCCGGCTCCAGCGTCCACACGCGACGGGTCGCCCGGCCCGTCGCAGGTCATCTTTCTGGGCTATGCAGAAAAAGCCTGTCTCCCTGGCCCGGTCCGCCATTGTAAATTTGTGGACGGGTCATGTAACGTTTTCGATCCACACTCTCCCTCCACAGGTACCTCGACTCCCCAGCCTGGCCCCCGCAACCTAAGCTGGTGGACTTACCCCTCCCGGTGCATCGTCACCCCTAAATCACGCCGCTCCCCGCCGCCGCGGTGTGTGGCAGGCCGGTTTCTTAAAGTCTTCGACCTAGTTATGTTTGTTTGTGCTCTCTCGCCGTGTCAATCCTTTGTACCCGTGCGCTGTTGATGCGAATAAAACAGTTGAACACAAATACGGTGCGATACTGATGAGCCCAGCCTCATGGGCGAAACACGTGTTTATCGCTGTCGATTCTTGCTACAAATCGGCTGCCCAGAAACTTATCGTTTGAGGCTTTGTTGGTCTAAACTCTAAAGAATGTGCAAAATGAGAATTACCGAAATGAAAAAGTCAACTTATTATTACTATCAGGTTTAGATCAAATAGGTTGAGTTTATTTTTATCAAACAACATCTCAATTCAATTGTAATTGTAGTTTTTCTAAACTCTTGTAGGGCTACAATTTTGATAATTTTTTATCTGGCTATAGCCATTTGCAGTGTAACAGCCGTATCTTACAAACAGTACCCTTACTTATGGTTGAGGTCAGTGCTGTATTCGTAAAAAAAAGCACAGGGTATACTGTCAGATTTTCCAAAATGATAAATAATACACAACTTGTAAAATACTAATCTTTATTCTATTTCTACCATACCATGAATTATCAACATCAAAAATGGACGAGAGGTACAAAATTGTTTATTTTTCGTATAAATACATTCCAAACAGTCTACATCTTTAACCTCTTTACAAATTTGGGATCTAGTATTCTTAGCTTGTTGTTGTCGCATCCAGGCTTAGACCTGGTGGTTGAAGATTTAGATTAAGTGGACGGGAAGACAAGGAAGCCAATCTTCGTGTCCACCTTCAAGCATGCCTTAAAATGTCCTGCCAAAGACACAGCCGCATGCTCGTAAGCGGTATCGAACCGGCGCCTTTCGAGTGCCGTTCCAGGGCTCTCACCACTTAGCAATGCAGCCGGCTATGCAGTCAGCTCGGCTATATATCGTTAGCTGATCAGTGGTTTAGCAGCCAAGATTTTACATATTTTTTAGCGTTAAATTGATAGCCACAGGTAGTCCATTGCAATTAATAAACATCAAACAGCTCACATTATTAATGGTCCTCAAAGGGTTAAGTAGTTAGTTAGTACTTGTCAAGAATTAAGGATAGCATACGCACTCTCTTTGGAAAACCAGAGGGTACACTCATAGTTGCTCGAAAAAGCAGAGAGTATACTGCGTATACCGCCGTATACCCTCGAATACAGCACTGGTTGAGGTAATGCCTGCAAATTGCTGTTTATGTGACAGTGTCGTGTGCTATCTTTTCACGCTTTCAAACAAAACAAGGTGCTGAGAAGAAAATAGTCAAAGTTTTTTTCAAGTGTTTGAAAGTGGGATAGGCCATACAAAACTAGTCGTATATGTTCTCTTCACTTCACTGGAGATAATTTTTTTAACACCACCAACATGATTTGGATCTTCTCAGCAATGAGTGGCGTGCTGGGAACTCTAGGTGGTGCGTTTGCCACAAGTGCGAGTCTATGCCCCAGTCCAATGAATGTGTATGTTGCCATGAAGTGCCACAGACTAAAGAACTTTTGAAGAAAGACAAGAAAGAAGCATCTAGCTGTGTTACCAATTTGACCGATTTTGAGGCACACTTACATCCTGCAGTTCTGGGGACTTTTTTATGAGGAGCAGGAAGAACTGGAGAAAAAGCAAGAAACCGAAAGGAGAAAACGGAAACCTATCAAAAGAGTAAGGATGTTACATTAGGCTAAAAATACCCTAAACGCTAAAAAATGCACACTAAAAGAAGTGATTTTATTTCCTTGCAGGCGGTATCGGTGATTAGTCGCTTACAGGCATGTATTGGAGTGGATACTTTTACAAGGTGATGCTCTCGGAAGCAACAATCGGATTGTGCTGCCGTCATGCATTGTTTGGCGAATCCGAAACAATTTTCCAAGTCCAGATGGCCGTTACACTGGATTTCATGGCCAACTGAAGGCACATTATGAGAGAGAGAGAGAAAACTTTTATTTATTTTTGAATAGTGATGAATGATGATGAATTAAATATGAATGATGATTCGTACGATTTCTTCATTTTTCACTTCAAGTATATATTAGGTTTTGTAGGAACGTATCCAATACAGTTTTATTAAACTGCAAAAAACAATAAATCTTTGAAAAAAGCAACCGCTTGTACCAACTCCGACCAAACTGTGATCCACCAATTACATCTAGAAAGCATTTGTTTTATCCGTCGCTAACGACGCCCACCCAGGATGACGTAACACCATCAAAGTCGTCCCGGAGCAGTGAAATATGAAGTTTTGCCAGTGGTGGCGCTGCGAAGCAGTCGTTTTGTATAAATTTTGCCCTAACCAGTCGAGCTTCGAGGTTAAAATTAAAAAGTTCGCTAAGCATAATTCTGCGCTAGGAAATGCTTAGAAAAGTTACTATACTTGGGTCCAACCTGTCAGAGGCACTTTAAAGTGGAATGCAAACTCGATTTCACAAGTGTTTATCAACGTTTTAACTAAAATCTAACCGAGTTTTACACCGAAAGGTTTGGCACATCACCTACTTTTGAAACATAAAAAGCCTACATCCCTATCATCGCCGTGCGGGCCGCCTATTTACGATTCTCTCATTGAGCAATAAGCTTACTGAGTTCTGGCAAGTATGCAGGTTAATGGTTTACTGTAACTGCAGCATTGAAGTACAAGATAAAACGCAAAAACGACAAGACTACTGTACAAAGTACATTACACAACATGTCATGCAGTAACAAAGATAAATAGATTTGAAACAGGTAGGTTGCAGATGGCACTTCATCACTCTCTCTTATTGTTTTCTGCTTTTTGAAATAGAAAGTTTACGCATTCCCGTTTCAGTGCAGCATCACTGACTATGTAGAGATAGGGATTCGTTGCGATCATGACTTTGGCAGCAATCTACGTTCAAACAAATTTGCTTGCGTCACAATAAGGCAATGGTCATAAAGTTTTCAAACCTTAGGCTAATGGCCCTAATTTAAACTTACTGACCACAACATGTATACCCCTTGCCAACAAAGTGTAGCAGCAATAACTTAAAAAATATATCTCCCCCCCCCCCCCTAATAGCTCAGATAAGTGTAGCCTAAACTCTGAAGTCTAATTTTACGAAGCAAGGAACAGGGACATCAAACATATTGCTTTACTTCTGGGAGTGTGCGTTTGAGTAACGAATTTTAAACACAGTCATATCAGTGGGACCTAGTAGATGGAATAATGCCAGGCAACAACACTTTAATGCCTTGGCATCAGAGGAAATGCCTATAATTTATTAAAGTCTTACTTAAATCACCGTTACCAGTTTGTGCAGATTGGTACTACAAATTCTAAATATGAAGAAATCAAATGTGGTGTACCCCAAGGCTCAGTTCTTGGTCCACTGTTGTTCATTATCTACATTAATGACCTTAATCACGCTTCTGAATTTGAGACTCGTTTGTTTGCTGATGATACACTACTATGTATTAAGGATAAAAGCCCTACTAGATTGCAAGAAAAAGTGAATTCTAACCTCCTAATGATTCAAAACTGGATGCATACAAACAAGTTAACAATTAATGTAAGCAAAACCAAATACATGTTGTTTGGGTCAAAGTTTGTTCGAGAAAATTCAAATCTAGAAATAACTTTTCAAAATACCAGTTTGCAACGCACAAACACCTACAAATACTTAGGAATAACATTTGATGAGTCGTTATCATGGAAACAGCACATCAATATAATCTCAACAAAACTTTCTCAAAGCTGTGGTGCTCTATATCGATTAAGAAAGTGCGTAAATTCCCAGACATTAAAAGCAGTTTACTATGCTCTAGTTCACTCCCACCTAATGTATGGTATCATCTGTTAGGGTCGTGCTTTTAAAACGGAACTGTATCCTTTAAATCTGGTACACAATCGCATAATTCGCTGTTTAAACTTCACCAAGATTAAGGACAGAATTCCCACCAAATCTCTGTTCAATAAAAGCAACTTGCTACAAGTCGAAGACATGTTTTTAATAGAAGTATGTAAGTTTGTTTATAAAAGCAATAAAGGACATCTACCAGCAATTTTTTCTGAGTACTTTCGTCCTTGTAATGAAACTCATAACTATAATACCAGAGGTGCTAAGAAAGATATACTTTTTAAACCAAGAATGCATACAAAGCTTGGTCAACGCTCAATTAAATTTCTTGGAACAAACACTTGGAACAAATTACCGGAACAGCTAAGAAAAATTCAAACAATTAGTATGTTTTCTAAAAAATTAAAACTGCACTTAATGTCTGGGTATAAATTAAGTAACTGATATAGTGCCATCAAACTGTTTTTACTTATTCTCACCGTATCTCGCTAATTACTGTATATTCGCTTTTTCCTTACCAGTAGCCTATGCTGTGTTGTATGTATAGCCTATGCCATTTTGTATGTCTGCATCGCTTCTTGTATTCCTGTTTTATATTGTACTGTTAAATTTCGTGTGTGTATTTATTTTGTAATGTATACAATATATATTTGCGTTCAACTCCGACACCGTTCCATGTCAAATAAGCTATGACACCACACGGGTGTGGCAGACTTGATGACCAGTTCGGTCCTTCTGCCACTCCCATCATCGTCAGCAAACATTAAAACAACCTAGTTCACATTGTAATCTTGTATTGTTTTTTCCACATGTGCTGTTGATGCAAATAAAAGAACTTCTCTTCTCTTCTCTTAAGTATTACCTATGAAAACTTCACCATCTTGGCGACCAGCTGAGTTTAACTTAAGCTTTAATTTTAAGGTAGCCAAGGCCTACGTTCATTAGCTTATGCGTGAAAAAGTAAGAAGCATACTTACATTGTTTAAAGCCACATAGAAACCTGGTAAAACTTCGACGTCATAGAAAATTGACTCAAAAGCAAAAATCGTGTACGGGATGAGAGAAACCAACAGTTGAAGTGGAATCACATATGCGGGCTGAAAAAAAGTGAAAAGCACTGCAGTAGATACCTAGACAACAAATCAGACGTTATTTACAATGATTTAATGTCTGCAGACGTTGAATTAATGCAAAAAACGACTGATGTGCTGCTTGGGTAGGAATACAACAAATCGATAGATGTGCTCCCCGATAACTCAGTTGGCCCTTTGAGGACCATTAATTTTCCCCAAAAAATATTTATGTATAATTTGTTTGTTTACACTTCATATGTCATATAAACAACACCAACGCAAAAAAATTAAAAAAGGATGTCTATCCTAAAATTAAGCATAGATATGCAATACTACGTTAGGGTATCAGCAGTGGCAAATTTTTTAAAGTTAACTAGGCCTAGGGAGTAATCGGAAAATTTCATGGGACACATATGTCCCATCGGTCCTCAAAGGGCGCTCGACTTTGTGTATGAAATACATTTCAAGGACACCTCTCTATCCAGTGGCACCTGCTGCATGGAATAATTCCCCAGCAACAACAATTCAACAATCGAAAATTTCGCTAAGCTAATTTTAGTAGCCTAACCGAACCAGCTTTAATGATTGAAAGCTGCTACAAGTATGCGAAACTGCCATGAATAGTCTATCAGAGGCTTTGTCAGTCCGAGGATAAAGATTTTGATAATAAAGATAAGATTTATCCAAATCATATATTTATCATCAAGTCTCATTCAGTGATCACGAAAGATTTAATTGATTGATTGAATCTTTATCCTCGGACTGGGAAGAAGAGCTTAATCCTGGCAAGTTTCGCATACTTGTAGAGGCTTTGAATCACTGACGCAGGCCCGGTCACCGAGATTGACAGAGTGAAGTTTTACGATTGTTGAAGTCTTGTTGCCGGGGAACTATTCCATCCATTAGATGCCGCTGAATGGAGAGCAGTCCTTAACGTGCGTTGCTCAAGCGCACACCCAGAGAGTTGAACCAGCGCCGCTTGATCTTGTTAAACATAATTGATTTTGCAAGAAAAGTATGATTTCCGCACACGTTCATTTCATCATTTCTTCAAGATTTAACTTGAACTGCGGAAGAAAGGTTTGTACTCCGAACATACTGTATAAGCCTAACCATCTATATTCTATAGCCTAGTTCACATTCAATTTTCGCTTCAGCAAGAAGGAAAACTGTTGACTCCTTAATCATTAATGCTTCCTCGTTTGTAGTTTTGTCATCCTAGATCTTGAGTAATTTTCTTGAGAACAAGGGTCACTTGAGAACAAAGGAAATTTGCATATTTCAAAACTTATTTCTAAAAAAGTTTGAAATACTTTTTATTTACTGTAAGCTACAGATTTTTTTTTCACAAATTGTTGCGGGTACCTACTGTACGAAACCGAATCAGTATTTTTTATTTATTTTTTTGGATAGCTAAGCCTATTCCGGACCAAGTGAGCTATTCTGAAACTGTTTTTGTTGTTGTTAATATTGGTTATCTGTAAAATGATAAAAACATTTTAAAATATATTTGACAGACATCCTTTTTATTTTAATCAACTCTTATCATTAATACAATATCAAGTTACATCACAAAAATAAAAATCTTACCCAGTAAAATGTTTGCGTTATCTCAGATATTCTACAATAACTTCTTAAGATGTCGTAGAGAGGCCAAATAAACCACATTAGAAAGATTAATGTGATGTAAATCCAGTATTTTCTGTTAAATAGTAAATAATTACTTTTTGCTAAGGTACCTAAAAGTTTCAAAAGTGTTTCATTTTTTACTACGGAGTATCATTTAACGATACCTTTTACAATATTAACGTTTTCGTAGAACTAGATTCTGCTTCACCAAATGAATGTTTGTTTTGACTGCTTACGTACTACATAATAGCATTTGTGGAGGTTTGAACCACTGATGCTTAGTTTTGACATCCTAGTTGTGACCAACAAACCCGGATGAAAACTAATTAGAGTTTTGAGAAGAACATTTCTTTGCCTATTTTAAGCCTAAACTTTTTTATTAGCCTGTTGTCTTAAAATCTTACGGCTTGTCTATACTCTATTGTCAGGTAGTTATCAAGCCCGAGTTATGCTTTATAGTAAACTACCGAAATCATTTCAATACAGTTGGAGTGTACTTTTGTTTAAGCTTCAGCATTATAAAAGTGGTGTTTTTTTAATAGCGGATCTACATAGCGAGTTTTCTGGGTCATCACAGTTTGGTTGAAGCTTTGTACAATATGTACCCAAAGAACGCAGGAAACAAGAATCTAGCCTCAAAGGCGGTGACTAAGGTGACTTAACTGAGAAATCTACCTCAAGAGTTGTTGACAAACTGTGCCTCTATTTAATCTTGAAATATTGCATTTTTTTAAACGTTTTTAACGTTTAAGGTACTGTGACTTCCCAGTTTACAGATAAGTCCTTTTTTACTGTTTAATTGTTACTTAATTGAGCCAACACCTGTCCTGCAGACATTGAATCAGTGTAACAAACAAACGATTTACTGGCTGGATTAGCGCAATTGTAGATTTCGTCGCCGATCGCCGTCGCCGAAGTTGCAATCTTTGATCATAACATAATAGCCCACTACTTACACTCCAACATTTTTGAAGTTAAGCAAACATCCGGTTCTCAGTGCGGGAATGTCAGTTTCGTATCCAAATTCTCCAAAACCGAAGAAAGGAAGACCTCCACCGATCAAGGCACCAATCCACAAACATTGTACTTTAATCTTGGCATTGAAATCTCGCACAAAATACAATACAGTTGTTGCCAATTTAATTTGAAGTGGTCGACACTAAAACGAATACGTGAGACCGTGATATCGTAGGCCACGGTGAGACATATGCATAGACGCGAGACATAGACATATGCACGGTAGACATAGCCTAAGTAAAAGAACGAATTAGAAGTTATAATATAAAAAAAGTTTTTGCATTCAGCTTTTATTGGAAAGCAGATGTAAGAAATAAAAAAAATCTAAAACATGATGAACATTTTCCGTAGTTATCTTCAACAGATCTTCTGAATGATTTTATCTATAGTAGGCTAAAGACCATCCTTATTCTCCTGTTTAAGTCTAAATGTAAGTATTTCGAAAGCAGAACATCTTTGGAAGATATGTTACGTTTTCACAAATAGCCAAAAGTTGTCACCTTGCCAGATAAAAGGGTGTGCACTGTGCACAGTAGGCTATTGTAACATATTTACTGCGTAGCAGAGGTGAACGGAGTCAGGTTTTCTGGACTCCAACTCTACTCCAACCCCGAAGTCTGCGACTCCAAATCTACTCTTGCTCCAAAACATTTGGAAATGTTCACTCCAAACTCCAATCTAACTCTAAACGCAAAACCTAAACCACAATACAGGTTTTTCTAGCCTTTTAACTATAACACTTATATTTTTTCTATGCCTTGTCATGAAAAGAAAAGCATATCTTCAAATGAAAAAATTACTGCTTGGAAAATAAAATCATAGAAGTAGCTTACACAAAAATAACAACTGCACCATGTAGGGGAGACCGGGGATAGTTCGGACGCGGGGATACCTCGGATAAAGCATTTGACGTCACAGTAGAGTATTGTTAAATCACGTTTTCCAAAGCTTTGTGGCTCCATTACAAATCAGGATAAAGTTTGCAAGTATGTCTGGTTTTCTTAGAAAGTTGAGGCCGAAAAAGTAATTTTATCAGTGATATCAAGATTTTAAAATTGTACGTGTAAGGTCATAATTCCGTTGCAGTTAACCAAAACAAACTTTTTATTGATTGAGGTTGTAGTTAGAAAGCTATACTCAGATAAGCAAGTGATGATTTTGACCAGCAGTTAATCAGGTAACCATATTTTCTTCATTTACCTGTAGTCACGTGGTCGGGGATACTTCGGACACAATGGCTGAAGTATCCCCGTGGAAAAAATCAAACTTAAACAAAATCTTATTTTCAGATCTTTTGAATGATTTATTGGATTTTAAAGACATAATGGTTCGAACATATAAAAGAAAAACAAATATTCTGTATTAATTGTCAAATCAACTCAAAACGTCTGCATAAAATTGCTGTCCGAGATGACCCCAGGCATGTCCGAAATTACCCCGGTACCGGGGTGACTTCGGACATTTGAGGACCGTGGAAATTATGCTTTTTATAAGCATTTCCGGTTTTCTGAAGCAAACGATACTCCTACCCTTTTTTGGCAAAGCTTTAAGGTTTACTACAAAATAACATTTACGAACTTGCTGTGTAATTTAAAAACATATGGGCTGTTTTCAAAAAATTGTCCGAGCTATCCCCGGTCTCCTCTACAGCGTAAATATTTGCATGTTAAAAGTATCAACTGGCAAAAAATCACTTTGGCCTCATTCCGACCCCGGCCAAAAAGTGAGACTCCGGCTCCCAAATACTCCAAAACACCTGCTACTGTACACCTCTGCTGTGGAGGTAAAATTATACAACAGTTTACAGTGTAGGCCTGAGCTATATCCAGTCCAGTAGACACTATTTAAAGACTAAAAAAGTTGGCGTACAGCAGAAAATTCTTTGCCCATTGGAGCCTATAAGAGTTGTAGAGTATGTGCAGAATTATCAATACTCACTTTTATCAGGCTCACAAACTTTGTAATATTTTTCTTTCGCAATCCAAGATGCTGCGGAAACACTCGCAAAGGTTGCTGTCATTCCCAAAAAAGAATCGATCTAAAGTGGTTTATCACAGTTTTTTGTACTGTAGTAAGTGTAGTTTGCCAAGTTCACTGTAATAACTTAGTGTACATCATATATTTTTTGTTCCCATTAGGTCACAGTCGACTTGAAATGGAAAATGACTTAAAATTGGAAGGGACGAGGCCAGGCGCGGATCTAGGAGTTTTTTTTGGGGGGGGCCAGAAAATTTGAAAATGAATTAAAAAGAAAGAAAACGATAAAACATATATGAACAATCAGTGGCGTAGCCAGGAATTTTGGGGGTTTGGACGGCCGGTAGGCGAAGCCCGACGGCGTGTTCGCCAAAGGAAACACCCAGCGGCGGGGGGTCTGGGGTGCCTCCCCCAGAAAATTTTGAAAAATTATTTTGAATTTGGTGCATTCTGAGAGCATTTTCAACAAAACTATGGGTATAAATATTCCTGTAAAATGGTGCTGTCCGGTGGCATAGCAAAAGGATAAGATCATGTTTTCTTCGGCATTTTTTCGGTAATAAAACTAAGTTTCTATGTTTTCTTGTTGCTAATTCCTGGCAGAGATGTTTGGTATTGGCAAAACTCGCTCTTTTAATGCAGTTTTGCTTAAAATTAGGCAAACTTTGTTTTCGAGACATAGAGACTGAGAACATCATTCTCAATATCGTGACGTCACTCGCGTGCCAAAGGGGGGTTGTAACCCCCCCCCCCTTTGGCTACGCCACTGTGAACAATGATACTACGACATTATTATACGATATGCTATAAAATAGGCATTAAAACAGCAATGTTCATCAATAAATTTTGCTGGAATAAAAATTGCTAAGCATGCAAAGTAAACTTGAAATCTGGTTTAAAACCCTGTAGGGCCTATGCAGTGTCCATGACCAATTGGATATTTATATGTTTGCAGACATATAGCCTACGGTAATTGATTGAAATTATGATGAAGACTAAAAACTATAAAACAATTCAGGTTTCAGATTGTTTCAACTGACGTCATTTGGCTCAGCGTTGGTTTCAGCTGAGCCAGCTCCAACAAATGTTGCTATTAAAATGTATAATCGATGGATAATTTCAACCTTAATAATAACAAAAATATTTCCCTCCCCCCTCCGGGATAAGTTAAGTCCGCTGTGGTACTAATATCAGCTGTTTAGAAGCATATCAAACCATTCAACAATTTCTCACAAAATTTCGGGGGGGGCCCGGGCCCCTTGGGCTCCCCCATAAATCCGCGCCTGGACGAGGCTATTGTACACTAAAGTAAAATACGCCTACTTGGAGTGCCGTAAAATTGTGCTTCTTTTGCAGTTGTGTATTGTCAGCTGCATTGCTGAGTAGTGAGATCCTCCGAAGGGCGTCTGTTCGATACCTACCGACAGCGCGAAGCCGTGTCTTTGGCAACATACTTAATGATATATATAAAAACGGACACCAATGATGGTTTTTATTGCCTTTCTGACCACATTTTCTAAATCTACAACCACTGGACATTGTCTAGAAAGAGGAAACACCAAAAAATGTTGCGTGTTAAGATGAACACTCTCACCGTTTTGTTTCGAAGCAAGTTTCTTGGCAAAAAAATTCGTTTCTAACAAGAAAAGTTGCTTTCAAACTCTCTTATAACAGGAGTGTCCAAACTTTATAGATGACGCTGAATAAGTTAACGTTGATGGTTGACGCTGTCAATCCAAACAAGCTTAACATTTTGTATGCATTTCAAAAAGTATGTTTTTTGTCCAACAATTGGTAAGAAGACACGAGAAAGACATGTTGCAGTCTGTGTCACAATGAAGCTAAATTAGCTCTGGCTGCATTTGAGCAGGAGCTTCATCAGGGTCCACGCTGCAAGTTGTATTGGCCTGATTTATACGTGCCTGCTAATCAAAAATGACACATTGTGCAACAACAGACACGGGCTATATAAAAACGTATCGCGTACAGCAATTGACTCGCAGGCCGGACTTTGGACACCCCTGTTTTATGCGCTATGCAGCCATATTTGACTTCTTCAATAATTTCTAAGTTTGCCATAAAGTCATATTACCTGGCATCCTATGTCTCCAAATGGCCAACTGGACGAAAATGCAGCACAAGTGCTCATGAAAGCATGCACGGCAATGAGGCAGTCAGAGATCCCAAGAGAAAGAAGAAGATTTTGTTTCACCAGCGTGCGTTTTCTTTTGAGTACCAAGAGAATGATACCGTGTCCAATGCAGCTCGACAAACCTTTGAGCACACGATGAAAATGAAACAGCAGAAAATAGACAAACTTCGTGAGATACTGCTTTGGTTGGACTCTGATTTTTAAGGTAGTTCATATGTCGGTTGCTTTTCCTAACACTGACAAAATGATGGCTCATTTTAGAGCGAGACCAATCACACATTTAAAATTTAATAACATTGGCATAGCAGTTATCGTTTTATCAGCAATCTAATTACTAATCGTTTTTAATAAATATGATATAAAATAAAAAAATTCCAATTCTCAAAGGGCTTGCTGATCGTTGTTATGTATTGGTGTCATTACACTTGCATGGTATTTGAAAAGGACGTGAAATGTTGAACACAAAATGTTGTTTTAAAGACCGTAGCACCGATGGAAGATCCATTTCTTTAATAAACAGGATCCCTTTTAAATTGTGATTGAAGTGCACAATATGAATTAAGTCAACAATACTTTAGCTTTGTGTATTAAGTGCCACATATTCTTGCTGTTTGACTTGCCACTAAAATATCTTTACGATATTTATGAATAAAATAACACACGGATGAAAATTAAATCAGCTTTTTCAACGAAACTTGTCTAAATATCTTCAGAGGAATTCTATTGAAATTATTCCCTTTTCAAAACAGCATTGATAACAATGTCAAATCCACTCACGCGTAACTACAGTATTTCATTTCAAAACTTTAATAAAGCAAACTTCAAGCCTAACGATTAGCTTCAATTCAGAAGTGCTCTATGAAATGTCGTTTTTAATTAGTTTAGGTAAAGAAAATATGAAGCAGACTATTTCAAAGAAATTTTGTTTGCATATTTAAACGTATTTAAAATGAAAAAATCTTACCAAGCAATCCCATCACAATTCCATACAGAGGCTTGCTCATATAGTTGTACATGATCACTAAATAAGCTACAGTATGGCCTGTTTTCACAAATTTAAAACAATTTCTGAAAAATACTTTCAGTAACAAGTTTAAAATAATGTTAACATTACATTGAACACAGAAACACATTCTATCTAAATTTTTGAGAATCTGATGAGATAAGATACAAAAGTGCACGGGTTGCAGATGTTGCCTTGTTTCCGGTGCACAAGTAACGCATCACAAACTCAGCAATTCCTTTGCATTGATTTTAAACTGAAAATGAATGGTAGATCCGTTCAAAACCTTTTTTTAGAGAAACGAGAAAAACTTTAATTGTAGAAAGGCAATTCGGAATAAAAACAAAACTCTCCATCACAATCGTTTGTCGAATTCTGCGCGAAATAAAGAAAATTTAAGATTTTTGCGCCAAAACAAAACAAAATCTGATTTTTACTTCGTAAAGGGCATGTGACATTTTCTTGCAAAACATCAAGGACTTTCTGTTTCTGTGTTCTCAGATTCCCGAGTTCTTAGATTTTGAAACGAAACAAAACGAAATTATTTACCAAGATTCTTAACTTTAAGAAAACAAAACCAATGAAGTTTACATCGAAGCTTGTAATAAACTATTATTTGAAAACATTTTCACATCTTTTTTAAACAGATTTAATGCATCTAGCCTACTGTAGCATAACAGTTTAGTAAAAGCAAAAAATCCTTTGACCTTAACTGCAGCCTGTGTAGAGCAGTGACGATCGGTGAGGGAAAGCAAGGAAAGCAGTGCTTACCTTAGCAAAAACTATGCAAAATATAATGACTGAATTCTAGGTTTAACTTCTTATTATTTTTATCACGTCCATTTTAACTTGAAAATTACTGTTTTCGTGGCTAGAATTACTCGTAACGCTTGTGAGTAGTCTAAGACCTCACCAAACCGCATGTCTTGCCTATAAATGCCAATTAACGTAAACGCTTCTGTCAGAAACAACCACTGAGGCTCCAGGTAAGCAACTATCAAAATTGCTTACCCAAGTTCAAAAAACGCCTTCATTTTAACCAATCCTTACTCGTATTGCAAAACGTCACCAGCTGCTTAGCCAATCAGATAGGTTAGACTTGCTTAAGGTTAGTCTTGCTTTCCCAGTGACGTCAATGCATACATTTGCTAGAGCGACTAGACTAACTCGTCAGAATGATCTCTCGTCACGGTACACGCACAGCATCATAATTGCTGTTTTTTGATGTCTCCTCGCCATGTACTTTAGCCTACTAGCTTTCCTAGTCATGCCTTTGCCCTTTTTACAGCGTTGATATAACGTTACTTCGCCAATGAACGTTCAGGTGCGGATGCAATATTTAGTTCGTTAACCCTTTGACCGCCAGCACTCATATTTGAGTGCAAGTCTAAAAACCACAATATCTTGCGAACGGTGGCATCGTTGATGCTCGTTGACCTTTCAAATCAAAGATGAAGCAATGGAGAAGTAAAATATATATTAAAAAAATATAGTTTGTATTTAGACTTTTTGAGATTTTTACTGCCAAACTTGGACAAAAATTTTTGCTTGGATTTTCCGCGCTCGCTTCAGACGAGAGAGCGTTACCGTCGCGCTAGAAACTGTTTTTTCAGTGTTGCCGATAATATTTCAAACATTTTATTAAATTTCAACACCAAAAGAGCTCAAAATTTAGCTTTTATTTGGGGTTGAAGTGAGAAAAGTATGAAAAAAAATGCAGATAACTTTGCGAGGTCAAAAATTAATTAATATAACTGTATAAAATAATCTTTTTACATTTTTGAAAAGAGAAAGAATTGCTCTTCGACATTCATGTGAAGGTTATTGAGGGAAGATTCATACATGAGAAATTTAGGGCCAACAAACTCGTGATCACTCATGCGTGACGGTAGGGTAAATTTTTGGTGGCGGTCAAAGGGTTAAGCTTCTATAAGCAGGAGGCAAACTTATCCAGCTTTTTGTACAAATTGCTTGCGGTTGTAATGTTTAGGCCTAAGTGTTAATTTTTGTAGTGTAGGCCTAACTGAATATCTGAGAATGAACATTCATGACGAATTAAACATTTAGACAACTATTATTCCATGTCTAACACAGGATTTTGGTCCTGCAACGTTAAAATTAAGATTGTTCATGACTTCTAAACATTAAATGGATGTATGATCACCACATAGGCGAAGCACAATTTGACAGATTTTTATTTTTGATTTGTTTTGGAAATGCTCTCAGAGCGCACCAAATTGGAAGTGTTTTTCAAAAATTTCTGGGGGAGGCCCCCCAGACCCCCCGCTGGAAGTGTTGCCTTCGGCAACACGCCTTCGGGCTTCGCCCGACGGTTACGCCCTTCGTGCCTACTACCTTGCTGCAGCATATTTCCAAGTTGCTTTCCCAACGGTTTAAGCCACCGAACGTCACTGGTGTAGAGATACCTACAGGTGTCTTGTCGAATATTGCTGCGTCAAACCTGTAATTCTTCTGGCTTGAATGACAAGCTCTTGAATACAAGCTCAATAATCCGGCTTGAAACGAAAAAGTAAAAGTATCTTGTCTTTATTTTATCTTTTTGGGTTACAAGAGTGGGCTGCATTAGGTCAGCCTTGTCAAATTTTCCACTACATATTTGCGTTGCGCTGCTGTATTGTCACGTGAAGGCAATTTGGTTGATTTTCAAATTAGTTTTGAATGACCGACGTCGAAATTGCAAATTTTTATGCTAAAAATGTTTAAAAATTTTCTTGTCTAAATTTTCTTTCAAATCAAATTACGAGTCAAGTCAAAGCACATTTGAAATTACTTTTTAATTAGAACCATAAAAGGTCAAGTAAAATTAAATAATTAAGTTCTGTTCAAATTTTTTGTTTTTCATCGATTCCATTGATTCTCAAAACTTAACACAGATGAAACTCTAACAGTTTACAACTAAATATCTGAACAACTGTAAAGAAGAATAACAAGTGCTTGTCTACTTGGGGCAGGTTGTGTCCCTACAACTTTCCTGTGTGGACAACTACAGCATAGATACCGATAGGCTATGTCAGGGATGCCCAAACTTTTTCCCACGCAGGCCAAATTTGATAATGCAGAAGTGCCCGCAGGCCAACAGTTCTGATAATCTTATTTTGCGTCAAAGAAGATGCATATGTGCAGTAGCAATGTTGTATTATTTAATATCATTTTCATACAACAAAGCAATATGCAGGTTTAAGCATTTTGATATATAGGCTACCTACATATCACGGGATATGATAAGTTAGGCTGTATAAGTTACAGTAGGCTATCTGCTTTTCCATCAGAAATTAGCATATCCAGAAACTTTGTAAAACACAGCTATGTTAGTGTCAAAGATGAAACTGACGTCTTGATTTCTATATCCAGGTCAAGTCTGATTCGAGGTTGTGGTAGACAAGCATAAAATGTCACGAAGGTGGGAGTCGCTCAGCTATGATCTCAAGCGGTTCTTGTTCAAGTTCATAATCGAGAACGCCTGTTCAGTGTTCACACAAACACATTGAACCAAACAAGCTCAACATTTTGGAAAATTTGTTTTTATCAAGCTTCTGATAAAAAGGCACGAGTGCATGACAGAAAGATGGTGGTGTCCGCTTTGCAGAAAAGCTCAATAAGCAGCAGTCGTTTAATTTGCTACTGCAGTCTAAGGCAATAATGACTCAACAATTCAAGTCAAGTCAACAATGATTCTAACTTTTCTCGCCTGGATTTGACTGTAAAAAATATTGTCTTCATTAATTTTTTTAAAAATGCAAGTTGAATTTGTATGATTTCTGTGTGTCTGCGGGTCAAATATAACACATTTTAAAACAACAGCCGCAGGCCATAAAGAAAAACGTATCGCGCGTATTTGGTCTGCGGGTCGAACTTTGGACACCCCTGGGCTATGTGGACCAAACAACTCTCGATAAATACACAATTCATTGGCTGCTGTGCCTGGATATAACAACGTAACCTGCGGCGGCCTCAAACGCAAGAAGAAACTCTCATATGTGTAAATAAAAAAAAACTTAATTCTCATTAAACTAAGTCATAAATGAGAAGCCAAGAATTTGATCACGTATTGACGTATCTAGTTGATCTTATCAAGTTTATTATCTTTAAAAGTTTTTACAAAGTTTATAGTTTACTGTGGCCTTCTTACAAACACTTTCATGTAGGCTACTTTTCTTTCGAAATTAGGCTATCTTGAAAAAAAAAAAGATAGATAACTTTCCGAAGATTTAAGACTCTTGCCTGGTGTTGTGACTAGTGATTCTTCCTTTGCGTTACTTTCTGTTCAGATGTTCAAGATCAGTGATTTTGCAATAATTTCCACTCTAGATAAGTCATTGTCGCTTTTATGTTTGATGCAGTATGGTCGTAAGAGTCTATGGCTTCAACTTCATTAAATCTCGGTGAAACTGACTATTTGTGAGATCAATATCGAAACTTATTTATTTGTGCACATTGCAGTGGGCATATACAAACTTGATCTTTTGATTGTGAACATAAATACTTGCATTTTTGATCGGAATTAAGCATCTTAAATTTTTTATACCATCGCACCAAAAGAGGAGAACTTGCAACAGCAAGTCTGCACGTTTTATTGTGATTTCAAAGTCTGAAATTAATTTTAAAAAATAAAATGTTTTGATGTCAACATTTGTGTAACTGCGACAACTCTTCCACTAGAACAGGGCTGCTCAACTGGCGGACCGCGGTCCGAATCTGGACCTTCTGGGTGTTAAAGGTGGACCTCGGGCTTCTGGAAGAATAACCTCATTGCCACATTTTAGGGCCTCTTTAGACAGATTTTCATTAGGGAAAAGCAATTTTTTGTGATTATCCAAGAAGCTGGGAGCTTCGCCCTCAGACCCTCCAACACTTTGCTGTCTTCTCTGATGTGCGATCCACACTACAAAGAAACGCAATACATTTTTTTCTTTTTTATTGCTTTGTTTGTGCCAGACAAAAATTCAAGTCTTGTTACATACTACCTGAAAAGCGTTTCGGTGCTTGTAGGCTACGGGTTGTTTAATTTTCGTGGTTAAATATGAAATATTCACCGGACCGCACAAATATTCAACTTGTCAAAATGGACCTTTGCTAACATTAGTTGAGTAGCCCTGCACTAGAATACCAATAGCCTACCCATGATACCACAATAGCGACTAGCATTAGTGAAAATTAAGCCCATCAGCACGAATTGATGTTTTCTTCTTTTAGATGAATTTTAATGACTGTTTGTTTTGGAAAACGTGGTTATCCAATGTTTAGCTGGCAAAATTTAATTATAAATTTTTCATTACATAGCCTATAATTTCATAAATATTGCATTATTTTTATTAGGAATTTTGAAAATTATGTATTTTAATTATATCAGTGGCTTTAGGATTCATATTAATTCATATAGGCCTATTTCTTTTAATTGCATTTTTTTTTAAATGAGCGACTATGCAAACGATTGCAAAAAGCAATGCACAGATGTCCTTTAGCGACTAATCCTCTGATATCTTTGAACAATTGCAAAGCAATTCATATTTTGCAATTCAAATCATACAAGGCGTTATTGGTTTCAAAAAGATTTAATAGATTTTTCTAACCTCCTTCCAATAACAAGCTTTTAGAAATCAGTAGTTTTGCAAATACAAATAATCTGTAAAATAAACGGTTCATTCTCAGAGTAACTATAGACATTGTTTTCAAAAACTTTTTCATATACTGGGTAGCCTTTGTTGCTAGTTGACCCTAACCTAAGGCAGTCGGTAGGGTATTTGATTGTTGCGGAACTTTTAATATATTTTGTATTGGTGTTTGAACCTTTTTTCAAGTGGTTTTTATCAGATTTATTTTCCATAAGCTATCTTATTACAGGTGACAAAATTCTACCTCTAAAAACTTTACTTCAAATACTGAAAATAGTTTTATTTCTCCATTAAATTTCGAACTCTGATGCATTTCACATTAGCCACAATGCCAAGTAAAACTAAGCGCAGTCTTTAGTCAACAAGGGAATATGATTCGCTTCGCAAGCTAAGATAAATAAAGTAAAGAAGAAAGCCACCTTTCACCTCACAACCGCAAATTAAAATTTTATCATATCAATGTTTTCTTCGCCTTTAGATAATGTTTATTTGCTTTTTTACTTTGACTTCATCTTTGACAAGATGATAAATCAGTTTATGTCGGTGTTGCTCCGATATCCTATCTTTAGTCAGACTGTGTGATAATTTAATTAATCATACACATTTCTCAACGACTGAAATGAGCTTCAGAGACACAGTTCACGGTCAGGGGCGGATCCAGAAAGTAGCTTAAAGGAGAAGGGGGCGATTTCAACAAAACGTAATAATGAGTAGGTCTACATCAATCCGACCTTGCAAATACACTGTGAATAAAGTTACATTTCTGTGTTTTAGGGGAGGAGTCGATCGCCCTCATCGCTCCTCACCCCTGATCCGCCAAAGCTCAAAGACAGTTGTCGCTCGTTGTTTAAAAGTAGACAGCAGATACAACGTTCTTCAGACCACCTGAATCTGTGTAAAGAGGACAAATTTTGTGAGCTGGGTAATCTTCGGAACGTATTTCTCTTCCAACGCAACAATCTATTTTGAATCTAACTATCAGTTTGCGTTGTAGCCTAGTAGTTATGATTTAACTACTAATAGTAGATAACTACCAGTAGTTACGATTTGGTTTGAAACTAATCATAATCATAACACAGATTTGCAAAAGAAAAAGTAGGCTACGTATGAAAAAAAACATTTGTTGAAAAAGTAGCCTAGGCGTAAAAACTTTTTCACTTGAAAGTTGAATCAAATCATTGAGACTGTAACTTTTTGTCGCAGGACATTATTGTGTTTATGCTAAAAAAATAATTATAGCCTACTGTAATTGATTGAATATGTGCCGGATTTGATATAAGCATTGGCGATCATGGTCGTCCAAACTTTTGTCATTTGACATTCCTATAAAATCTTTAGTTTTGATTGTTGTGTTACTGTAGCAGTGTAGCTGATTAATTCAAGCTTTTTAAATATGTTAATCTTCGTCAATACTGTAATTACTCAAGTTATAAGTGAAAAATGACTTGTTTGTTGAATTTTGATGGAAAAAATACAAAAAATATTAAATTGGTAGAATATGTGAATTCGCAGTCTTTTTCAAAAGAACGGAAAAATATATTGTGTAACCGCAAAAACAAATTTTACAGCAAAAGCGCACTAAAGAGCACTTTATCATCATCATGTGTCATCGTCGAGCCGAAGGTTGGCTGTCAACAGTTTCCATATCTTCTTTTTGTTTTTCCTATACTTGACGAGTCAGGGTATCGTTGTATGTAACTCCCCAGTTCGTCTCCTTCTTCTGTTGCATCTTTTTCCTTTCACCATACCTTCAACAACCAATTGATGTAGCTGGCCCTACAATTTTCTCAGAATACGTCAACGAATATAAATTTTTGTTTTGTTAAATCATTTGCTCGTCTGTCATACACTCCAATTCTGTTTCTAATTTCTTCGTTTGATGTTTCAATATCTTTCTGTAGGTAAGTAGCCTACAAGGGTTGAAAACAATTTTTTGTGGATTTCTTTAGCAAAAGTCCAGTTTTCATTGTTTTACGTCTAGTGGCGTAGTTAGAGGGGGGGGGGGGCGGACCGCCCCGGGCGGCACGTCTGGGGGGCGGCACTTTCAGACAGGACGTTTTGTGTTTTTGTTGATAATGCAAAAGTACATGGAAAATAAAAGCAAATAGAATGGCAACGTTCAAAACAGTGGCGTAGCCAAGGGGGAGGAGGGGTTTGGGGGTTACAACCCCCCCTTTGGCACGCATGTAACGTCACGATATTGAAAATGATGCTTTCAGTCTCTATGTCTCTAAAACAAAGTTTGCCTAATTTTAAACAAAACTCCATTAAAAGAGCGAGTTTTGCCAATACCAAACATTCAAATATCTCAGCCAGGAATTAGCAACAAGAAAACATAGAGACTTAGCTTTATTAAGTTACCGAAAAATTCCCAAGAAAACATGATCTTATCCTTTTGCTATGCCACCGAACAGCACCATTTTACAGGAATATTTATACTATAGAGGATTTATACCCACAATTTTGTTGAAAATGTATCCAAAGTGATTTTTCAAAATTTTCTGGGGGAGGCCCCCCAGACCTCCCGCCGCTAGGTGTCGTCTTTGGAGAGGACGCCGTCGGGCTTCGCCCGCCGGCCCTTAAAACCCCTCCATTTCAAAATTACTGGCTACGCTACTGGTTCAAAGCATACAATAATTCCACTTTAAGTCAATTAAAAAAATTACATTTTCACATGCTTTTTCTTGAAGGGGCGGCAAAATCTGAATCCGCCCCGGGCGGCACATTCCCTAGCTACGCCACTGTTTACGTCATAACTGAATGGTTGTAGCTCGACTTCTTCTTTTACTTTATGAATGAAAAGTTCCATTTTACATGATGAGAGACCCGAGATATTTGTAAGTATCAACGTGCTTTATTATTGTTTGCTTCGGTTTGATTTTCATTTTCATTAAGCTACTTCTTTCTATCAACATTGTCTTCGTTTTCTTCCTCAAAAAATGTTTCGCGTTAAACCATTTGCTACCACCTAATCAGTTTTTACATGTAATTGATTTTACACTGTCAGAATGTAAAAAGAAGGGTTTACTGTCAAAGCTGCAATCAAGACAGGAACTGAAGGTAAAACTGCCTGTCAATGTTTCACTCTAACTCAGTGGTTCCAAACCTTTTTAAGTGCACGGAACCCTTTCAAAAAATTATCAAGCTTACGGACCCCTAAATTATTAAGACTGACCCTAATTAACCAATAATTTTCCACAAAGGAAGCATTGAGGTTTTTCTGTTCCATCGTCTCCAAAGTAACGGTAAATCGTACGATATGTATTCTTCATTATATTTTATTTTTTAGCCGCCATTGCAACCTGTTCTTTTGCTAAATAACCTGTCCTATTGCTAATGTCTGTTAACAAAATATGGCAACAATTGACGGTTCTACATTATTTTCGTACCTACAAGTTGTTGCCTTACATCCACGCGATCCACGTGAAATTGATTGAATGTTTTTATTTAATTCTGTCAATGTCCAGTGCCCTCACGGACCCCCAAGGGGTCCATAGACCCCTTGTTGAAAACCACTGCTCTTACCGTTAGTGCGATTTGTGTGAAACTCATAAAAAGTATGAGGAATATGCTTCGTACTTCTTGTCGATTTTATCTTACGGTTTTTTCTAAAGTAGCTTACCCAGCTTACTGTCGTAACTGGTAAGCTATTTAGGGTCTGTCCAGCGTCGCATTTTTCTTTTGAAATTCAACTTTAACAAAAACAATGAATAGGAAAAAATACGATTTCGGGTCAGTTATTTTAAATCAACAAAAATATCATAAAGTACATTTAGACATTTTTCAACTACTGTTAAAAATATGTACCAGCCTCAACAAGCACAGATGCCGCAAATTGAATCGTGCATCGCCAAAAATGAAGTAAAACGTGATACGAAACAACACAAATGCTGTTACTTGTTAATAGGTTTGTTGAAAAAAGAATTCTTCATTTTCAAACGCTCTGTTCACCAAACGGCAACAAATTTTTAAGCGTCTGATGTGACAATCACTCAATAAAATTATCCAATAATAAAAAAAACAAATCTTAAACAAAATTTTACATCAGCATAGACATTATTTGATAATAATCTAGTGATGATTGTATTTGTATGTGTGGTAGATATTTTGATGAGACACAAGACATACTTAAATCCACGCTAGATCGGGATTTCAAACAAGTGATACCTCTCTTCATAAAACGAATGGTGGAAGAGCATTTACTTGCACAGTCTTTTAAGCCCAAGGCGAAACTCTGACGAAGCACATATCAAGATCATGTAGCTGCGTCTGTGTCATTTAATGACATGCTTGAAAGTGAATACAAAGCAGAGTGCCTTTTCTGTCCATTCATTTTGTCTAGGCCTTTAACCAATAGATCTAAGCCAAGATTGACCAAAAAAAGCAACTGATCAACAGCAAGCAATGAGCACGTGCCAGACCAGTGACGAAACTGAAAAACAATTCAAAACATTGTTTGGCTCCATTTCTTCACCAGATCTAAGTCTAGTGGTGTTGATGAAGGGCAATAAGAGGTAGCTTCGTTTTCCATCAGAAAAAAAAAATTAAAAAAACACACAAAAATAAGGAAGTGTTATATAAATAAAATTACAATACGGAAAAACAGTATATCATTTCAGCATTCTTGCCAACTTTAAAGGACGGGTGCTGTTCAAATAATGATAATAAGTCTTTGGATTCATGATTCATGAACATCTAGCTAAATGAATAGTAAAGTAGTTATACAACAGTTGCATTGACGCTACACTTACATAATATTCAAGGCAGTGAAATCAATTAGACATCGACCAACAGACGTTTGACTTTGGCAAAATAACCAAGTCAGCAAACGTCTCCATTTGTTGTCAGTTTACCGACTAGCGATGTACAACGACGAGCATTGCTTGTCGGGAAAACTTCGACCATTCCGCTTTCTCTTTCTGTATAACCACTAACCAGCTATGGTCGGAAACCTTGACTCCATTGATGAACTGATTTGCTGAATCAACCTTTAAAACTTAAAGAACGTTGTTGTTTATTAAAGTTCTAGGACTTTCGATGAAAGGTTCGGTAACGCTGATACTGCGAAATGTTGCCGAAGGTGTTGTGGCTTGACTCCGAGCAAAAGCCAAAGCATCTACGCTACAGTTCAATCTGCCGTTGGGTGTCATGAGAGCGCCGCATGCTGTGCTGGGACGAGAAAGAATCAGGGAATTATTGCGATTGAGAGCCACATTTCCTGGACATGGTGTATTTAAAACAGGGTGGCGAAGGGGCTGAAGATCAGCACCCATATTCTGTTGTTCACGAGGCGAAAGCATGTTTTTCAATTGCGGAATCTTGCACTGGCCGTTCAATGAAGCTGCTGCTGATACGACAGTGTTTTGCTGCATGTAAATTGACTGAGGATTTTGCGTTGTTTGCTTTGAGAGACAAGCATTCGGTTGGAAATCTCCACGCTGAGTTACATGTGTCAATACTGACAATTTTTTTGGGGGATTTGAAAAGTTGGTGGTCTGCATGTGCTGTGACGCGTTGTTGAATGGTGACGCGTCAATTGCGTCTTCGTCGCTCTGTACTGATTCTCCTGCAAAAATGCAAAGCAATACTTCAGTTACAAATGTATAAAAAATATTTCAAAATTAAAAATGTAAGTTTCGAAGTCACCTTACATTTTTTACGACATACCCGACAGTGAAACAATAAGATTTCATAATCTGTAAGAGCAATTGGTCAAGCAGATATTCAAGCAACATCTTTTGACTAGTTTTGTAAACAAGTTTCTTGTTGAATCTATTGTTAAAAATTAAAACGTTTTTAAGATGAGAATAACCTGACTGTTGCGTAGGTACAGACAGTCATTCCCACTAACTTATAATTTGCGACTTAGCAATGGGAAAGGGATGCAACATGGATGGATCACCTTCAGCACTTCTTCCGGAGCTTGTTACTTCTCTTCTTCTTCTGTCCTTTCTTGGCGTGGTCACAAATACTTGAGTGTAGAGAACTGCTCCCACGGCACAACCAACAAGTGGCCCGGCAATGTAGACCTGAAAATGTGACATTAAAAGTTTTACTATCCCGGTGTTTGTTGACTTGTTAGATCGATTCGTTAGACCCCATTTATATAGAGCAAGTCAAGGTTAAGAAATGATGCATTGTAAGTACCTACCTCACTGATTGCCAGTTCTCTCCGAATGGTGTTAAAGAGCATTAGTTTAAGATTTAAAAAAAAAATGTCACCAATTCTACATTTCAATAAATTTACTGCGAAAACAGTATGACAGCTTAGCAAATAGAATGAAAAAAATTGCGCGCCTTTGGAAAAAATTAATCGATAATATTGTGGTCTATGCTGCCAGTCTATATCAAATCATTGCTCATTGGTATCACATAAAATCATGTCGTATGCAAATATGCAAATAAATGGGTATGCAAATAAAATCATGTCGCCTGACTCAAACATAATCCACAAAATTTTACGCACAAAGTTTGCAGTATTAGGGTTTGCTAAATGGTTGAACAGCACTGTGTTAAAATGTACATAACTCGTAATCATTCGCGTTTATATCAGACTAAAAGAATTCGCCACTGGGCACCAAAGCATTACTGAAATGAAAGGAAACTTGAAAATGTGGTCATCTTGTGTGCGAATTATCTTATTAGTTGCCACCCACCCATAAGTCCTTCCACTGGTGTGATAAAACAGCAGGAGCTATGGAACGTGCTGGGTTAGTACTCGACCCTGTCAATTGACCCTGAAACAACACCGCAATCACTTTTGTCGCAAATGGACATTTTGTACACATTTTACGTACACTGGCTTTCCTTTCCTTCATCAGTAAGTTGCAAAGAAAGTCATGGAATGGACGGCGAGATGACGTAATGCTTCACACAGCCAAACGGTCTACTCTTGTAAAAGTTAAGTGTGCTTTTTGCAAATTTTAATAATATAGATAAAGAATAGGAGTGAAGGCAATCGCTGCAAGGAAAGAATCGGCCATCCCCACTTAGTGGGGGCACAACTGAATTTGGTTGATGATAAGACTCGCGTGTAAGATTTCCTCTTTTCCAAAATAGCATCAACAAACTGATTGAGAATTAGTGACAGATTAATTTTACAAAAAGTACAATGAAACAATGCACACGCTTACAACTTTCTTCTAAATATGAGTTCGATTTGTAGCTACAACTGTCGAGGCTTACACCAAACAAAAACAAAACTTACCGCCCATAAACTGTTGGCCAAGTATGCCATCCCAACTGGAAGTGCTGACGAGCCTAACTGGCTTTTGCTGGTAACATAACTGGCCAGCCACGCAACAGTGAGAATAAGTGCTTGAAGAAGCTCAATTCCAAAACCTTGAAAAGAGGTTAGGCTTGTATTGACATGAGATACAGTGGTGGCTTGAGAAATTGGGTTTGGCATCATCCTGAAAAAGAATCGAAATTGAAAAAATCTCTTTCGCAATTGAAGCGGTATTTAACAATTGCTCGATAATGTTCAAACATTTTGTCTTTCTTCTGGTATCGCAAATTACACATAGCCCACTAGTACAGAGACAGTGATTTTACACTTATGAACTAATATTACACATGGCTGGGATAGACATGGCGAGACATAATTTCCGTATTCAGACCAAACACTAATTTGAGGTTGCTGAAACACTATATTGCTACACAACTAGATGAAAAGCATTTTAATCAACCACTATTTTCTCGAAATCCAACTCAACTAAGATTTCAAAAGACATAAAACATTCAAATTTATAATAGACAATGCTTTGGAACATATAGTAGAGCGGAAACATGTTCACGTAGTAGGCACTATAACTTTATATTGCTAATCAGAGCAGCAGAAAACACAATTGAAAAAGAATGTTAAGTAACGTCATTACCGATGGCCGCCACGAGTAACATAAATCACATTTCACTGTTGGAAACATCAAGGGAATCAACATCGTGAATACACGCCATTAAATATTACGTCGGTGTAAAATTTTTGTTTGAATGCTAATTTTCTAAAATTTGTCTTAAACCACAGCATTTTTCAGCAAAGGATTTCCGTTCTCGACTTATAATGTGACTAATAAATCTGCTGATGTCACCATAAATGATTATTAATGTTACACGAAAGTTTTAATCAATTCTATACGGCGTTATGATAGCTTTACCTAAGCTAGGTTTCGAGTTTCACCTTTGGAAGAAGTCGTTATCTCGGCTTTTAAATGATACAAGAATGAAGACAAATGATCATACCCGAATGTTTTGAGTTTGGTGGAACAAAAATTATATTGCTACCGTTGCTACCTACTACATTTTTACACGTGTGTGTGTAGTAACTTAAAGTTAGTCTTAATCTAAATATCAGTATATCCGCCCTCCCAAGGGACATTAAAATAAGAGACACGAAGCTCCGATTATTCGTCCACACCGGAAGGGTCAGTTATCAATTTGCCACTCCGACTGAATTCTTAAACTTCATGATAACCTCGTTTTCAACCAAATATTTACCTCGTTTGAAAAACTTTTCCAGCCCGATATAGATTGAAGAACTATACAACATTTTAAAAATTGCACAAAAAAGTTAGACTGTTGATGGCCATTAAAATTATATTCGACACCTCTTAATCTAAAACTTTTACCCTCTTACCCACAATCAGTTGCATTCCTGGTTGCATTGCAATCTCCCAAATTTAGATATTTCAACAGCAATGAAATTTAGTAATCAAAGAATCAATATCCGTTACTTTGTAAGGTTGAAAACAATATTTGATTTATGCCAAAATCATGGAATATCACGAATTTCAACGCAAAGATACGCTAGGGTTTTATTAGATAGTTGTTATTGGAAAAACAAGCAACCAGTGCATTTCAAATGAAGTCACTGATAAGGAAAAGTCTTTCTGTGCATGAGGTAAAAGTTTTATTTAGTAAAAGTCATGGGTAACAGCGAAACCGCTATGTGTAAAACGCAATCTGAGAAGGACCAAAACAAATCCATTTTCAAAGCATACGTAACCACATACTCTAACTCTTGACGGCTTCTCAGCTCTCTGCTAAGTATTTCATTGACAGCTTGCAATATTGGCCTTCCACGTGCTTGATGTTTACTGATTATGATTAGTTGTTGGTCGTTTGGTTATTTTAATCCTGTTTAATTTATTGGGTGCATAATGTCTCTTTTAAATGTTAGTGTTATTGGATTGTTTGTGTCCTTTTTTCCAACCGGTGAGTTGTGGATTTGACAGGGTTATGAGACTCTCAAATGAAAATTAGGTTTCTGTGAGCATGTCAGAGTAATTGTGAAAATGTCACAGTTTTATTAAAGAGGGCTTATATTCAAGTAGGCCTGCCTACAAGCACAAATATGTTTAAAAAGCTTGATATGAAGAGAATTGCAAAATCTAATCGCTTCAATAAGACTTCATTTCTCGCGCGGAAAAAGCATGTTGAAAATGTAAACTGACGCAAAAGTAAACCGATACAATTAGGCCAGTAAAGGTGTGACCTTTAGTTATTGAGTGGGTATTTCTGGACTTTTTTACTTTAATCATCGTGCTAGACACTATCTTGGAAGCACAAGTCTGTGGGGCCAGAACTAAAAAAAGGCCCACACACGAACGGCCGCTACATCATCGAGATATTTCATTCCAAGAGTGATCGTTGTTTACTACGGAAAACGACATCTAGATTAACTTTAGAATGAAGTATTTCTTAGTTGTTTTAGCATCATTAATGGTTGCATTGACGTAAAAACTACCAAATTCATCTTACATCTTAACTCAGTAGGCTAACAAGTTTTTGAGTTTTTTTACTTACCCAAAACATAAAGCCACTGCGCTGAATGCACCAGTTATTTGAGCTATAGAATATATCGCAGCCTTCAACAAAGTGATGTGGCCAGCTATCACCATGGCCACTGAGATAGCAGGATTCATGTGACCTCCACTGATATTCTCAAAACATTGAATGAGCGTCGCATATGTGAGAGCTACTCCAACGCTAACCTGCGTACAAACGGTCAGAGAAATTTATGCTGCAGCCTTGGAGGTTTGCAATTGAGGAACAAATATATTTGAATTTAATCGTACAACTAAACATCGATAACTGGTTTATGATTATAAACATTACCATAGCCTAACATCACTTACAATAAGTGTTGTGTTTAACAATTATAAATCAGAAAAATGCTATTCAAAATTAAATTACTTGAAGAGTTTCTCCTGTGTATACTTGATTTTTGTTGGTAAACGTGACATCCAACTTCTCATTTTTTACTGAAATGTGTAAATGAAAAAAGTTAGGCGGCTGTAAAGTTAACAAATACAAGAAACGACTTTAACATTGTCGCAAGGAAAATATCAATGCGCAGACGTTGGTTAGCCAGTAATTGCTCTGCAATCTACAAAAGATAACTTAATCCAAATCCATTAGTGGTCATCGGTCAGTTTCAACTAAAAGTCTGAGCTCAATTAGACGCTGGTACACGGTGAGCCATTAATTAGTTTTGTGTTGCTGCTGCAGTATTGCTTTCCAACGTATATCAACGCTGCAAGATGCACGTTTTCCTATTGGAAAGCCGAACATACATGCTTCTTTTAGAGGAGTTCGGTATTCTAAAAGGCGGTCACATTCACACGAGCTTGACGTGTTTTGCAACCAATAACATCAATTCAAACGATGAAATGGTTTGTTGATAAGTGATAACTTTACAAGAGAAAACTGTGGCAGAGCAGAGGACTTGCTTGATTGTAAAAAAATTGCTCATTAACATAGAAATCTAAGTAAGATAAAACACGGGGTTTAACATCATCTAAATTAAACACAAACGGTAAAGAAACTGATCCTTTCCGTCTGTATTGAGCTTTCATCCTAACAAGTAAAGATGATATATGACTGCAGTTTGTGGTACAACTTTTGAAAACTCATTGTTACAGAGCTAGTGTAGATTTGGTAATATTTGTTGACATGCAAAACTACTCACAATTGGATTGTGGTGTCATGTGGGCAATACAGACGATGAATAAAAAGATGAACGTGGCAAGAAACTCTGCTGCTGCGGCACGCCATAAATCCACGTCTTTCAGCTGGCTTTTCAGGCTCTTTATAACTCTTGTTTTACTGTTTCCGCTTTTGGTAAAGTTGTCATTTCGTGAGGACTTCATGGCGATAACCTGAAAAAGTGTTAAAACGTTTAGCGGCCTGATGTAGTGGCTACGCTAGACTCCACTGGAATCGAGGTTGAAGAATAACAATAACATCGAAACATAATAAATAAAAGTAACTTTTTCTTGATAGGTTATAGTTATTTATTAATAAGGAACGGGGAAAGGATAAGTGAAAATGAGCTAGCCATGCTCTTGCAGCAAGGTTGGAGAGTAAAACGTTAGACAAAATAATAATTGAATAGATCTTGAGAAACAAGAAGAAATTCAAGAGAACTAAAAAAAACTAACAGAAAATCATGATGAACGAAACTACAAATTGGTAACATTCGGAAGGAACAGCAAAAGACCTTTAATGTGAAAGAATGTGAGAAAACCATTGGTCAAAATGGCACAGTTGGCTATGACTGCAATAAGGCTAGTAACAACTAATAAGGTTTAAAACTTATAAAAATAACTATAAAAACATTTTAAAAATGAATACTTTATCACTTAAAACTACAATAGTAGGCTATTACAAATTACAGCCGAAATTAAACCGAAACTCATAAGGAAATATTTGCAGTTAAATCAGTGATATCATGGCTGGCGTAAAGACAAGACTGTGGAGTCGGAGGTAAAAGGTTTTGTCATTTCTATCAATTTTTGAAAAGCTCTTGAGTCTGAGTTTATATTGCTATAGGAATTAAACAAAAATACTTACTCTGTTTCTTTGGACTCGTGACAGCCACGCGATATTTCCCACAAGTATGCAGGTCGAGTGGAGCTGAAGTATTGGTGGCAAAATAATCCAAATAGCTTTGATGGCTGTCAATGATGTGTGTTTCACAGACACTTTTTAACTACAAAACTTATTCAAAACTTAATTTGATGGTAGATATGGACCCAAAAAAAATTGTGATATATTTAAGAGCAGCCAGCATATGCTATGTAGACTAAACACATCTCTTGCTGGTACGGAGCACTATGTCTCTTATTTTTCAAGACTATTCTCTCTGAATGCTGTATCACAAACTCTATTCGAAACGTTTAACCCTTATTTCATATTTCACTGTGCAACGAGTTCTGTGCTCAACCGTGCTCTTGTTATCTTATGGTAAACAAATCAACTGGGCGTGCTGGCTCGTCTCGTTTGAACAGAAAAAACGTGGAATCTCATAATTTACTACTGAAAATGACCGAACATGAGCTACAACGCACACAGAGCAACATTGGCTGTTTGAGCAGTTTTACACTACATTATTCCGAAACACTTTTCAACGTGATTTTATGGTACGTTTGATAGCAAAAGAGAATAGGATTGCGATCAAGAACTATTATTTCACCGTCAAACGTGCTCGCTCACTTATAATTTTTATGAAATGAATAATGTTATGAAAACTTTGTTCTACAACTGTTTGTTTCAGTTTTTTGAATTTTTTTAGCGATTTTTAATTTCTCACTTTGAGTCTGCTGTCCTGTCCCTGTCCCGCTAGCAAGTTGCCATGTTTACACAGTTTTAATGTCATCAAACGTTGACACAACGTAAAAATGGTTAGTTTTGTCATCTGAGCTAGACATACACACCACATGCGACATAATGAATGCTGCATTCAAGAGGACGTTGTAATAATCTCTTTGGTTCAGCAAGGAATTGATTTCGCCTAAACCCTAAAGCCTTTCTAAGGGCACGGTGCAAGCGGCCGTTCAGGTGGAGATAAAGTTTCTGCTTTTAGATTTAACTTTTAATGTTTTACTCCATAATCACTGATCGATCATTTAAAGCTGAAGTTCTGCGAGTTTTCCAGATCAATAGAAGAAATGTAGCATAGCTTTTATTCACACTGTACGACATTTTGAAAGCCATAACTTCAAATGACAACAAACGTATTCAAGCGGAAGTTTTAAATAAACCTCATTGACATGACGAAGGAACTTTCAATGTCATGTGGCTTTTGGCTTAGTTTGTAAAGTTGGTTTTGGCCGGAAACGCTATTATAAGAAACACTTCAAGTCACCACCTTGGTGGTAACGTGCAGTCACCCTTAACTGGTTAGTATCCGAACACTTCCAGACAACAAATCAACTGTTTTTACATTGATTCAACATCTGCAGACGTTGCAATTTGCAAAACGGTTGATTTGCTGTTTGGGATATTCTCTTCGGAAAATCTAGTTTTTGCAAAGTTTCTATGTCAGATAAAATTAAATACTAGTTTGGCAACCCAGCGGAAATGGCTAAAGCTTTCAATAAGACGATCAACAGATTTTTGCACGTATTCTAACTTTTTGAAAGAACTGAGAGGATTTGTCCATGCGCAGGGTCGTAGACGTTCACAGGGTTTGAACAATGCTCTTGAGAATCCTTTAATTAGCTGAACATGCAATCGCCTTTTGTGCAAAGCAAAATTAAGCCTGATAAGAATAAAGACTTTACCATGACCTTTCATACCATTACCATTACTGTTTCCCATTACCATGACCTTTCATACCGAAATCTTTCACTCTTTTTAACCGAGTTTCAGTTGTTCATTACATTATAAATTTTAGTTCTTTATTATGAACACAATACACATCTAACTTCAACAATACTCTGTATAGCTGTGGCCTACAACTTTGGTGATGCAGCAGCAATAGTGTCTTTATTTGCTTGTTTGGTGTTTCTATCCACTGGCCATTCCAAAAGGACTTGTTCTAACCTGCCTGGTATAGATAGTGATAAGCAATAGATAATAGTAGTATCACACATTCCCGTCCTTCTTATGTGGTAAAGCTACATTAAAAGCAGCAAATAATTTCAAGCATACAAGATGTCTTTCTTCGGAAAACAGAATGCGATCCAGCAGCAACCATGTAAATTCAAACAAGTTTCGAAATTGTCTTTTTAGTCGCCTGCAGCTAAATCTAAAATACTGTAACAGACAAGACTTCAGACTCTTTCACTTGATTCAAAGTTTGTTTTCGTGCTTAACGTTAGAAAGTATTAAAATGGTTTTAGGATATTGCATTCCATAGGATTATAGATCAGAAGAGGTGTGATCTTCATTATTTGGAATGTACTTCGTACTCAATGGCATATCAACAATGCAAGCAAGATGGAAGGCCATGCGGTTCATAACTGAAACTAAAGTGCTGCTTTGATACGTCTTCGAAGATATCAACATATTCACTAGTCTATCGCTGTCTATGACAATGTATTTATAGCTTTTGAAAATTTTCGATTGCTCCTATCCATGGTACAGTAATATCGCAAGTAGAAAGAATTACTGGATTAAACTACAAATCACTACACATTGACAAAGCAATGCAATTCTTCTTTTGTCTAACAAGTAAACTACGTTTTTTGTCAATTTATGACAGAAGGCCCGAACGTTATTCTACTGGAAGCATTTGTAAAGCCCTGCAAGTTAAAACATAACCAAACGGTTGTTCGAGTCCAGTTCGGCCCAAGCAAACAAATTTCAAGACGCAATCACAAACTGATATAAAAGCCATCTTTAGACCCAATGCTATGATGATCTTGACGACTTGTAAATATAAAGCAATATAAATTTATTTGTCATTTTTCGCTAACAGGCCATCTGGCAAGACATAAGTTAAGTATCTAATTTGACACAAGCAACATTCATTCGATTGTTTTCAAAGCTTATCATTTCTTTGTGTATTGTTGTCTCTCTTTAGTTATCTCCATTGTTAGAAATTCTTAAGGGCTTAGAACCGATACCGAATTTCAACATCTGTGGTGTTTTCTCATGGTAGCCTGTTATATAAATAACTTTCCGCATGTGCAAACGACTTTAAAATGTTTGAAACCTTTACTGTGCCTTGCGAAACGTTCTTGTTCCGTAAGTCTGTGCCAATTTTGTCAATAGTAAACTTTATGTGTTTTCCACTTGCTTTTAAAATATTTTAGTATAAAATTAACAGTAGTCTAACATCAAAAACTTCATCACAAATATATGAGGTGATTTCACAGTCGAATTGCAATTTCAGAATCCTTTACAGGACTTTTAGTGAAATTATACAGCAAATTAAAAGTCAACGATATCCTTACAGATTAAACATCCTGTCTTACTCATGAGTCGATTTAAAAAACACAAAAAGGTAACACTACAGCGCTAAAATTGCCATATTCGCGTGAGCAAACTCGTCTATTGGCAGAATAACATCTAACTGCGCTTGAAGATGCCTCTCTGTCATTTCAGTTCACTCACTACTCCCCGCTTCTAACTACTAAGCGATTTCTTCCTTTCCTTGTCGCGCTCTGGCAATCGTCGTCACGCTTGGTTGAGCGGAAAATTGCGGAGTCTCGAGCCAGATTTCAGTGCATGGTATTATGACCTGCTGAGACATCTTCGTTGCCAAATCAAGCATGTTTGCATTGATCTATTGTTTGTCAACGTAGAATCAATGTCCAATATACCGAATTGGTGCTGATCGCTTGACATTTTCTGTTTATTTTGCTGCCTGAATTGTCGAGGATCTAGAACTGTACAGTTTAGCTAAATTATTCTGGACAAATATTTCTTCCTTTCTCAATAATATCCTTTGACCGAATCTACACTGCAGACAACACTTCTGTCAGGGAGGGAGTTATGTCTTATCTCAACAAAACCAAAGACAAACAGAAATTTATGTTATTCACTTGTTTACTGGTCTAGTCTAATGAATGGAATGCCCGTTCCAATAAATGTCAACCAAAGCTATTAGACTGTGGCTTCATACCTACGCTTTGAAACTGTCTGTGATATCAAAGCGAAAACCATACACTGTATCATTATTTTTATCAATATTATAACTAAATTATTTTTGATTTACTGTATTAACTATTTTTATTCTAGACAAACCAACTTCAACCTACAGTATGTAGCTTTGGGTGTTCAGACGTTAAACGTTCTCAGCATGCTTCTACAGTATGTTCTAACACTGTATGTTTGTTTACTTTAAAGCTTGACTGATGATGATCTTAAACCAACGAGTATCACTCAGATGTCGGCATATATGTGCAAGTAAAACTTCAAGAGTGAATATTATGCTTTTGTTTTTTTGCCAAAGTCTTTTTCTGTTTAATTTTTTGTTTCAAATGTTTTTGGAAAACTTTGAAGTATCAATGAAATGAAATCACGATCATAAAAGTTCTTCTGCGTTACACTCAAACCTCCTGTGATACTCGGCGGTTGGTGTGTAATAACGTTTCGTCAGATAGCAAAAGCTCAACCGGACTTGCTATGCTTGCCGCTCAATTTTTCCCTAAATTATGGCGCCAAAGTAATTGGCAAAATGTGTTACCACTTCATTTGAAATATAATGTGAGTGCTTGCGTGCAGTGAGTCAAGCCAATTTCACAGTTTGGTGTTAAGCCAAAGCGTCAAAAGCAATTTCTTCTCGTGCTAAGAAATACTTGGCAATCATAATTTAAAAGAAAATATATTTGTTGGATTAATGGTAAAACTCTAAAACGTTTTGTGAGCTCTTGTAGTAGGCTATCATATTGAATAAGAAGCAGCATTATGATATCTGTACTTCAAGGTGATGTGCAGCTGTAGCTGTCAGTATGCCAGAAACCGTGCTAACAGTTTTCTTTTGCAAGATAGTGACAGCATATAATCTGAAATTGTGTTTTTGATTTCATCAGTTTCAAAACGTGCTCGTTTATCTTTCTCGACAAAATCTTTGCTTCCGACTTGTTGAAAAAGCTTAAGTCATTAATCTATCATTGGCCATCCGTCCAACACATGTCGAAACAAGTTTAAATACATAAAAAAAATGTTCTTTCCCTTGCGATTCCTTTGCATCAAGACAACATTTCGAACTTTATTGCAAAAGCACACATGGATACAACAAACATCATCAAAGTTTCGCTTTTTTATACCTTTTCTTGCAACCTCTTATATTGATTGGTAGCAGACTGCTTATTGTCCATGTTTTATTTTTAATTTCAGAACTTATGCCAAATGTACGTGGCCGGGTTTTGAGACCCTCTATACATGGCGCAACGGATAAGGCGTAGGCTTTCCAATTATGCAAACCTGGTTCGACTCCCGGCTAAGCTGGTTGTTCAAAACACCGCTCACCTCTACCCAGGGTGTAGTAAATTGGGTGAGCGTAGTTGCTGAAGTAAAGGCGGCCGAGAGAAAGGAACTGGCCACCCTACTCTCCTTATTGTCGAAGGCTTAGTACAATGAGAACCTTATCTTCTCATACCCAACACTTGAATCAAGTATAGGACTACTTTTACCTTTTTATACACGACGCTTGGAAGTCGGCTCCATATCAAGATTCAATAAGCACGGTGTGCTGGAAAGTGAGACAATGAGGGCATCAACTTGTAGGCTACGCATTGCATAAAGAGCAGACTAACTATTGATGGGTTGATTTTAGACTGTCCATGAAACGCACTACCCGGTGATTACAACATGGTTCAACAATTCGGAAACACTTTTTAAAAACTCTTAAGCGGAACATGTAAAAGTGACATACGAAATTGCTATCACTAGCCTACAGGGGAAGACACTAAACTCAAATAATTTGACCTCTCTTTTATTCAATGTCAATACAAAAGCTTTTTATTTCTTTTTGATCGATCATTGAAAAACGCTGTGACAAAACAATCAGCCTAAACTAAAGGAAATACTTGTGTATTGGAAAATATTATTCCACCTGTGCAAACCCAATACACCAGAAACCGTCCTGTAACAATAATCTCACTTCCTTCCTATTCTTTGATGAGGAGGATTAGCTTGTCTCTGGAGAAATATCATTGAATGGATCATGATGACCAAAAACCTGCCGCAATTTCAGAGGTGGATTTCTGTCGCAAAAGCAGAAAAAGCTTTTGGATGAGAAAACTTTCACGTTAGAAGTCTAAGAATTTGAAACGTAAAGCATGAGCCTAACATAAGTGTTCTAGCCTCTAGGTATGATGAAACCATGGGCCTGCTGCACTTGGCTCATTGACGCTTTTCTTTTTGTTTAACTTTTTCGATATCAAAATATATGACAGCGCATCACTTTAGTTTAAGATTTAAAAAAAAAATCAAGCAAGGATACGAAAGTTATCGAAAATCCAATGTAGAAAATTGAGCATATTTACAAGTAGGCTTAGTAGCTTACTTTGAAAGATTATATTAATGATGTATCCTAACGTGTCTACAACTATAAGTTTTTACAGGTGAGTAACATTTTTAAAATTAAGTTTAAACTGTCTCTCCAATTACGTTTCTAATAGGCCAATATTTCAACAGATATGAGCTTCTTTTCTACAAAAGTTTTCAACTGAGCTGCAATAATTCCGATTCAATTAAATGATATTATGATTATGCTCATTCGAAATAAGCAAAACTGATTTTATTTAGTCATTTTCTTGACAAAAAAGCCACGTGACCTTGCGATTCTTCTACGAACAAACCAACTTGCAACACAAAATTGATAACTTTTGTAGGAAAATAAACGTCACAGAAGTACATTTTCGAGTATAAAAATAAAAGCTATGCCCAAATAATGCCCATAATATATGCCCAAATAATAGTATAGCTATGCCCATTGCCCAAGTAATAGTAAATGATAGTAATGCCCAAATCATAGTAAATAACAGCAAATGTTATGCTCAAATAATAGCAGGATTGGTCTGACGTTACAACTCCAATCAAAGAACAACATTATGATACTTCTGTTGTGATTTAGCACTAGATGACTTAAAATTAGTGATAATTAGGTAAAGTTAACTTTAACGTCTCTAGGAAAATGAGCTGGGATAAATTGCAGTTCAGAAAAAAAATCCAATTAATAAATAAAGATACTGGAAGGAAGGATTAAACGATAGTTTGTTGTTGTAAATCAGTCGGAAAATGGCACTCTTCTAATGGCGAGTCAGTCGTGTATAATTCATTAACGAGCTATTGTAGATAAGGCGTGGGAACGTTGCTTGCAGCCTGCTTTGCCATTGTGTTGGTTTATTGCAGCGCAGTGCAGTCGTGTTGCCTTTTCCGACAACCCGTCAGAAATTGTACCCGATATGATTTAACCATTTCCCACGGTCCGAACTTCCCAAGAGAAGCCTTGAAACCAGCTTGCAATACTTTCTAGACACGTCAATTCAAGGCTAATAAACGCTAAATTGATTCAGGCTTCTTCGACCTGTTGGTCTTCTGGGCTTGTGTTATTTAGCAATAATTACAATCGTGCAAACAAACCAGAACATTGTTGTCGTGGTTTTCTGATGCTAATAGTCTTATCGCTTCTCAGACAGTAAAGTTTGCTATCATACTTTAAAAAGAATGGTCAATGCTTGGCAACACGTGACATCTATCTTTAAACCAATCTCACAAAACAGTATTTTTAAAAGTGTTGTGCTGTTTAGCTTGATTTGCTGAAAAGTGCAGTTCTTTGAAAAAAATTTCAAAATGAGAGCTGACACAATTTATTATTTACCAGCCGTTTAAACTTGAAATTTAAAAAAACCTGCAGCCTTAACCTGAGCACACTTTCTCTTTCTTTTTGTTTCACTTTTGCGTAAGGTCAATTAAAATCAGTTTCACAAATAGAATTAAAAAAGTCACTCTAATAGGGTGAGAAAATTTGTTTTTAATATTTGAAAATTAGCGAATAATAGGTTCCCACAGCTACAGAAGATGTACTCGCATAAATAATTAACAACGTAACCTTGCTGTGTGTGTTATCGATGACATAAGCCAGCTTGAAATCGAGAGATTCTATTTGTCATAACGATTGTGTGAGGAAGAATGTGATAACATGAGATTTAGACGCTTTTAGCTATGAAAATAGTTTTACGGTTTAGTTTCAGTGCAAGTGCAATGTTACAAATTATATCATACCCGTTAATGCGATGATGGTGACTGCTGAAATTGGAAAATAACTTTCAAATACATTTATTATAAAAACGAAGCATAGCCTCTTGCGCAAACCGTGCACGTACTTGAGACACCTTGGCCGTGGTAGCAAACGGTTTAATGATGTGTAGCCTATTTCAAAATAAGGTTGATTGCCAAATTACTGCCACCATGAAATGATGATCACATTATAAAAATAGGTTATACTTGGATATATTTTGGTTTGAGCAGGTTAGACATATAAATCAATACAATTAATCGGCTGATAAGTTGTTAATTGGCTTTTTACAATTGTTTGTATATTCAAATGACGCTTTTGTTGTGCTGAATTTATTGTATTTGGTTATGCTATATAATGTTAAAACTTCCACATTTGAGCTTTTTGTCTTCTTTGTGGAATTTACTGTTTCAATACTCTGTTCGTAAGCTGAAGGTTATGCACGACTGTATATATGGTATCCTGTTGAAAATGTTATTTACGACTGGGTTGAGATTTGAACCATGTCCCGAAAGAACCATTTGTAGAGATAACAGCTTCCACCATGTCGTTGCATTGACAAATCATCGATTTTGTGGGAAACAACATATTTCGTAAACGAATCAATTAGCATCAGCCAAACTAGAATTCGGTTTGTTGCGTCTCCAAGCCGAAAAACAATAGCCAGCCTTCAGTTCACCTGTTGTTATTCCTGACACGAACGTTAGGCTAGAACGTGCTTGAGACAGAATATAAGTTTGTAAAACACTTGGTACTAGCGAAATTTTTTGCTGATTCTGCACCGCTACTATCACTTTGCGATTCAGACGTTGTTTAAAATTCAATGTCTCAAACGGAAACATCGAGCGAGCAATACGATTCGTATTTCCCGCACATTTGTCAAGGGACTTAACTTGAAACATCTTCACAAAACATCCTGTTGTGCTTCTCTCAATTAGTTTTTAGTTTCAACGTTAAAGTGCGTCACTCTGACAAACCAACGTCAGTTTACAATTGCTTGGTCCTGGCAAAAAACGTGCACAGCTTTGATGGGTAATAAATCACGACGTAAAACCGAATTGCCAGTCATCTACTTTTCTTTATGTCAGCATGTGTCAAAGCAAGAAAATGAGGCTTAGGCCTCGAAGGGTTAAAATTGCGATGTGATGCAATGAAATTTTTAAGTTCAGGATGGAGGAAACCTGATGTGCGATAGAACTCGCATAATTAAGTATTTGATGCGATTTTGACAAATGACCATAAAAAAAATTGTCCAGCTTGTTTCCTATTCTTTTACGTAGTTTCGCATATAACAATGAATATTGTTGCACCGGAGATAGTGTAACTGTCCATTTATTTTTTGTGTAGGCCTCGGTGTCCTGGCAATGTTTAATGCTAACTTGGTAAAGCCAGCCGTTGTTCATGCGTTGTTTGACGCAGTCATTACCGCTGCAAAAAAAAATATTTTTGCAACTTAAACAAGACGTTTATATTGTTGTGCCTCGTCAATATCTAGCTTCTGTACACAGACTATACGATAGGGTTCGTTAATAAGTAATCCAAACTTCATTTCCGCAACCAATCTAAATCTAGTTACTTGTTTGCAGATCCCGCGTTGATTTCCCAACTTTGGAAAACTCTGCAAATCCGGGCTATGTTTTTTCTTCCATTGTTTGATCAACATGTCTATCTCACAATTTTTTGTGCTGCTGCATTTAATTAAACCTGCATCTGATGCGGGCTATGGAGTCGGAGGGATTTGGGCGTGTCCGGAGTCGGAGTCATTAAAAAAATGCCCGAATCCGACTTGATACAAAACGATAAACAATAAAACTTTGTTTGCAATGTATTTTCAAAGTATTATTTTTTGTTCTTCGTATCGCATACAAAAACTTTTTCCGAAAATAGACGATTTTTTGTTCTTGTCAGTTTTTGTGAAAGTTGCCGCTTCAAGTTCGATTACAACTTTTTACGTAATCACTATGATGCAATGAATCTCATCAAAAACGTTGTATTTTGTTGAAACATTAACAAAAAATAGCAAAAATAGCTGAAACATTATTTTATCAACCAACCTTTAAAGCCTGTATTGAAAAAAACATGACAATCTTGTATTCATGTCGTTGACGGAGATCCAGTCCACCGACGTTAAGATTGAAAAGTTTCTCATGTTACCTATTTGTATTATCTTTTTAAAATTATATGCTTTGTTATGTAGTAAATCTGCATAAAGAATATGCTACTCAATCGCACACGACAAGAATATTACTTGACCTTTTATTTCTTTGTGTATCAGTGATAATGAAGGATAGCTATCCCAAAAATCTTTCCTCAATTTATTTACATTTTAGTGCCAACTGCTGCCACCACGCGGTAGAAGTTTGACAAAAACAAAGGAAACTAGAGGAGCTAGCTGAAAGCGAGTGCCAACCTTAACCTTGCGTTGTTCGGTTGACATCATATCGCAAGAACAATCCATAATTGCAAACAATAATTTATTACAAAAACTGAAGAAAAATTTCTAAAAAGTAGTGTCAATAGGCCTATTAATCAACAAATAAAAAATCATTTGGCAGTTATGTTGTTTTACAAGAAAAAAACAACTGTTTTGCACATTGGCAACATATTTTGAAAATGAGATATTGCAACTTACTGTTGAGCACACTTACACAGTGATACGAAATATCAACTGACAGTTGTATAGTGTTAAGCAAGTATACTGTACTTAAAATCATGTACTAATAGTTTTTGTTGTATCCACACTTGTAATAGTCTACTACATGATGGTTACAGGTATAGCACGACATGACGATCTGAAAAGTCCTGTACTAAATTGAACAATGATTGTTTGCTTGAATGCTAGTCCAAATTATGACGTAGGGCGATGTCACTTTACAATAACTTAAAAAAATGATATTCTTAATAAATTACTACTTAAATAGAAAAGCGAGAGAAAAATATAAGCAAGTTTTCACTTCATTTGGAATATTTTAAGAAATCTTCTCAAGCTGCCTCTCTTGCCAGAGTTGCCAATCACTGGGTGTTTCACATTGTCAATTGAAATGTCAGGACAAGACTGGGCAATTTGTAAGTCGACGTCATCGAATGTCAGTTCTGGTTTAGCATTCAAAGTTTTAGAAATTGACCCGAACCTCTGGCACGATTGCTTGCAGTATAACGCTTCGTCTTCTTTGCTGCTGTGCGACCTCTTTCTGTAGAACAAAAACATTTTAGTTATTGCACAAAATAGTTAATAATTATTAAAATATCTAGGGAATTATTAAGGGGGTGCACTTGCATAAACTCAACGTAGATTGTAATCAAAATTACGTGATTTACGTTTGAAGACTTATAAACTTTCGATAGGCCTGTATGCCAATGAATGCTACAGATTGGATTAAAATATTGGTAATTAAATGAAGACATCACTTCCTGACTATTGTAGAAAACAACTCAGACCTTCCAGCAAGAGAAGTTTTGACAACACGCCCAAAATACTCCAACCAATCAAGCCAATCAGTCTCTAGGCCATGTTTAAGTTTCAAATAATTAGAACACTTCATCAGTCGTAGAGCACTCACATTGAGTTAAATTTGGGACTCTTTGCAGCAAGATTTTGGATGCTATTTTTAGGCTTGATGAAGAAATTTTTTAAAGCATCTGCAGACTTGGAACGTTTCAATGGAACTTTTTCTCGGTTGAAGCAGTCCGATGGAGAAAAATTACAAATCGGATATAAAAATGAGTCAGCATCACTTCCACTGGAATACCTGTAACGAAATAAAGGTAAAAATATTCATTTGCAAGAACTTGTGTAATGAAAGACACGCACCATGTCCTTTTGTTTTTAACGTAGGCTACGTACGGTTATAGGCAAATTGTTCATAAGCAATTGTTCGTAACACAATTGTTCGTAAACTGTTTTTCGTAAAATGAAATCCGTAAAACAATTCTTCGTAAAGCATTTCTTCGTATACATCAAATCTCCATTGCATGCACGAAAAAATGGTTTAGAAAGAATTGTTTTACGAAGAATTAATTTTACGAACAATTGCTTACGAACAATTGCTTACGAACAATTTGTCGGACACCGCTACGTACAAGTTAATGAAAAGGGGCCACTTTATACATAAAAGATGTTGAGTAATAAATAACTTTCTATGTAACATTTATGTAAATTTTATGGGCATCTCATTCAGTTTTTAAAAAGCTACAACATAAAACTTTTGAAAAAAATTCAGCATGGCCTACGTTATCTATCTCTTCATTTCAAATTTCAGTTGGTTGCAGGCTTAAATATTTACAAGAATGTGAGTAAATGATGTAGCAACAAACTCAATTGTGGAAATGTACCTCTTGGATAACTTTAATCGGGTCATCCTTTCTTCTACTTCAGATGCAATGGTACTTGGAACTCTCATTACCTATAAAATGACAAGAAATTCACTTGCATTGCTTAAAAGTAGGCTACTGATTAGATAATAATTAATTAAATTTTGAAAACACGTTTCAAAAATTAAATTTTGAACGTGTAAAAATTAAATTCGATAAATTGACTAAATTTGCAAACGGATAAATTCTTCAACCATAAACGTTGGTTGGTTGAAGAAAGTCACCTCTTTACCAAAATTGGATAAATTCTTGCAGCACAAACAAGTTTAACGTACTAGACAAGAATAAGATAAAAATTTCACCTCTTCATGATTGTCCATCAGAAAAGCAATAAGTCTAATTGCAAGTAATTCATCAAGATGGACCGCTTTGAAATGAGATAGAATGTGAGGAGAAAACGTTTGCAAAACCAGATATCTGTGAAAAATAAAGAGTAATTGTTATGAATATATGTAGTCGTGGAGGTTTGGAAGCTCATTAATTAATTGGTCAATAGGCTCTTATCCAGTCCATAAAAAGTTATTCGGCCAATTACAAGCTTAATAATTAGATTTGTTGAACGTGCCTGGTAGGAATGGAAGGATGAAGTTGCTGTAGCGAAGGATTTAGGGAAACTTTGAACATTAACTTGAGGAGAAAATGAAGTTTTCTTCGATTGGACGGAGGAAGAAGCAACAGACTCAGTTTCAAGGCTTTCAGTGCAATTTCTTTTGTTTGTGGATCAAGAAGCCACAAAATGTTGCTAAACAATTCGTATAGACCACATGTCAACAGAGGTTCAGGTGGAGATGAACAGTGATTGTTGCTGGGCTCTCTTCCAGAGTCGTTTGTAGATCTGAGTCCTCCATTACATCCTGATTGTCTTTCCAGGGGTGTTCCATTGCTTCCAGTAGAGTAGTAATTGGTGATCATTTTAAACATGTTCCTTTCAAGACCTTCGCAATATGTCAAATCTGGAAAATAACGCGAAAAACTTTTTAAACCCTCACAGACAAAGTAATACAGTCTAAAAGAGCAACATCGTGTAGTTTCCTAAATTGGACAATATAACAACACAAGTAATCAAGCGACTCAAACGTGAACATATTCTCAAAAGCATAAAGTTTTAATTTAAGAATCGTGAGCTGGTGCATGCCTTGATCATATTATGTATTATTTGCTGTAGCCTACCTTCAGCTTGGTTCAATGGCCAGTGAGCGAGAGAACACATCGCCTGAGTTATCCAATCAGGAAGATCTTGGTTAGAAAGAGCACGTACTACGCCTGATTTTCCCACCTTTGTGACATTGTGTTTGATCCATTCACCTTAAAATCAATAGATTAAGCTATAAGCTTTATTTTTTTGTAGTTGATTCATTAATTGGTAATGCAAAACCTGAACTAGGTATACCGATTCAAGAAGATGTTAGTTATAAAAAGTTGCTAAAGTTACTAAAGTCAGAAAAATCCCAAAAATTGTTTATGAAAAACGTATAGCTCACTTATGTCTTACCAAAGATGCTGTTGCTATTGGGAAAACAATTTTTATAGGCCCACTTGAATATAACTGGATATAAAATATTGTAATATGCTTCAATTGTTACAGTTTCCGATTTTGCTTCACAACTGTTTTTTACCTTTAATGCGATGAGGAGCGACGAGATCGTCTAAGGTTTCAAGACGAAGGGTTTCCTTTATTTTTTCTACGAGCACATCTCGCCAGACTTTATTTTCTTCTTCGCCTGATATTAATAAAGGCATTTCTTTGCTGTTGCTTGGTATAAGGAACGACGGCTTTGGAGGACTTGAGGATGCAACAGAGGATGACTTTGCAACTACATTTGAAAAACAGTAAACAATAATTTCATCATGGCAGTAAAACTGTTTAAAAATTAATAAAAAAAATAACAAAAAAGCACAAGCAAGCAGTTTCATCCAAGAAATTTTTATACATCTTCAACAGTTTTTGTAAACTTGTAGTAAAGAATTCAGCCTAAAACATTTCACACCACTGAAGTATGTCCTTTTAATTTTGCAGCACAAAGGGTATGCACTCTGCAAATTTGATGCAAAGAAGCAGAAATTTGGAAGTAGCAACAAAAACAAAGTTACGTAAGTTGCATCTGAAGTGCTTCTCAATTTGCATTGTTTGTTGGCAGTATTTTTGTTCAAGAAGAAGTGTCAAGAAAAGTGATCAGAAGTTATTTTGTGTAATCACATATCTCACCTTTGTCCTTGTAAGCTGTTTTCGAAAACGCATGGACTGTTTGTCTTCTTCCTACAATTAATTCCATTCCGTTTTTCGATCCGTAGTCGGCAGCAAAACTTTCTGACAGGAAGGTGGCATTATTCGCTTTCGGGTTCGATTCTTTTGATAGGTACAAGAAGTCGTCATTTTTGTTATTGGAAAATCTACAAAAGTATAACGGTTTCTGATGAAGCAGTTTTCTCAATCGACCAATTACTGAAAGAGTCAAAAAATATACACACAATTTCATTGAACAACAGTTTGTCGAAAGAACAAGTCGTTAGTCCAATTGACATTTTGAGTAATTAGGAAAAGAAAACTGTGTAAAACTATGTTTCTCCCCAATGTAGTTGTTTTCCTTCAATAAAACATCTTGTTTTTTTTGTAAATTCTGATACAAAAGTCCAATGAACTGTCGTTAGGCAAATAGTTGTCGAGTCAAACAAATTACAAAAAAAGAGTTTTTTATAGATTCTGATACAAAAGTTGAATGAACTAGGCAAATAGTCGTCGAGTCAAACGAATTAGGCTACGAAAAAAAAGCTTAAGAAGATCTATTTACACAACGCCTTACATCTCACAACATGATACTTACTTATACAAGCGGTTGTTGTCTCCGAATTCTTCATTTCCTCCTTGAACGTCTTCGAACAAGTTATTTTGATGAAACTTTTGCAGCAACTTTATCGTCTGCAAAAATCATTGATGAATAATGACAGCCAAAAAAAAAAAAAAAAAGCTTTAATTTTTAAACGCTGCAGATGAGACAAACACAAGGGTTGCTATATTCGGGAAAACAATGCTAAAATCTGACATAGTTGTCCTTTTTGGCCAAAAAGGTATCTTCAATAAAGTATTTTCCATCTGGAGTCTACGAGCTTGCATTACAAAACAGTGTAGATTCACACTGTCTAGAAAAAATATATAAATAAAAAGTCACAACAAAAAATAAAAAACAAAGACACGTTCACCCAACGTAACCGCATTCTTTAATCAATTATGTGCCCAAAATAATAAACCACGTAGATATGTTTTCATAATAGATGCATATGTGATGCTATCTAGACACGCAGTAAAGAAACGCAAAAGTTGATTCATCCTTTCTTCGTTTTTAGCAATGTAATTAGTTACATTGAAATCCTGTTTCGTGTTGTGATAAGATGAATTTAGATTCTTTTAATTAAACTTCCATTAGCATTATAATCACTCTGTAGTTAGTAAATCCATTACGTCAGGCAGCAGATTTCATAATCAATCTTTCAGCTATTTCTACAACGTTGCAAAGAAATGCCTTAATCAACATAAGCTCTCCAGAAAAGGGGAACACTGTAAACGACAATTTCCTTTAGGCAGTAAATAACCAAGATGGAAAGTTTCACAACTCACGTTCATTTTTTGAATTTGCGTAATGGAAAAACCAATAATATCACTTAATTTATTTCATTTTATTAATTGCTTAGAGACATTGCCAATTTTTCGATTTGTGGTGTTTGGCAGCAAACCATAATCTAAAACAGGTCAAGCAACCAAAAACTAATCTAAAAACAAATTTAGGGGAGTACCAGAATTTCAATAACGAAAAAAAACAAGCAAAATTAACAAAAATATATAGATCCAAAAAAGCGAAAATATAGACAAGAAGTCTGGGGAGCATGCTTTACAAAACATTTTTGGCTTTGTTTACCTTGTTGTGGTCGCTTTTTGCATGTTTGCGTCTTCATATTATGCCTTTTCGCTTAAGACGCATTTATCGTTCTTGACAAAAGTCATCCAATTAATAACTAATTCTTCTTTTAATTTTTTTTTTGAAAATTAGAGCAACAAAAATATGCTTTTAAATTCAAAGTTTCAATTTTTTTTCATGGCCAGGGAAAAGTTCCAATAAGTTATGTTATTGATAAAATTTATCCTAGTCTTGTGTAATATCATGGAGTCTTTCTGGAAAGTTTATAATGCCTTTACCTGGTCTTCCCATCTTAACATATCGTAGCTATACAAAGCACATTTCGGTTCATATTTTTATCAAGACTACAAAACATTAATTTCATTGTTGATTACCTGAGTAAGCAATAGATTTTGAATTGAAATATTGCAATCATTTTCTCAGTTTTTGAAGGCCACACTTCTGAATGCACGCGTTTCCTATGCCCCTGATTAGGTCAATGAAATGCGTGTGAGCGAGCAAAGCGAGCGAGAAAATTAAGTAAAACCACAAAAAATGTACATGTTTTTTGGGGGGCACGTGACCAAGTGTCCCCCAGGATCTGCTAGTGCTACTACAAGCAACAAACCTAAAATCAGTAGCCGAATACACGCATTTACGAATTGTGACCAATAATGTACAATACAATTTTGGTAAAGAGGTTACTTTCTTCAGCCACAGACATATACAACCAAGCAACCACACGGCATTTAACATAATGGATTAAAATTGAAACATAAACTATAAGCTACAAACGTTTTCGGCCATACACACGTTAGCCCTTATCAAGTAACAAAAAATAACTGCTTATCATATCTACAATGAAAATGAATGACTGATCTAAACACTGAATTGAAAAACGAAATGCAAAATGAAACGGCAGAACAGAAGAAAGGCACATCACGTGGCGTTTAAATTACACCAGGCAAAGACGCAACATATGACGTATCAAGAAAAGACGTTGAGTAGATAAGAAGCACCTGAGGCAAACAACTGTGTATTGAGGCGAGGATTGTATGATTTTATTAGCAAAGCCTCGTGGATTTTAGTGTCGAATTCGGTGAAACATTTACGCATAATTCTAAAGGACTCCAAGGATGGTTTGTTATTTGAACATGTTTGACAATCGAATATGTGATCTTTAATGGCACTTTGCTTGTTCAAATTAGTTAAATCCAAGTGCTCCCTCACTCTCGTGGCCAAATGCCGCGTAGACATACCGATGTATGTACAATTCGCGTCATGCGAACAAGTGAACTTGTACACGACATTTGAACACAAGTAGGAGGGAGTCCTAGATTTAAGCTGAAAATAATAGCCAACTTTGAACGTTTTATACACAGCTATTATTTTCAGCTTAAATCTAGGACTCCCTCCTACTTGTGTTCAAATGTCGTGTACAAGTTCACTTGTTCGCATGACGCGAATTGTACATACATCGGTATGTCTACGCGGCATTTGGCCACGAGAGTGAGGGAGCACTTGGATTTAACTAATTTGAACAAGCAAAGTGCCATTAAAGATCACATATTCGATTGTCAAACATGTTCAAATAACAAACCATCCTTGGAGTCCTTTAGAATTATGCGTAAATGTTTCACCGAATTCGACACTAAAATCCACGAGGCTTTGCTAATAAAATCATACAATCCTCGCCTCAATACACAGTTGTTTGCCTCAGGTGCTTCTTATCTACTCAACGTCTTTTCTTGATACGTCATATGTTGCGTCTTTGCCTGGTGTAATTTAAACGCCACGTGATGTGCCTTTCTTCTGTTCTGCCGTTTCATTTTGCATTTCGTTTTTCAATTCAGTGTTTAGATCAGTCATTCATTTTCATTGTAGATATGATAAGCAGTTATTTTTTGTTACTTGATAAGGGCTAACGTGTGTATGGCCGAAAACGTTTGTAGCTTATAGTTTATGTTTCAATTTTAATCCATTATGTTAAATGCCGTGTGGTTGCTTGGTTGTATATGTCTGTGGCTGAATAATGTACAATGTACTGTTTAGTTTATTTTGTAAATTATTTGGTAATAAAATGGTGATAAATGAAATGAGGTTTAACTTTTGCTTACCTGTAATCGAGACAATTCCTTGCCAATGTTGTGATTGCTTTTTAGAATGAGATGTAGAAAATCGACGGCATCACTAGCTATGAAGCAATTCTTGTAAGATCTCATGTGCCGCCAATGCTTCTTGGTGGGCATCTCATCTTGGAATTGCTGAATTAGCTGCCCCCATAGTTTAGTGGCCCAAAACGGTCCTGGAGATATCTTCTTCAATGAGCACCGTGCTGGCATTGTGCCATATTTTCTTGTTGTGTCTAGCTCAGTCACCATCTTTTCAATTTAATATAAAAATAGATATCACAGCAACAAATAGGTAGTTTTAGTTGTTTTAGCAAATAAATATCACTTTCTTAGTGTTTCTGCAATTAAATATCACATTTGAAAGTTAATAGCCTATTAGGCTTTTACCAGAAAGTCTATAGGCATTGAACAATGCAGATATCTAATTTAGCGTTTTTAACGATGTCTGTGTATTCTGACGTCAGCTAAGCGTGTATGACTTTGCTGATAATCTATCAACAATTGAGCAATCGTCAAGTTTCTGCAACTTAACCTATTATTGAAACCGCTATTCCTTTTTTCTGTGCTAGCGCTGTCAGCAAAACCTTCACATTGTTCGGCCTAAATTACAATTGGAACCCTTTGCTTGGAAATAACTCGAATGCATAACCGTTTCAAATTATTTGTGCTGCCAAACGTTTTTTGCCAAACATTAGGTTGTCATAACTCAGCTACATATGTCCTGTCCTCAGTTGTTTCTCTGCCAAAGTGATCAGTTTTTTTGCAACACAGTCTATATAAGGCTTTCCGTTCGGACGATTAAGATTGCATGCAAAGACGCGGAGACTACTTCTTTTTTTCTACATCCGAGTTTTGTTCAACTCATGTTGAGTTTGCATTGTTGCCAGATGTGCAACCAACGTTAAAGATGATTATTATGACAAGTGTGAAAAGCGTGACGTTCACAATTAAATCCTTTAGTTGCTTTAAGCCTTTTTTTTTCTTTATTTTCTTGAAAGGATTTGGTCAACCACTGGTTCGCCGTCTCATGAGGTGTTACTCACCAACAGCCGCGCTTCCTTATTGGAAAAAATCTCAAAGTGGCACTGCGCTCAATAGGGGGCCAGTTCGACACCGCTCAAGCTTACGACTGTAGACAAGAGAATGAATTTCTTATCAACTTCATCTAAATTGTCAACCATCGAGCGTAAGCAAAAAGATACGACAAAAAAAAAGCTCAAAAACAAATGCGCCACTAGCAAACTCTGATATAGAATAATTTGCATTTCAACTTTAAACCAAACTAACACTCTCTAAAGATTGAATTAAAAAAGCAGTTTTTACCAGCATTCAATCCCACGAGCTTTTGTTTTGTAATCAGATAAGTATACCACCCATCGATGGAGCGTGCTGTGGTTCTAGAAGCCTTGTACTGCGCTACTAGTTTAAGTACAGTGAAAGAATTGGGTATATATTTAATTGTGACATCCTCGCCGGAAACTAAGCTTTTGTTTGACATCTGCATAATCCGATCAATCATTTTCGAGCCCAATGGTTCGTGGTGCGAACACAAGCTGACAGTTTGTCAACTTAAGTCGCTTGACCCTTATAAGTTGATTAGTACACGCAAAGGTTATTGCAAATACCTAACCTCTGTTATTCTCAATCTTTTGGGAATAGTCTTTTTTGGTTCGTAAACTTTTGGGTTAATTCCTTGAAATTATTAGCTTCTCGGAGTATGGGTAAAATACTTGCTCTATATCTTAACGTTGCGTTTAGGAATTTGTCATAATCAAATATTATAAAATAAGAGCAAACGAAACTGAACAATAATATGGCACATTTCTGATACAGAAGGGCTTTGTAAAAAATATTCGAATAACTTGAATTTTGTGGGCATCATTCTCTAACCAGGTTTTTTGTTTATTTTTTTAACTGACTATTCTTGGTGACGTTGTGAACATGACGTGCTTTCAGAGGCAAAAAGCTGTAATGGTCAAAGCAAAAGAATCATAGTTTATCAATTGCTTTTTGTTTCGTGCTCTTGACAGTGCGTGAAGGAAAATACACGCTAAACTCTTTTTAGCAGTGGAACGCAATAAAATATTAGTAAGTTTCCATGTACGAATGCAGGTAAAAATAACGCAATTATTATAAGAGGGCTATTTAACTTTATATCATCATTCCATTTCTCCATCCACTAATGACAATTACAAAATACCGTTTTAAAAATCTTAGATGAAGAGTTTCTTCTCAGAACAGAGTTACTGAGTCTGATGTGGCGTGATCGTGATAAACGCGTGTGTTTTCAAAGAACATAATCGTCATCAAAAATGAACACGTAATTTTTACACTGTCATGGTAAGAGATGAAACTGTTTTTGTCCCACGCATGCTCAGGCTAACGTACGCAGTCTCGAAATATTGCTTCCGTGATGTTCATTTGTAAATCGTAGTGATCTGCTGTATTGCAAAAGTAACTTAATTATATACTCACAATAAAATAGCGATTATGTTTGGATTTAATGAGCTTTGTCTAATGAACTGTATCTGTCTGTGGTGATTGAGCTTTAGTGGACTTTTTTTTTCATCAGGTTAATACTCGGAAAAGATTTTTGATTCTTTAACAGATCTAGTAGCGGTTCTAAAAAAATAAATTGGAGAGTACCAAAGTTGAGCCAAATCAAAAATGATGAACTAAAAATGTTAAAATGTAAAATTTTAGATTCAAAGGAAAACGTTAATTCAATTGGGGGCTTGCTCTCAAAAATATTTGACAAAATTAACATCGTTTTGGTCACTTTTAGCGTATTCTGTGGCTCAGTAATGATTTTTGTTTACGAGACACAGTTTGTATTTTACCATAATCATTAGCTAGATTTCTGTAAAAGTTGAAAATAAAAATAAAAAGCTAAATTTGAAATTCTTTTTGTTCATGGTGACATAAAAATTGTAAGAGTTTATTTTTTGATGAAAGTTTGAACAGACTTAGTGGTAATTAGGTGAAGGTATGTACAGTTCAAATGGAGTAAGATCTCGGATACATGACATAATAGACTACCTGTACGTACCTATCTATGTTTTGCATGTAAGACCAAGATTTATCGCGAATGCTGCAATTATTTTGCTTGTTATTTTTCACAATGAAACTACAACACATAGCGTAAGCGCAAATTGGTGTAAAATTCTTATAGGCCTACATAGTGACCTTAAAAATAGAACACTGCATTTTTTTCAGTTTTTGAGGCACTTAAAATAACTTCTTAACTCTAAAGTCGCTGTCAAACAAGCATGCGTTTGGACCTATGTGCTGGTAGGTGTAACAAAGTGTGGTTGAGCAAGCGAAGCAAACAAGAAATTTTTGCAAAATGCAGGAAAATTTGAATTTTTTTTTCTCGGTTTTTATTTATTTTTCTTGTGGGACACGCGACAAGATGCTTACCCCTAGATTCGCTGCTGGACAAATTGCAAATAATTCAAGGTGTTTTGTCATGCAGTTTCAAGCATTGTGGCATTCATACAAATCAGAGAAAATAAGCTTGAATTGTTAGTGGTCTAAAGACGTACTTTGTAAAATACTTGTTTTATCATTGACTTTACGTCCCAAGTAAAACAGCCTCCTGTATACCATGTGTTGTTTTTATTTAGTTTATTGGAACTACACTCAGATAATTACATCAAGTTCCTCTGGAATTTCTATAGCAAAACTTGAAATGTTGTAGGTTTTTTCATGTACAGTATTATTTTGTTTATAGGTAATATCACTAAAGTACATGAAAAAAGGTCAGAGAAGATGAAATTACGGTTCATGCCTTAATTTTTAGGGCATATTTTTATTAGCGAGATAGAGCACAGACAACATTTAATAAAAAAACTATAAAAGAAACACTTTACTCAACTAGAAGTTGACAGTTTAAAACGTACCTCTAAATATATTTATCTACAAAACTTTTCAACAGACCACGGCTTTATGTGAGTTACATTATAACATGCTGCGAAACCTGGCATCAGACCTACTTTTATCAACATGTAGGAAGCAGTAGTTCCGCCAAAATCCATCATCATGCAACATGGTGCTGCCATAATAGGTTAAAACGTCCATTGCTGAAAGCATCGGGCATTAAATGGTGAATAACAAAGTGTTTTAACTCATATTAAGGGTAAGAAATTGTCACAACATATGAAGCAAAATTGATGCAAAATTTTCTCCGCAGCCGTTACTGGTCTGAATTGATATCTCTGTTGATGTGATATGCAGCTACTTAACATTTAACAGAACACCCGTAACGTACAGCACATCTGCCACGCCGCACTAATCATGATCACGTTTGTTGTGAGTTTTTGTTCTCATTTTAGTTTCGGATGGACTAATTAATTTTAATTGTTGTCATCAGGCTAAGTTTCGACTATAAAAAGCTTCAAGATACAAGATTTGTTGAAATACTTGAGATTTGCTTTTATTGCTTGACATTTATGCAATGTCGTTGATTCGATAAAAATATTCTTTGAACTCATTGTTCAAACTGGTTTTGTATTTGAATGTTTTCTAAGACGTTGAGACCGTGCTAAGTTTTTGACTTAATATTTTATTTTGTTCTTTGGCAAGTCTTGATGTCTCTCCACGGCTTCTTGAAACAAAATTTTAGAGACGAAATAGCGCAGCAAAACAACAAAACAGCTCTCAACAAGAAATGAACGCTCTAAATGCCAGCATATCTCACTTCACATTAATCATATTTACAATTGCATGGGTTAATCTCATTAAGCTGTAAGATATTATTTGACATATTCTATGACATGACAGTAACAAGAAAAACACAAATGGAAACATGACAATACACAGCACACTAAAAGGGCACATTTAAGTCTTTGATTCAATAGCCATATTAAGCAAAGGGTGGCGGTTTTAAGCTCCCAGAGCATCACGTAGGTCAGAGGTCAGCCACCATTTCTACACTGTATGCGGGTTGAAAGCAAACTTGGTGTTATTTACACGGTCTGGTCATGGAAGTACGGTAGAGACTGATGAATAGGATTCTTTGAAACAAAAAATATTCGTTTATTTTTGGATGGAAGTCTTTTGTTTTGGTTTTCTTTAAAAAACAAAGTAACAATTTTCTTTTTTATTTTCAACTTCAATCGATTAAGCTCTAAAAGTTGTAAGTAAAGAAACGACAAGATCAAGCAGCACTGGCTTGACCCTCGGAATGTGCCCTTGAACAAACGCATTTCAACGACAACTCCATTCAGCGGCACCAAGCGGATGGAATAATTTACAAACGATGGCATTTCAACAAGTGGAAATTTTACTTTCAGTGGTTCAAAGCTTCTGCGTTTCTATGTGAAACTTTCGTTCGTGAACTTTCAAAGTTTCTATGTAAAACTACTAAAGTTAAGCTTCCCAAGTTGATTTCTCAGTCCGAGGATCAAAATTTGTTCAATTAATCAGATCATGTCGTTAACATATTTAATGTTGATTAAAAAATTGATTGTGTTTTGATTTGTTTCGGATGATACTTTTTGAAGAATTTTGTTTTGGCATAAAACACTTGAAACGTCCTACTAAATGAAAATATCGGCATCAACATTTTCACAAAAGGTTTGGCTGAAAGTAACATGGATGATTGCTTGAACAACTAATTGCATGTGAGACACCTCTCATTTTTTCACCACCCGATAGGTCAATTTAATCATTGGACATTTTGTAGTTGAATAAGAAAATCCTTTTATTTTGACATGCGACTACGCAACCAATCATTTGTCAGATCCTGTGCTGACGTTTCCCAACACTGTCAGGATAAGTTAATCTAGGCTTAGCAAGTGAGTGAGGAAATCATTTTAATAGAATTACTTTTTTTCATTTTTAGTGGTGAACACATTTGACCGAATGACCGAGTGTCCTCTTAGCTTCTCTACCCAATGTACACATCACCTGATTGGAGTTCAGTGGTAGGCTGCATTGAAATTGATTTATGAAGCAATTTCATATAACGTCATCTATTTGAAAAGCAGGTTACGTATTTGCTTGATATTTCTCATAATGACATTTCAAATGACGTACCGGGCGCACGGAAGTGACATAAAGTGAATTTTTAAAAAGGGCACCCTGTCCTCTTTGCAAATAAAAGCCATTCGAAGTTGTTTTTATTTGATTAGCTTTGTTATTTAATATTTACAGCAATGGTTCTGCTTCAGTGCTTCTGACACTACTTAAACTTGCTCCCGTCTAGGCAGTAAATAAGACTTTTTTTACATTCAATTTCTCTGCAGAATGCGAAAAAGAGCTAATTTGCTGGCTTGAGTCAATCAAATTTAATCAGACACTGAAAACATTTCCTTGCACTTTTAGCTACATTGCCGCGGGTAAGCTACTGCCCAGACAGGTTGGAGGGAAGACACAACAAACTTGTGACATAACAGCTTGATAAAATGTTTGAAGTTGAAGCGACGCAAAACCGATCTTTTCCACATTGTCCTTGATTGCGAAAATCTTTATCCTAAACTGAGAAAGCTTCTTTCTGGCAGTTTCGCATAACTTATTTGAGACATTCAACCACTGAGAAGTGCCCGCTCACCGAGATTGACAAACTTGTCCTTAAATTCTTTCATGTAGGCTACTAGGTGCCGCTGAATCAGGTGCGGATCTATGGGGGGGCCCAAGGGGCCCGGGCCCCCCCCCAAATTTGTGAGAAATTGTTGAATGGTTTGATATGCTTTTAAACAGCTGATATTAATCCCACAGCGGACTTCCAACCCCCCCCCTTTGGCACGCGTGTGACGTCACGATATTGAGAATGATGCTTTCAGTCTCTATGTCTCTAAAACAAAGTTTGCCTAATTTTAAGCGAAACTGCATTAAAAGAGCGAGTTTTGCCAATACCAAACATTCAAACATCTCAGCCAGGAATTAGCAACAAGAAAACATAGAGACTTAGCTTTATTACCGAAAAAAATGCCGAAGAAAACATGATCTTATACTTTTGCTATGCCACCGGACAGCACCATTTGACAGTAATATTTATACCCATATTTTTGTTGAAAATGTTTTCAGAATGCACCAAATTCAAAGTAATTTTTCAAAATTTTTTGGGGGAGGCCCCCCGGACCCCCCGCCGCTGGGTGTCGCCTTTGGCAAACACGCCGTCGGGCTTCGCCCGCCGGCCGTCAAAACCCCCCAAATTCCTCGCTATGCCACTGATTGTTCATTTCTGTTTTATTTTTTTATTACTTTTTAATTCATTTTCAAATTTTCTGGCCCCCCAAAAAAAACTCCTAGATCCGCGCCTGCGCTGAATGAAAAGATGTCATCGAAGTACGCTGATCAAGCGGACATCGCGTGAGTTAAACCGTACCGTCATTTGGCAATCTTGCTGTTTTTTTGTTTACAATCGGTCGCTTCATTCAGTGCTTCCTAACCTTTTTCAGTTTGCAACACACTTTTATTGGCAGCTTTATTATGCGACCACAAAACTGGGCATAAGATGTTGAACTGTTACAAAAAATGGCGTCTTTGCTAACAAATTTCTTATCACCCGAGTACCCTATACCTAATATAGATGCAGGGGGATATCAAAATTGTTAACACAACGCACAATTTTTTTTCTGCGTGTTAGGTACGAAATGATAATGCAATAATTTCTCGATCTAGGCCTAATCGTAAACTATATCATTCAGAAATGCTGCGATACTCCCAGGTTGGGAAGCATTGCCTTAAAACCGAATAAGCCATCGAGGCGCATGCGATGGATTACTCAAGCTAGCACTGCAAGAACAAATTATGTAAGCAGGCAATCGAAATTTGTCACTCAGGATGGAGTTGGTGCTGGTCTGAAGATTCCAACTCAACTCGGTCAGCGAAGCAAACAGCAGCTATTGTAGGCTAAAGCATTGGCTCAAAGGAAATGTGTGCATCACAATACTGAGTAAACACAACGAACTCTCACATGTAACTGACACTTAAAACAAAAGTTTATGACAATTCAAGAGCTGCAAATCAAAAAACGCGGCGTTTTTTTAAACTTAGAAGAATTGTAATTTTAGACATTTTTTTTGTATAAATTTAACATAAACTGTGTTGTTCATCATAATCCATCGTCGGTTTGTTCCCCACTAGTGGGGGTGGCCGATTGTTTCCGCGCAGCAATTGTCTTAATCCCTTTTCTCCATTTCACCCTGTCCCTTGCATCTTCCTCCTTCAGTCCGACTTTTTTAAACTCATCCTTCACTTGTTGTTTCCACGTTCTTCTTGGACGACCGCGTTTCCTCTTCCCATCCACCTTTAGATCTAGTGCCTTTCTAAGAAAACTTCCTTCCTCCCTCCTTATCACATGTCCATACCATCTTACTCCATTTGCCCTTGCCAGTTGGTCTATGGTCTCTCTCATCTCTAGCATATCCAACAATTCTTCAGTCCTTTTTCCCCTTATCGTTTTCACCCCACACATTGCTCTCACCATTGACCTTTCCGTTCTTCTTAGGATTGCCAGTTCACTCTCTCTCAATACCCATGTCTCGCTACCATATAGCATTGCAGGCCGCACACAGCTCCGATATACTTTTCCTTTCATCCTTAGTGAAAATTTTCTGCCATGCAACATTTCCCCACATTCCCTGAACTTTGCGCAGCCCAATCTTGCCCTTGTTGTCACCGCTGCTTCACATCCACCACTTCCATTTATCCGATCACCCAGATAACAGAAGTCTGTCACTGTTTCGATGCCATGGCAGAACTCATCATCATGGCCTTCCACTTCATTCCTTCCTTTACTGCATTTCCCACAAACAAAACACTTCGCCAATCTTGTTGCGGCTCTCTTGACATTAGCACATCTTGCATGTACCCACTTTCCACATTCCTTGCGTTGCATTGAATTTCTCATCACTCTCTTGCCACATATTCCACAGGGATCTACTTTGCTCTCAACAACTGTTCCTTCTGCTCCACTCACCATCACTTTTGTTTTTTCAAGATTCACCTTCATACCCTTGGTTTCAAATGCTTCTTTCCATTTCTCAAACTTTCTCTCCATTCCCTCCATACTATTACTTGTCAAGACCAGGTCGTCTGCATACAAAATTTCACTCAATAAGCCCTCCCTCACTCCTTCAGTTACAACGTCAACCACAATAGCAAATATCAGAGGTGACAAAACTGATCCCTGGTGTACACCAACCTTCACAGAAAACTCGTTTGAATAATTTGATCCAACTCTCACTTTTGTTCTTGCATCCTCATACATAGACATCACAGCTCTCACTAATACCTCCGGTATACCTCTTTTCCTCATTGCCCATTCCATCACTTTCCTTGGTACTCTGTCAAATGCCTTTTCTAAGTCGACGAAACACATATATAGTTTTCTCTGCTTCTCTCGGTATTCCTCCTGCATTCTTCTCAATATAAACAGAGCATCCACTGTACCTTTTCCTGGCATAAATCCAAATTGCATATCATTTAATTTCACCAATGTTCTTAACCTCTTTTCTAGTATTCGCTCCACAATTTTCATTCCATGCTCTAGTAGTTTCACACCTCTATATGCACTGCAACTTCTCACATCCCCTTTTCTCTTGAACAGTGGAACAACAATACTATGCTTCCACTCCTCCGGCATTCCCTCTCCATCTAATACCCTTTGGCTAAGTTGTAGCATTACTTCAATTCCCAACTCTCCACTTGCTTTTATCATCTCTACGCTCACTTCTGATGGACCAGCTGCTTTATGCAGTTTCATTTGTCCCATTGCCTCCACCACTTCATCACGAGTAACCTTTCCCACTAGACCCTCCACCAGATCAACCTCTGTCATATGATCCCATACATTCCCCTTATTCATAACATTTTCCATATGTTCCTTCCACACTTCTCCTCTGCTTTCCGGGCTGAAATGCAACTTCCCATCTCCACTCCTTATACATCTTCCCCCTACAATATCTTTCCCATCCTTTTTCATTTGCTTTATGAGTCTGAATACTTTGTTTTGGCTTTCCCCCATTTTATTAAGTTCCTCCTCAGCACCATTCTTCATAGCTCTTGCAACAACCCTCTTTGCTATCTTTTTCATACTCTTATACTTCTTTTTATTCTCTTCTGACCCATTTTTGCGCCACTGCTTGTATGCATCTCTTTTCTGTGAAATCGCATGCTTCACCTCCTCATCTCACCACCATGTGTCTCCACGATCCCTCCTCACTTTCTTTTTCCCACATACTTCATCACATGCTGCTAGGACACCTTTCTGAAATGAAGCCCACAAGTTCTGCGCACTCATGTTTACCAGCTCTTTTGCTCTTTTCACAAACTTAATTCTCGTTTCTTTTTCCTCCAGTTTCCACACATTTCTCACAAAAACTCGTTCTTTCTTCACAATTTTCTTCACTTTTTTCATATTTAAGTCTCCTACTACTAGTCTATGCTGCAACTCCCACGGAATTACTTTCACATTCTTCAAGTAGTTTCTCTGTTCCTGCCCAACCACAATAAAATCAATTTCCGACTCATGTCCTCCTGAGCTGTAAGTCACCTTCCTTTTCTCTTTCTTTTTAAACCATGTGTTGGCAATACAAAGTTTCCTTTCATCACAAAATTCAAGTAGCATTCTTCCTTCCATGTTTCTCTCCCCAAAACCATACCCTCCATGAATGCCCTCGAACCCATTTGCTTGTTTTCCAACATGCCCATTAAAATCTCCTAATCCAAACACCAACTCTTTTGAAATCCGTAAATCCCATTCCAAAACATCATAAAAACTTTCCTTTTCTAAGTAATCCCTACCACTTTGAGGTGCATATGCACAGATTAGCCTCACTACCTCCTCTTCAAAAGCAAGTACCATTGTCATCACTCTGTCACTCCTTCTTCTAACTTCTATTACTTTCTCACATAATTCCTCTTTTACCAAGAAACCAACACCACCGATTCCTGTGTTATTTCCTGACCACCATAACTTATATCTCCTCCCATTCGCACCTAAAAACCGCGCTGACTGTCCCCTCCATCTTACTTCCTCTAGGCCTCATATATCCACCCTTCTTTTTCTTAGTTCTTCACATATTTCAGTTCCTTTACCACACAAACTTCCCACATTCCAGCATCCGATTCTAACACCATAATCTTTTTTCAATGTTTTTTTGTTTTCTCGGAACCCAGAGATTCTTCGCACCCCTTGCCCATCTAAGGGCTGCTGGGGACTAGGGGCCATTTTTAGCTTTTGCTGCATTTAAATAATATTTTGGAGCATAGATTTTCCAGCCGGATGCCCTTCCTGACGCTAACCACAGTTATTGGCGGTGGGCCTAGCCTTTACTTAAAAAAGTATTTCCTGCAAGGCAGCAGGATTTCTAACAAGTTTTAGCCAACCAGTCGAGGTTGTTGCCCATGAGGTGGGACGTGGACCCACTTGTTAGTTTGGTGTGTGATCAAGACCAGTGTTCCCCGAGACCCATGGTGTAACAATCCATGGCGACTGCCCAGGGTTCAAAGGTGCTACTTGTACCACACACCCACCCCACACACCTACCCCACACACACCTTACCGTTTATTATTAATAAAGTTGCCATATGTGTTTTAAACTTAGCTGTTACAATACTCTAACTCTCAAAACTGATCCACAAACGTTCACACTCTGAGCAACAAGGAATGCAATCGATGAACATCACCTCGCAGAGAATTAAAAATAGAAACAATTCGATGACAAAGCAATTGAGCTTACAGTCCAAACAGAACTACCCAGCCAGCAAAAGTTGCCATTAATTATTGCGTTTAGCGAATTTGAAATGATGTAAAAAGAAAAACTTTAGCAAGCTAGACAAAATAATGTTACAAATAGTTGTAGGTCAATCCAAGGTTTAAAAATTGTTTCTATAAATTAAATTAACATCACTTCTTGATATTCTGCTGTTTAATGACACAGTTGCATGCATTGTCACGTAAAAGGACGTAGAAACTACAGTAGATCGAACCGCTTGATAGATTCATTTATTTTTTATTACACAACAATAACAACACAGGTAACAAACACCGAGATATACAGATATTGTACTCATCAGCACACCAGCAAGATGCATGCAAGTTCTTCACTATCTATCTATGTCATGTGGCTCCATTTCAATTGGTGTTTTTTTTTTAATTCTCAAGACTTTACGGCGATCACTCGCTCTGATTGCTGAGTTTCTTTCACCGTTTGAATGAACTGGGAAATTGTCGGGTTAGCTTCGGCATATTTGCATCGATAAACAACATATCGTGCGCATAAAAGTAAACAATTTAACAAATTAGAATTCGCTGTTCCAAACAGAATCAACTGTTGGAGATGTTCAGCCCCGGTGAGGACACCAAGCGGCTATAGCTACTGTATAGTTGTTTCTCTTCACTTTCAAATCTTCACGAAAGGACAAAGACGTGGTTAAACTTACCAAAAATGCTACTGTTGTGATTCAATAAAAATGAAATATCTTCTGACAGGTGTCAAACCAACAACAATGCTTGATATGAACGACTTGGTTACATGTTTTGTGATACAAACGAATCTATCTTCACACGAATCAGTTCAATCATAAACAACTAAAAATCGATTTCGATCACCTTGATCAGGATGGTCAACCTCTGATCGAATGCGATCGACTAGAAAATTTCTTAACTACCAGTGATCGACCGGTCGGTGATGAAGTCGCTACGCTGCTTGTTTCTTGTGACATTTTTACTGCAAATGGATTTATTTACATTTACTTTATTTACACAACATCAGCACTGAATCATCTGTAGCATGTTTCAGTTAATTTAGCGGTATCGATTACGTTAGAGTTTGGCTGCGATAAATGCACGTAACAACCTTTTTAAATAAGTTAACTAAGTTATGTAGCCCCTTCTTTTCACGCAACCAAAAATCAAACTGGAAAGCTATTGCAAATTTTTTGCAAAAACACATGTTTTTAACCTACCCTTGGATGTAGGGCCGTGTGAGCACCATCTTGTCCCCTCTCCCGAAATTTATTAGTGGGCCCCTATGTTTAGTAATGGCTCTTAAAAATAGCCCAAAAAGCGTTAGGTTATGGCTGCAAGCTGTTTCAATGTAGGGAAAAAATCATTTCAGCAAAAAGTAAACGACTCTTCAGATTTTTTTTAAAAAGGTAGTAAACATGATGACAATGCAGTGGCGAATCCGCGTGAATCTTGAAAGAAGTTGCGGAAAGACTAGCTAGAGTTTTAGCAAATTTAAATTTAGAAGATAAATGGACAATGCAAAACTTAATGTCTTAAAAAGTAAAGTGTGATAAAGGATGTGGAGGTCTTGCCTCCAAAGAAAATTTTAACAAACATAATTTTGCTTTGGTCACTTTTTAGGCATTTGGCGCAATAATATTTTTTTTATCATGACACACGCTTTGTATGTAACTATTAGGTCGCTTTGTATATCACCAAACTCATCAAATTAAAATTCGATTTAGGTAAAAGGTTTGGTCTAAAATTTAAGTTAGCTTTCCATTTCCAAAAAACTTCATTCACGAAATTGTTTCTTGAAAATTTGTGTAGCTTAATATGGTGTAACTTTTCAGCAGGCTATAACTTCAAAATCTAGCTGAGGTGTCTTCACCTTTGCTTCACCAAAAGTATTTTTGGGGCACATTTCATTTTAGCCTATAACCTATCTCCAGTTATAGGCTACTAAAATATTAGGCTACTGCAATACCTATCGTTAAACTCGGCCAAATCTTGTGCAGAGCACCTTTCTTTTAGGTCAGGGCATTCGAGTAGATGTTGCATTGTTTGCTCTTGTCCGCATTTGCAACTTGTGTTCCCCATGGAATAACCCCAGTGTCTCACTAAAGTTTTACACCTGCCAATGCCAGTTCTTCAGCGGTTGAGGCATCGCCAATACTTCCACGGTTCACGTTTCCGGGAGGAAGGCTCTCTACGGGTGAGAGCTCCATATTGGCCAATATCGGTCTGGCTGCCAGTCCCTCTTGCCATAGTTGAACCCGCACATTGGCGGCGACATCGTCTTGACCCAATGGGACATCTGAGACAAGGAAACTTTTTCATGACTTCAGACGCCTGAACTTTTGCTTGACTTCAGATTTAAAGTGCCCCTGACAGGTTGGATCCAAGTATAATAACTTTTTAAAGCATTTCCTAGCGCAGAATTATACTTAGAGAACTTTTTAATCTTAACCTCGTAGCTCGACTGGTTAGGGCGTAATTTAATCAAACGACTGCTCCGCAGCGCCACCATAGGCGAAACTCCATATTTCACTGCTGTGGGACGACTTTGGTGGTATTACGTCATCCTAAGTGGGCGTCGTTAGCAACGGATGAAACAAACGTTTCCTAAATGTAATTGGTGGATCACAGTTTGGTCGGAGTTGGTACAAGCGGTTGCTTTTTTCGAAGATTTATTGTTTTTTGCAGTTCAATAAAACTGTACTGGATACGTTCCTACAAAACCTAAAATATACTTGAAGTGAAAAATGAAGAAATCGTACGAAGCATCATTCATATTTAATTCATCATCACTATTCAAAAATAAATAAAAGTTCTCTCTCTCTTTCTTATAATGTGTCTTCAGTTGGCAATTGAAATCCGGTGTAACGGCCATCTGGATCTGGAAAATTGTTTCGAATTCGCCAAACAATGCATGACGGCAGCACAATCCGATTGTTGCTTCCGAGAGCATCACCTTGTAGTATCCACTCCAACACATGCCTGTAGGCATTTTTACTTGAGTGGTATTAACAAAATCATCTTCAGTGAAGTGAACATATACGACTAGATTTGTATGGCCCATCCCACTTTCGAACACTTGAAGAAAACTTTGACCATTTTCTTCTCAGCACCTTGTTTTGTGGGAAAGTGTGAAAAGAAAGCACACGGTCTTTGTCACTGACAATGTCACATAAACAGCAATTTGTAGGCATTGCCTCAACCATAAATTAAAGGCACCGTAAAATGGGGTGACTTTGTACACTTTTTGCGCATTTCTGTTTACCTTAAAAAATTCTTAAGTGATGAGAATAAAAGTTAGCATTAAAAATACCTCTCAAGTATGGGTCTTTCCAATACAAATGTGATTACTTTAAAAAAACAAATTGAAAAGTACCTTTTTTTCATTTAAATGGCCTGTTCAAAGTCACCCGGCAGTGGGGAGTCTTTGAACGAACCTACAAAACGACTGAATTTCAAGGGGTGGCTTTAAAGTACTGAATACAGTGAAGTTATTCCTCAGTAAAAATTGCTCTGTTCAAATACATTATTTGAATGCAATTCTTTTATTTATTTTTACTATTAGGTTACGGTGTATCGAAAATAACGAAGGACAAACCTATCAGGCACACAACGTTGATATTTAGTTAAATAAGGTAGAAAACTGAGCAACTAAATATCAACCTTGATTCAATATTCAACTTCTGACGTTGTGCAATGTACAGCGTTGACAGAACGTAGCGACTATAACAACCTAATATCAATGTTAAATCAACGTCACCAAAACAGAAAGTTTTCCCAATTTTCAAATATACTGGTATGCTAAGAAAATTTCAACGTCAGGGTCAACGCGTTTTAATGTATTTTAAACAATAATTCCTTGTCGTGTGCACGCTGAGAAAGCAATAGGACCACACACAAAAAAAAAAATAGGAAGACGATGCATCTTGCAGTACCTATCGTAATCGATATTTGTAAAGATATTGTTCAACAATATTTGTAAAGAAATTGTTCAACAAAAAGTTTTTGTTCATCAATCGTCTTTGCTCACTGTTTGTCTACCATTCATGTGAATCGACAGCAAACTTCCAAACTCCTCTTCCCAAAATTTCGGGAGCTACTTTCCCAATCACTTTGCTGTAGGAAAACGCACAGATTTCCTTTTCATCCAGAAACACAAAGAGGTCTTTGTCACATACTCGTTGAGTCTTGCTTCCCACAAAGGAGGATTCATATTCTTTGCTGCTCGTTGTAGTGATGGATTCTACTCGTCCTAGATAGGCTTTCATCTTGAATGTTCGAGGAGCAAAGTTCACCAATAACCAATGTCCTGTTCTTATGCTGTCTTCACTGACCGGGAAAACTCCAGCAAAGTTAGGAGTTTCCTGTGGCACTGTTGGTGTAGTGATCAATGTAAATGAAGACTCCTCTTCAGAGTCGTCGCTGTTTTGTGGCGACGGTTCCCCACGACTAGGACCAGCAATCTCAACTCTGCTTCTTGAATCAATAAAAGGCAATAAAAACGCTAAAGTTGCCTTCGGATTAATCCAGGTGTCTGTTCAAACTCACCCCAGGGTATGTTCAAAGTCACCCCATCAAAGTTTTTTCGCTGCCATACAAAAATGGGACTTGCAACAAAAGTTTCAATTGTGGCTTCATAATAGCGACCAAAAACGTGATGCAGGATTTTAATATAAACGGTATACCTCAATCGTAATCACAACAAAAATATAGATTTTTCGAATGTACAAATTACAGCTCAATTTATGTCTTTGCGTTTACATCAATTGGTGAAAACCGAAATAAGTTGGACACCTCTTACATTTTCTCAAGATAGTAGACAACCTAACTAATAACCACGAGTAACAAAAGTTAAAAAATTTTAAAAAGGAAAAAAAGTACAAGATAGTTAGTTGAAGGTATAAAATCTTTAAAAGTCACCCCAGATTTCAAAGTCACCCCATTTTACGGCACTGTTTGTGAGATACTGTTGTTACACTGCAAATGGCTATAGCCAGATTAGGACAAATAAAAAAGTATGAAAATTGTAGCCCTATATGAAACTGCAGTTTCAATTGAATTGAGATGCTCTTTGATAAAAGTAAACTCAACATATTTGATCGAAACCTGATAGTAATAATAAGTTCACTTTTTCATTTCGGTAATTCTTATAATTTGCACATGCTTTAGACCAACAGAGCCCCAGACATTCACGTTTTGCAGTAACTGTACCATACTTTACCAAGTCATCGCAGAGAAAGAATGTATCCTTCCCGGTTACTGTGACGTCACAGCTGTGTTGCCGTTTTTATTTTCGCAATTGAATGAGTGCCAGATTCGCCGATGTCAACGAAAGTTTGCAAGCGTGTAACTTAGTAGCCTGTTGATATTTTTTACGATTTGCTGGTCAGGGAAGTTTGTTAGTGTCATCTTTTTGGTATCTTAGGTAAATTTAGCGAATTTATTTACCTGTCAGAGGCACTTTAAACTATTGCTTAATGAGCTTCTGTAGCAGCTTTTTTAACATTTGACAGACTAAAATGAGTGGACTCCTAAACAGGCGTGCCCCCCAGACGGGGATGGTTAACAAGGCCCTGCTTGGATGTTCGTACCTACTTGTTAGGTCTACATCATGTTGTGTTTCAATAGGCATGTATGACAAGTACAGTATTCCTATTCTATTTTCATTCCTTCTAAAACCCTGATTAAATTTACGCAACCAAGTAGCCTACATTGTCTGAGTTGATTGACAATTTTTCTTACGAATATTGATTGAAAAATGAGCTGTTAAGAAATCGAATACAATTTACGAATACCAACTTTGCAATTCAGTAATGACTATCAAATTATGCAGGTGTTTTCAAACTAACTGTCACTAGGTTATAGTTTGGGCAACTTCTGATATTATGAAGTGACTTCAAATAAATAAGTTTGCTCTTCAAAAGAAAATTTATTAAAAACTTTCAATTAGAGGTGAACCCATAGCTAAGTTTGGCCTACAATCAAAAAAAGTGATAACAGATTTATATCGTTTTTAGCACTAGTTGGAACATTCATCTGATGAAAGTGAAAGATGAACGTTACAACTAGTGCTAGAAACGACAATTGTTCTGATGAACACCCAAGCTTTTCAGTAAACAGATTTATAACTAAATTAAAGGTTCAATCAATGCCTGGTCACACAATGTGAAATGGCAATCATGTGTGTGTTATATTTTTCATGCTGGAATTAGGCTACTCAAACACAATAGCACGTGAAGATAAAAGCAATGTAAAAATATAAATGCTAAAAATACTCACAACAGTAGCCTACTAACTAAAAATTACCCCTTTGGAACGAAAAATCACCCACCGAGGTTAATTACCCGAAAACATTTGAGGAGAATGTTACGGCCAATCTCTGTACAAATCAAACGTCATATAAAACCGTTCAAGTCTACTGAATATTACGTCATGGAAGTTGCTAGAAAATGTGCCAAAATTGCACCATCGTTCATAAGACCTGTTTGGACCTGTTTGGGCCTGTTTAAACAGGAAATATTACATCAGCTTAAACACCTGTTGGAATGACTTCATAATTGTCTTTCATTTATTGCGTCACAGTTACTTTCTACGTGAATTTGAGATATTGATATCTATTCTGGTCATTCGTAAAATGATTGTTTGAAAGTTGGCCGCACATTTAACTGTTGGCTTAGTGCTTGCTAGCTGGACAAAAGTTCCGTCTTTTAACCAATTAATCTGTATTGTAGTGACAGTTTTTTTAGAGGTGTAGGCGTTACACCTATTTTCGATAGCCTCGGGCTAATTTTACTGGAATACACTGTTTGAATAGACGTTTCGAAAGTGTGTTTATTTTTGGGTCATTGCATGCAGACGAACGGATTTGGGAATCTTACGTTACAATTTTCCCACGAAGAGATTATGGTTTACCGCTGTGACCATAAAAAATAAAAGACGATTCTCTGTCTAGTGTTTGGCACAGAAGCACTTAGAAGCCAAAAAAAAATAAAAGACGTCGCTTGTTAGCTGGTAGGCCAAGAAGCACTAGAAGCACATAAAAAAATAAAAGACGATTCTCTGTCTAGTGTTTGGCACAGAAGCACTTAGAAGCCAAAAAAAATAAAAGACGTCGCTTGTTAGCTGGTAGGCCAAGAAGCACTAGAAGCACATAAAAAAATAAAAGACGAAGTTTGTAGTTGGTAGGCTAAGAAGCACTTAGAAGCAAAGAAATAATAAAAGAAGATCTTATTGGTTGGTAGTCTAAAGAAGCAAAGAAAATTAAAGACATTTCTTCTCGGTAGGCAACTGAAGAACTTTAAGCTAAAAAGTAAAGACATTTCTTCTCAGTTTGGTACAGAAGAAAAATAACTTTGACATTTATTGGCAAGAAAGAAGATTAAAGGCAATCCATCTGTGCTTGAAGATTCAAGTGGAAGAATCCAAGCAAGTTTTGTGGACGTTTGGACTTCACATACTCGTACAGCTACGGTATCGTGCATTTAAATTCTTTTTTGTATTTTTTACGGTCTTTGCAGTTAAGTTTTTTATAACTACTGTAATTTTGTGTGTTTGTGTAACTTAATTTTTTAATTGTTAAATTTAGCCCTAACATTTAATATGTCTACACTCGGTGGTGACAGGGACTCGACCGCCGTCGACTCGACTGAGTTTAAGCCTGATGATGTTCTTTGCGGTCGGGCAGGCCATTCTGGGGAGGGACCCATTAACGATGAGGCTAAGTCAGTTCGAGAGGCCCGGCATCTTAGACGGGATATTTTGACTCAAATTGGGAAACTTTCTGTAGCCCTAGGTTCTTTGAGTGATAAGCAGGAACTGTTAATTTTTAGATCTAAGTTATCTACTTTAGAAGAGGAATTACGGCATTTCCATGCTCTTTTGAGTAAAATTGTTAACTCTGCAATCTTGGCAGAACTTCGTGATAGGGTAGATCCCGAATTTAACTCGTTAAAAAATAACTTTGAACAAAAAGAAAGTGAGTTGTCAGATAGGTTGGATGCTGACATACATCCTGAGGATAGCGCCTCAAATGTAAGCACTAGGATGTCTGAGAGCTCGTCACGGATAGTTGCACAAATTAACCTACAGTTAAGACGAGAGGAGCTCCAGATCCAAGCTGAGGCCGAAGCAAGAGCTGCTGAGGCCATCGCAAGAGCTGAAGCCATACGAGCTGAGGCTGCCGCGAGAGCTGAGGCCGACGCGAGAGCTGCTGAGGCCGAAGCGAGAGCTGCTGAGTTCGCACTCAAAGACGCTCAGTTGAGGGCCGAACAACGTAAAGAGGTAGTTTTAGCTGAATATCGTTCTGAGTTGGGCTCCCGGCGTAGCTCTAGGAAGGGCTCTTCTAGGCATTCCAGAAGTGAACATCAATCACAGTTTAATTTACCTAACCTTTTCCACACGCCTGTTCAATCCGTAAGTGGACCTGTACAATCCACATGTTTTCCAGCTGTTTCAGGAGGTCTCGGGGCCGCGGCTAAGGATCTTCCGAAGGCTGTAGAGCCAAGGTCTGCAAATTACAACCGAACTCCTCCCCCAGAGCGTACAGGTCACGGGGCCGCCATTAGCAGTAATGCTTTGCCCCCTTCACAGTTTTCAGCGCCGCTAGTTTTTGATCGCCCAGCTACACGTAATTTAGGTGGTTGTGAGAGGCGTATCGTGTCTCCTGATTTTAACGTGTTTGAGGATCGTGATCAGGCTGTGCATGTGACTGAGCCCACTCAGCCCCTTAAGGGATATAGCTTGTCTTCTCCCGCTAAATCGAGTTCTCAACAGCAGGATTGCTTTTTTGAATACCAAAATAGTAGGACGTTCTTCGATAAGGCGGCCTTGATTGGTTACGATGATAATAATATGCCATTTGTCTTCTTTAAAAATCGTGTTATGGCCTTGATGGCAGCTTCGCCCTTTAAGGGAACTCGTTTGACTTTGTTGCAAGCAGCTTGTGTTAGAACAGCTGCACAAACGATTGCTAATTTGGTTTCTGACACTCCTGGCTTGTCAGAGGAAGACAGGATAGAAATGTCGTTAGCTCGCTTGTCCCAACGTTTTGGGGTTCGTGGAGGTCTTTTTGCAGAACCAGAAATTAGAAAGTATCGCTATGGTAGCAAATTGACTTCGATCTCTTCCAGTGATTTGAAAGAGTTTAAAGATGAATTGTCGCAGTGTTTGCTTTATGCGAAAGCTTATGGTCAGCGTGATAAATTAGAAGGACGTTTTGTTTTGGATTTGGCTAAGCGACTCCCGTTTGACGCTAAGCAGCGTTATCTTGACTTTTTAGGTGATCAGTATGGTAGCACTGAGGAACCTACTTTTCAGAGTTTGTTTGATTTTGTAGTACGGGAGGAAACGCGCAAGTCGACTGATTTTAGCATTATGCTAATGGGCGATTCTGGTGAGTCGCAGCATTTTAAAAAGTTTGGCAAAGGAAAATTGCCTTCATGTCCGGTTAGGCAGACGTCGGTAAAACCCCATGATAATGTGATTTCAGGGAGTTCGCAGTACTCGACTGCTGTTGGCGCACCGCGCGGCGGTGTGGCCAGACGTAGTGACATACCGGCATGTTTTTGTTGTTCGTCACGTGGTCAAGTTGAATATCATTTTTTGTCTAATTGTAAAGAATTTTTGCGCTTGACACCTAAAGATCGGAGAGATGTCATTGTGAAAGCTGGCAAATGCTTGAATTGTTTGCGCCAGCATATGGTTAGAGACTGTAATCATGCAAATAACTGTCGTAAGTGTGGACCTACCAACGATAGGAAACACTATTTTCTTCTGCATGATTTTTATGTGACGTCACGTGATTCTCTGGATTTGGTCGGTAAAGATGAGGCTGGTGCCAGAGTTCCTGTGCGTAATGTTAAGATTGGAAATGTTAAAGCAGCCTTTAACCGCGTTACTGCTGCTCGTGTTTTGAATCCAATGACTGGCAAATCGAAGTTGGTGTATTGTCAGCATGATCCTGGTTCGCAGTTGACCTTTGTTTCGAGTGACTTGGTGTGCGAACTTGGTCTTAAACCGTATGATAAAGCGTCGTTTAAAATGGATACTCTGGCTGGTCAGAAACCTACTTGTGCTGAACTTGTTAAACTCAACATCCAGTCGTTAGAGACTGATGAACTGTTTTGTGATATAACTTCGGTGGTTAACCCAGCTTGGGCTGACGATGTTAAGACTTTACCACATAAGCAGGATTTAAGTAGTTTCCGTCATTTTCATGACGTGAATATGTTTCATTTGAATGATTGTAGTACTGTAGATGTACTGATTGGAAACGACAACGCTTATTTGATGTGGGCAAAAGAAGAACGTGTTGGTGAAAATCGCAGTGAACCGCATGCTTTACTCACTCCTCTCGGTTGGTTGGCTTGTGGTGGTAAGTCACCCTTAGTTGAAAGCGTTGCTAAAGTGTGCAGAGTGCAGACGTCTTCAGAGTCGGATGTCATCTCTGGCTTTCAGCGTAAAATTGAGTCTCGTGATATGGAAATAGCAGACCTGAATAAAGTCATTCAGGATTTGACTTTGCAAAATGAAACCTGTGAATTGTCTCGCAATGATATTTTGGCTAGAGAACTTGTCGAACCGAATATTGAGTTGAAAGATGGTCGATTTGAGATACCTGTACCGTTGAAGGAAGATATTGATTTACCTAACAAATTTGTTTTGGCGTCAGATAGAGCTGCTGCTTTAAGGAAGAAGGCTTTAAAACAATCTGAATTTCGAGGAACTTGTGTTAATGAGGTAATGTTTTCGCGTCCTGATTTGTTAAATCCTCTGGCAGATCTCTTGGCTGGATTTCGGCTGAGTAGATTTGGTTTCGTGGCCGATATGACCAAGTACTTTTTTCACATTTTGGACTCTTCAATTCGTAAGCCCAATTTTATTGAACTGCTTATGTACACCAGCAGTGCCGTTCGGATCGTGAACGAACGCCCTTTGGTTCCCTTGAGTGACGACCCTAGGGATTTTACTGTCATCACCCCTGCCTCACTTTTGACCCCATACTTAGACCCATACTGTGCTGTTGGGCAACCACATGATCGTGACCAATTAAGAAGGGATTATCGGTTCAATTTGTCACTTTCTCAGCAGTTTTGGAGTAAATGGATCGATTTTTACTTGCCAGGTCTTCAGGGCCGGAAAAAATGGCTAAAAATGGCCGAGAATTTGGAGCCTGGTCAACTTGTAGTGGTAGGTTCTCTCCAAGACATTGGTAAACGTGGGAAGTATCAACTTGGGAGGGTGCATGAGGTAGTTCCACAAATTAGGAAAGGGAAGCCTGTGGTTCGTAGAGCCAAAGTTGCCGTCTGCAACTATGATGAGAGTACGGGGAAAGTGAAAGTAGACTACGTGTTGAGGGATATTTCGTGCCTCGCCCCCGTAAAGAACACCTAAGTGTTAGGGTTTGAGCCTGGTTTTGTCTGCGGTGGCCGACCCTTGTCTGAGCCCGGAACAGTCGGTTATTATCGCAACTATTGTATATAGCGTCATTTTAGCGTGTACCTATGGTACCAATTTCATGTATCGTCGTGTTTATTCGTATTGCTGTTCATTCTTTGCATGCCCTTTGTATTTGCGTATTAACTTAAACGTGAGTGATTCAAAAAATTTGTGTATCGTGTGTTTTATTCATTGGCTCACGATTGTCCTTCAATTCTTTTTTAGTTATGCCATGTTAGACTGTCATAACTAGGGGCCGCTATGTTACGGCCAATCTCTGTACAAATCAAACGTCATATAAAACCGTTCAAGTCTACTGAATATTACGTCATGGAAGTTGCTAGAAAATGTGCCAAAATTGCACCATCGTTCATAAGACCTGTTTGGGCCTGTTTAAACAGGAAATATTACATCAGCTTAAACACCTGTTGGAATGACTTCATAATTGTCTTTCATTTATTGCGTCACAGTTACTTTCTACGTGAATTTGAGATATTGATATCTATTCTGGTCATTCGTAAAATGATTGTTTGAAAGTTGGCCGCACATTTAACTGTTGGCTTAGTGCTTGCTAGCTGGACAAAAGTTCCGTCTTTTAACCAATTAATCTGTATTGTAGTGACAGTTTTTTTAGAGGTGTAGGCGTTACACCTATTTTCGATAGCCTCGGGCTAATTTTACTGGAATACACTGTTTGAATAGACGTTTCGAAAGTGTGTTTATTTTTGGGTCATTGCATGCAGACGAACGGATTTGGGAATCTTACGTTACAATTTTCCCACGAAGAGATTATGGTTTACCGCTGTGACCAGAGAACAAACCTCTTTTTTTCATCTTATGAAAGGATTTCTTGTCTTCTTCAGCCTTGCTTTCCCTTGAATTCAGCATCAAACTTACAAACAAGAATAGAAAGTTTTTAAGTAGAAACGGAGAACGTGATCATATGAAAGTGTTATGTGACAAGCGAAAGTAAAAAAAAACTTACATCATGGCGATCATGAAATAAAATGATATTTAAGAAACGAATAATGTAATTCATGAAAACTATCTTCGCAACACAAGTATGCAATGATTGTCACCTTACTACGCAGATATCACGTTGCAATTTAAATAGAAAACAATTGGAAGTCTAAAGCAATAGCACAGGACGGAACCTACGGATGCAAGTGATGCAACTATAAAAGCTGATCGAGAAATGACAAAAAATTGCGCTAATTTAGTAAAGAATGACATGAAGCTTCGAAAAACACGTTCAGTGTAGAAACTCAATCGAGATTGTGGTTCCATTTCGGTTTCGTCTTGTTAAGAAAAGCGGAAATTCCCTCACGGCCGTCGTGTAGGCTCAAATTCTCCACCATGATGTTGGAGGCGTCTCTGCAAAATTGAAGACTTGATAAATGTGAAGATTTCACCTCGGAGTGAGCATAACGTAAAGATATAAGGTGCCGTATGTTACGCCAGTTTGAACAAATACGAATCAATTTAGGGGAACAAACTTTCATCGGCATTCAGAAACACGTAGAACTGTTTAGAAGCTCGCACACAGTCTATGCTTTATGAATACTACATATAATGCTACATATTTTATAAATAATACACTTTTCCACTCCCTGGACAGACCCATAACTTTTTATTTCGAAGTTCCAAATCACAATATTCACCACTAAGTTTAAAATAAATGTCCACCAAGACATTGTCATATGAAATTACGGATTTTTAAATTCCAGCCTGCATTGCATTGGTACATAATTGACGTGAAATTGATGGGAAAATCTTTGTTGCAATAACAAAGGAATGTAGCAAACTTACTGGTACGCGGAGTTGCGGTCTTTTATGATTTGTCTGTAGAACGCCGCTTTGCCGAGAGCAAGAACAGAGCGACTTTTCTGAAGGATGTTTTCAGCCATGGTGTTCACTTCAGTCTGGAGAGTGTCGTGCTCAACAATCTTGCTTACCAGTCCATGCTGCACAGCCCCTTCATTAATGGCAGCATGTTGTTACAATCAACAAAATTGTACTTATAGCGTTCATTTTTTAACAAAATAAAGACTGTATTTGGTACTTTTTTATCTCTAAGTTTGCCAAAATTAATACTAGCACATTGTTTGTGTATTCCTAGATGCTGAATTGACAAAAAATAGAATTGACTTGTGCAGCCGAGTACTGATACAAAAGAAAACTTAAAAGATATTCACAGACAAATGCATTATTATAACATTACTTTGTGCATCGATAATTTCACCAGTGAACAGCATTTCCAACGCCAACTTCCTTGGCACAGACCTGGATAGAGCGACCGCTGGTGTTGAACAGAACAGTCCGATGTTGACACTGTAATAAAAAATCTAACTTGCATGAATCGCCCACGGGTAGAGAAAATCAGAAGTTATGAACAGATGGCAAAAGGATGGAAATCAGGTTGAACTTACACAAACTTAGTTCGTTCATATTTTCCTAATTTGAAGCCCGAAAATCCAGGACTGTGGAATCGGGCGAAAAATACACAAGGTTTATAACTGACCGACTCCGACTTCGGTGTTGCCAGATTTTGCTAAATTTTTGTTCTTTTCATTTTATGTGAAATGGCGACTTTCACAAAAAACAGACAAATACTTCTGTTTTCTAGGGAAGTTTTAGAGCAATATATAAAGAATATACAATATTTTGAAAAAAATATGTATGACAATTTTTTTTATTGTTCATCGTTTTGTTTCAATATCAAACTCTGGACACGCCAAAATCCCTCCGACTCCACAGCCCTGCAAAAATCTACTTTTAAGTGTTGTATATTATGTCATTCGCATTGTATCATATTTATAATTCATCTATTAACATTTAACAGTCGTGAATACCCCGGTGTGCAGAATCGAGCTTGATCGGAAGCGACGGCAATGTCACAACTGGCCACTAGTTGGCAACCGGCAGCTGTTGCAAAGCCACCGACTTCACAGATGACAGGAACGGGCAGGTCTTGAATAAGTTCCATGATGTCGCTGCACGTGTGGAAGATATGGGCGTGCTCGGAACGTGTTTCTTTGCTCAGCTGGAATTTTTTATGAGAGTAAGAAAAACTTGAAAGTGTGGTTTTAATCAACAATGTAATATTGCCGGAACTGAGACATTTTCAAAGAACGCCTCAATCTCTTAACTCTCCATTTTGCTTCAAAAAAGCCTGGTCGTCGACCAAGAGTGTCTCGGTCACTTCGAGAAAACTACATCATCATTCTCCTTTGTCGCTGTAGTCTTCAGAGAGAGAGAGAGAGAGAGAGAAAGAAAGGGAGAATTGGTTGTTACAATTTACAAATAAAACGCAGTACCATATAAATCTCGCACAGTTTATATTGTATACGCCAATAACTGAGGTTCTTACTTCATCGGTCTTAACAATTCTTGTGAACACATTTGTAGGTCTTAATACATTTGTAAATAACTCATTTATGGAAGACTTTCTCACCATTTATAAAATCAAATTGTTTTTAAAGAATTGCAGTAAACCTCTAGCAAATTACTGGCTTTCGTATATAAGCCAGTAATATTTTTTAAGACACAGATAGTAACTAGATTTGGACAGCTATTTTTTCAGCTTTTTGGAGTTACGTTAGAATTCAAATGCGAGCGATCATTTTTTACTTTAGAGAAGCTAGACATTGCATTAAGCATCTAAAAGTTCAGGTGACATAAAATTAAAATCTTATTTGTGGAAAACTGGAAAATATAAGAGCAGTGATTTGCATATCAAAATCGATCACTTTGGTTTGTAGTGGATAACAATGGTTTGTATGTGAAGACGCTCTGGAAGAGATTATCACATTCTTTCCAAAGAGATTTCCAGTAACATCTTCACACAAGAGTAATGGTGATATTTGAAGATTGTCATTCAGTTATGCTCGCAGGATTGCTTATTAAGTTCATGGACTGTCAAGGCCTATTGTTCAATTTAAAGTAACCAAAACAAAGTTTTACAAAGAATATAATTACCAATTCGTTTAAGTCATGGCCTGCACAAAACACAGGCCCTTTAGCAGAGATGATGATCACTCTTAAATTCAAATCTCGAACATTTCTGAGTAAATCTTCCTTCAAACTTTCCATGAGCTTCAGAGAAAGGGCATTTCTAAAATAAAAATACTTTAGTCCAGTTTTAGTAAAGACCACATAGTGACATAAGTAGAAACATAACTGCATAGATGGTAAACCAACCTGCAGAAACATATATACATCCCATGGTGCTAGTCCACTCTCCCCAATAGCTCATTGGAAAGAGAGAGAGATGTTTTATTGGCTTTTTAAGAAGTCTCCTACAACTCAGCTTTTGTGAACTCAGCACATTGCAGTTGAGCAAGTGACAACTGAGTTAGTAACAGTTCAGCAAGTGGCTGAAATAGGTAATAAATGATAAACCTTTAAAGCAAGTAAAAACTGACCAAGCCGATACTTGGCATGTAACAAGTCAGCAAATTCAGTTTAGCAAGCGATGACCTTGAAGCGTTTCCTAAACTAGATCAAAATTTCATCTGCTGACTTGGGCAATAGCTGAAATGTATTTGTGAGTTGAAGCATGCCGAGTGGTTCAACTACCCTATTTAAGCAGATACAAATACAAAAATTAAATATATATATACATCTATTCTATATTGCAAAGAGGACTGACAGCATCTAATCGCCTTGTAACTATTTTAGCACCATAGTTAGATGGGCTCAATTCTTCATTGGCAGCATCCTGTGAGCTATTGAATCAAACAGTGCACACCGAAACAGATAATTATAATCTTAATAAAACGGAAGAAATAACAAGCTTTAAGCTACGTTCATTTAGTCTAAAACAATAGGAAAAACATGATCAAGATACCATGGACCAAGTATTCTTCAGGCTACTGCACTGTACTTTTAATAAAAACAGCGTATTTAATGCTGTAGCTAATTGCAAAAGCAAAGTAAGGAAACAGTGACCTTTTTTCAGTTACAAATGGTATACATACCTTTTTTCAGGATTGTTCAGCACGATCCGTCGAATGCCATTTTCTTGTGTACAGAGTGTGAGACGTTCCGCATTAGACATAAATCGAACTTGTCCTGCACATGCGACTCTCTGAAGAAAAAAATGCATTAATATTTGCCTTTTGCAAGTTCATGACAACTGAAATGAAATTGGTCATCAGTCTCAATATCTTGTAGTAAACTGTGCGGACAACACAAACTCCAGGCTAAAACTTAGATAGCTGGTAAACAAACACAAATATAAAAGTAATTACAAACTCCCAAGCTTATTCCAATCATTGTGCAATTTTTATTACAATCAATCAGTTACAGGCAGATGAGTCATCAGCCACTACTGAATGTTTGGCTTTAGAATGTAGGCTAGTATAACTTTTTTTAAATAGATATCGACAGCAAAACCGATACAGAACGTATGTTATAACAAATAAAATGTGTTTCTACTTTTACCGCAGTGAAGGTGGTAAATGTTCTTGAGAACATGATTCCTAAAATGTTGAACAATTGCACAGATTAATACTTTCACAATATATATGCTTCCCTTTTATAGGTAGCGTAGATCAGCTTGATCTGAAACTATACAAAGAGACAGGTTGTCTTGGATAAATGATGCAACATAAAAGTTTAATGATTGAAGCTATGATACATAAAATACAAATTATTTTTCTCAATTACCGTAAATATACAAAATGTTTCTCATAAGCAACAAACACAAAGTCCGAACAGCTTTAATAGGTACTGGTAGTCTTACTTGCATTAGCTAATCTGTGAAAATCTATTGTATTGAAGTTTGAGGAATATGAAATACAAATTTTTCACTTGAAACAGCAGTCCCCAAAGTATGACCTGAGGCCAAATCTGGCCCCTGCAGGATTTTTGTTTGGCACACGAGCTTTCCACGGGACATAATGCTTAATACTTTGCAACTTCATGCATTTACTTTTAACATACAAATCTGCTGTTATGGATTGCACTCTCAGTTGGAATTGAGTCAATTTCCTCAAAATATTTTGAGCAGGAACGCAGTTTGAAGTCACATAGTTCCCTTCGGAATGAAGCACAAGTCCAGAAAACCTGACTCCGTACAGACTCGCACAATAAGCTATGATACGGTACCCTACTAACTAGATCAGTGCTTCCCAATCGGTGGGTTGCGACTCAACAGTGGTCAACAACAGTCGCGAAACTATTTCAGGTGGGTCGCAAAGCATTTCTAAAGCATTTTTATTGAATGTTAAAATTTTCTAAAATGTACCGACATTACTATGGATCTCACAAGCTGCAGTTTGGTCTTGAACAGTACTGCGCCTTGGCCATCGCTACTCTTATCTTCACTTCATTTGTTGACTTTCCATTTCCATTAATTGTGTACCCTGCTTTCAATTAGATTGAGAAATTATTACATTAAGATTACCTAACAATTGTGAAACAATGTAACAATTAGGTGTGTTGTGTCGCATTAACTATTTCAGAACGTACGCCAGTAGTATAGATGCCATAATAAAGATGTCATATCTCATTGTGGGTTACGCAATAAAACTTGCATTAAAAGTGGGTTGCGAAATAAAAAAAGGTTGGGAAGCACTGGACTAGAATCTAGATGACCTATATATAGTCTTTCGCTGCTTCCTGTCTGTTGCAAAATCTAGATTTTTAAGGTGCTCTTTTATTGGCACTGTTTATAATTGTGCCATATACTAATTTTCGCAAAAGACGAAATAAAACGTTTCTCCCTACTTTATTATATAGTGTACACACCTGACAGGCTGACACCTGTGCTCAGGGTTGTCAGATCAAAATTGCAAAAAAAAGCCAAACTTGACTAAAATTCCAGCCAAAATGAAAATAAAAAAGCCAAATATCTTTTGAGAAGAGCCAAAAAAAGCCAAACAAAGCACAAGCACGACCATCAAGTACTAAAAACAAGTTATTATCACATACTTGGTGTTATTAAATGGACGAATTAACAGCACAAAGTAACACTTTTTACTTCGCAGGATGCAGAGAGCATAGCCAGAACAAAAATATGTTTGGCTAAGAAAAGGCTCTTCAAAATATTCTTGAACTAAACAGTAAGAAGTCTTGCACTCTTAAAAAGAGTGTGAAATATTGATTAAAGACCTAGAAAGCCTGTTTTAACCACTTTCCACTCGGTGGTCGGCTACAGCCGACATTTTTTCCGTGCCAATTCGTCGGACGTCGGCAACTCCCAACAGATTTTTCTTGGTTTGACAGCCGTAGTCGCTTTTTGCTGTCCTTCGCTAGCAGTTGAGAGGGGAGTCACCTAATGGTTCTGTTATCTTCAGGCAATGATTCCAGCTGTAATAAATCAACGTTATAGCGGAATTTTGTTTGTGAGCTTTCTGATGTGAGCTTTCTGTGTTGCCTGTGATGTGAGCTTTCTGAGCTACTGTTTCAGCAGATTGGCTGCTGTTTCGCATGAGCGACCTGAAGGTATTCCAGTGGTTGCTTAGCTGTAAGAGGAGGCAACGCGAAATTTCTTTTGTTGTGAACTGAAGTATTTTTCCACAGGGGCGGGTTTAGTCTGATCGAGGGCCTGGAGCGCTTTTAGATCAGGGGCCCCCCCGTGCAAAAAAATTATTAAACCCGCCTACAAAATTCATTTTCCAAAGTTTTCTTTTATTTTGATGTAAAAATTAAATGTCAATCACTGACAATGTTTGCTTTTATACAAGACACTACTTTTTGTATAAGACAGTGCAAAATGCAGAAACGCGAAAAAAAAAAGAAAAAAATGCCGATTACGCGTCAAAATCGCGTCACGCGAATACCGATGGGGAGTGGTTAAAAAACTGTTGCACATTTAAAATAAACTTATAAGTTAGGACGTGAGGGTGCACGTAACATATAGGTGGAAACATTTGGTGCTGGCATGAAATCATGAATCATATTTGAAAAAAATTACAAAAACGATTCAAAGCCATCAGTAGAGTTTTGCAAGATGTCACTTTGCGTGTACAATACATGTACGCATTGAACAACTTAAGCATTTTATCAGTTGCCAAGTCTTTGCAGCATTTTAAAGAAAAAATTAAATCAGTCCCAATTCTGACAATCAAATCCAAGGTGTTGATTTGCAGTCTGTTCCTTGGCATAGTTTTACAACAGGTAACCGTAAGGAGTGAGAAAATTCTCTCAACAACAGCATTGCTGACTAGAGTTGCCAAGCATTTTAGCGCATAGAAAGCCAACTCTTTAATTAGAGAGTTTTTCACGACTCCTAACCAAAATTATGTATGTTGCAATTGCATAGCAGCTGATTATTTGATTTAAATGGTTCTTCTTCTTTCCAATCTACAAAAATTATCTTTCTGTATTGGTCTTCCAAAAGAGTAAAATTAGTTTCAGCAAGATGAAGAAAAGGCAAGTAAGAAAAGAAGCTCGTGATGTTTGACTTAAAACATAGGTAGCCTACGTAGGACTTAGGTCCACGGACCAAATTTTGAAATATTTTCTGAGATGATGGCAATCTTTCGGTGACTTATTGAAGAGCTTCTTCAAGCATTGCTTTACATCAATCAATCAATCATTTTATTTTTCGTCATTAATGCGTCCAGAACGAAAAAGATATTACGGTAACTACAAAAATCGATATAGACCTACCAGCACGTTAATGAATGGGAAAAGGTGGCAAAACCTTGAAAGGTATAAAAGTTGCCTGAATGGAAAATCAGGCACATTTAACTTTTACACCTTCAACTTCAGAAATTACAAAGTTAGAATTGCCTGGCCTAGGCCTACTGTACTAACATCTCTATATTTGGCACATTCCATCAAAAAATGAGCACCAAAATCAATTATCTCCATAGGGTTTAGGTTGCCATTTACATCATGCAGTCGTTTATACAAAGCTTGGGAGTGCAAGTGTAGAATTTTGGTAAGACCTTATGCTGCATTTGTCTGCTGCAATAGGCAGATTGCAGATTTATATGTTCAGCATCTAAAAAGTAAAAAAAATCTATATAACTGTTTAAAAAGCCAAAGTTCAAAAAAAGCCAAAAAGTAACCAAATTTAAAAAAAAAAGCCAAACCGTAAATCTTCCAGCCAAGGGCCTTAAAAAAAAGCTAGATTTGAGAAATTTGGCTCGAAAAAAGCCAACCTGGCAACTTTTCCTGTGCCTGTGCTGCTGCTGCTGCTGCAAAAAAACTGCAATTCGCAAAAGCAAAAGTAATAAGAGTTGCCAGACGTTTTTTACCTTGATTGATTCTGAAAATCAGTGTTGTTAATTTTTTTCAAGGCGAAAGAAACACTGAGTGTTGACAAAGCTAAAAATTCCGAGAAAAAAGAAGACAAATACAAAGGTTGAGGTTTAAAAAAGCAAGTTGCTTTGAAATTGACCTGGATCAACTTACTAAAATTTTTATTTAAATTTAAAAATACTAAAAGAAACATCCGTTCGTTAACGTGCTGGTAGGTTTATATCGATTTTTGTAGTTAGTATCTTTTTCGTCCCGGACGCGTTAATGACGAAAAATAAAATGATTGATTGATTGATCTTACAGTACTTTTAAATTTTAATATATAAATGTTTCCTAAAAAAATTGTACAGTAATCACTCCTAAAACATATCAACTAGGCCTACAGTACTTATTTCCTTGCACATGGTCTTTAGGTTGCTTTGTTTTTGCTGTTTCATTGTATTATGTTCTTAATTTTTTGTGTTTTGCTTATATGTTCGGGTGGCAGCTCAGTTTGATAACCTTTCGGCAGTGGCGTAGCTAGGGAATGTGCTGCCCGGGGCGGATTCAGAATTTGCCGTCCCTTCAAGAAACAGCATGTGAAAATGTAATTTTTTTAATTGACTTAAAGTGGAATTATTGTATGCTTTGAACCAGTAGCGTAGCCAGTAATTTTGAAATGGAGGGGTTTTTAAGGGCCGGCGGGCGAAGCCCGACGGCGTCCTCGCCAAAGACGACACCCAGTGGCGGGAGGTCTGGGGAGCCTCTCCCAGAAAATTTTGAAAAATTACTTTGGATTTGGTGCATTCTGAGAGCATTTTCAACAAAAATGTGGGTACAAATCCTCTATAGTATAAATATTCCTGTAAAATGGTGCTGTTCGGTGGCATAGCAAAAGGATAAGATCATGTTTTCTTGGGAATTTTTCGGTAACTTAATAAAGCTAAGTCTCTATGTTTTCTTGTTGCTAATTCCTGGCTGAGATATTTGAATGTTTGGTATTGGCAAAACTCGCTCTTTTAATGGAGTTTTGTTTAAAATTAGGCAAACTTTGTTTTAGAGACATAGAGACTGAAAGCATCATTCTCAATATCGTGACGTTACATGCGTGCCAAAGGGGGGGTTGTAACCCCCAAACCCCTCCTCCCACTTGGCTACACCACTGTTTTGAACGTTGCCATTCTGTTTGCTTTTATTTTCCATGTACTTTTGCATTATCAACAAAAAAACAAAACGTCCTGTCTGAAAGTGCCGCCCCCCCCAGACGTGCCGCCCGGGGCGGTCCGCCCCCCCGACCCAGGGATATCTAAAGAAGGGGATACGAAGGCTTTTATTACGTCTGACAATAGAAGGGCTTTTGTTTATCGTGAATAATCTCTGTTTATCGTAAAATGACAATTGGCACCGATAGTAGTTTAATAAATCTTGTTATGATAACTTGCATTGCGCTATTAGAATCAGGCCTGGATATTCACAGCATGCTAATGGTTGCTTGTTAATTCAACTACCCATATACTTGCTTGGCATCTAGCCTACTGCAAAGGCTTTGTTAAGAAAAACAGCTTACTGGTAACTTTTTAACTGTCTTTGTAAACAAGTATTCTTTAAATATGCTCTACGTAACATTTGCTAACTGTCTTCTGTAGCTCATTGTACCAGTTGCACTACAAAACTTTCTGCAATTCCAAAAAGAACCGCATTTTTAACGTGCTACAAACTACCGCCCTGGTAGTGTCATGAGAATAAGGCAATCGCTGCGAGCCTTCATATCCCCTTCTCTAGATATCCCTGCCCCGACCCCCCTAACTACGCCACTGCCTTTCGGTTTTTCGCTGCCATCCTTGCTGTACATTTCGCCGATTCCTAGCCTATAGAACAGCGCCAGCGGGGACATGTCCCCATCATCCTTTTACATGTCCCCACCATATTTTTACATTGTTTTTAGAACATAAAAGGAAAAATATTAAACGAATGTCACACTTTTATTAGTCAATAACGTTTAAAATTTATTGAAAGGAGGGGACAACATTTTTACGTGACTTCAGCAGGGACATGGCCATGGTCAACCTCCTCAACTTCAAAAATCAGAGACGAAATATCGGTCAGAGTGTTTTGCAGTCATTGACAGCGCGCTGCAAAATCTTGTTGACTATTTCAAATCGACCGATCTTGAGCACTGCAAAATTCTACAATAATCACTTTTTCGTGCAAAGTTACAATCACATGTGGTAGCAGGGGTCACCAAATGGCGGCCCGCCGAGTTTTTTTGTGCTGCCCGCGGAAAGTATCAGCGTACAAGTACAAGTAGGCTATAACCAAAAATGCTTTTTTTGAGAAGTTAAAGAGCATGAAGGTAAAAAATACTTTCCAGCAGTGGTGCCGAAGTAGGGGGGGATGGGGGGATATATCCCCCCAATATTTTGGCAGCATCTCCCCAAATAGTTTAGAAAAAATATTTGCTATGAAGTTGTATCGTTACTTCGATTTAGTTGTTTCAAGCAAGCATCTCGAATTTCTGTTGTTTTTCTTTTATTGATGTTTGATCGCAGTTCTAAATTGTCTTGGAGTTGACGCTAGCTAGACAATGAAGGATCGACCTTCATTGAAGCGAACTGCATCCATTGTGCCCGCCCCAGCGAGATGGTTGTGCAGGGTGACACCGATACAGTCAACGGTGGTCAACTATCATGCCATCACGAAAACTTTGCCAGAAATTGTTGCTTCTGGTCTGCTGTCTACGCTATACGGTTATAAGTTCAAATCCCGCTGGAGGTAGGCTACCAATCTTTCTTTGTCTTAATCTTGCAGCAGTCATTCACAATAGCACTGGTAGCACTTTTATCTCCATGATTTCTTATCTGTATATTATGCCGTTAGCAGCTAATTTACCGAGGTCCGGTGATTGTTTAATAAACTCAACACTGGTAGCCTACCACTAAAATTGTGTATAAAAATATGCATCCCCCCAATGTTCAAAATTGTCAAAAATTTGATAAAATATAGATTTATCTCTCCCAATTCTCAACTAACTTCGGCACCACTGCTTTCCGGGAAGCATATTTTCGCTTTGCATACGATTCCACCGACCGACCAATCAGATTGTAGTTCTAGGTGGGGGTCGCCTAAAGTTATTTCAATGCGATGTCTAGCCACACTGTCCCAGTGGTTGATTAAAACGCGTAGGCTACAAAGTGGAAGTATTATGCTTATGAAAATATTTAGTTTAGTAGGCTACAGCAAAATGTTGTTAATCAACAATTCTTGCCATGCTGATAAGCACCGCAAGTGACAGTTGCCTAATAATTAATCAAAGACACGGTTTTATAGACTCTCACAAAAAGGATGAAAAATCAACTCGTTGCTTGTTTAGAGGAAACACTGTTCATGAGTTACAATAGAAACGTTTTTTAGGTGATTTCAACAAGCGTTTGTTTCATGGTGCCTGGTTTCTTTCTCCCTGTTATTGGAGCCTATTTTTTTGCTGATATGTTTGCAGGTCACTATTGTTGCCTGTATTGCGATGTGTCAAACATTTCGTTGTTTACTGAAACTGTTAATTGCAAGATATCTTTTGTGAAGCTAAGTGACAACACCACCCTTGCTTGGCGATGAATATTCTAATGAAACCGCTCGTTTCGCTATAAGTGCGCAAAACAAGTGGCCTCGTTTTTAGGCATTGTTAAAGAAGTCAAAAGTGTTGTTAAAGGAGTTTGGCCTGGCAGTAGCGTTGTTCGACTAATTTTGTTGCTGCGGTATTCTAAGATAAATATGAACAACATGTAACGCTGGATAATGGATACGAAATGCGTTCTTTTCTAGCATAAGAGTCCTCCTATCTAAAAATTTATTAGTGCAGCCCGCCACAGCTCTCCTTAGTGCCAAAGTGGCCAACATGCAAAAAAAGTTGGTGACCCCTGTGGTAGACGATTATTTTGAGTTCTCTGACACAGAGTCCCTTGCACAAGAACTATAGGCTACTTCTTTCGAAAGCAGTAGCCTACAATGGAAAGTCGGTGGAAGATTTTCAAATGATATTCAAGAAAATATTCCGGTTTAGTCATATGTGCAAGGTCTGCTAATCCACAGTTTTTCATCCTTTGTTTTCCATATGGAGAGGGTTAGACAATATTAGACATCAATCCAGTGCTGTACGCGTCAATGAAATAAATTGACAGCGTCAGCGCGAATTGCCTAAAAACTTTACGGCGTAAAGTACTGCGTAAGCTCTTAAAGAAATTGACAGCGGCAACGCTAATTTCTAGCGCTATTTCAGCCAGGGTCTCACAAAACAGAAGTATTTCAACCAAGTTTAGGCTAACAATAGCAATAAATAAAGAGCAAGTAGGCCTATTATGTTTTGACTTTTGAGAATGTATTGTAGGCTAATTGGCTGCTTAGCCTATTAGTTTTTGCCTTGTAGAAACACAAGCATTTCAAAATGTTTGTCCGACAATTTGCTGCGTTTGGAACGCATAATGTCCTTTCCAAGTGAAAACATGCGTTCTACAGCAGCGCTGGATGGTATATTGATGTGTTGTATTTCAAAAACAAGCCTCGAAAACGTTTATTCGGAAAGGTATCACTGTTCCAAGCGTGCTGTGATGGTGTAGCCTATATAAATCTTTTAACCGGGTCCACTGCACCAACATCGCTCTTTTCAGGGACATAGAGCTCTTGAAATAAAGTATCTTCAACCTCCGCGATTGACATTCATTGGTTTTTCGCTTTCTCTCTCTGATCCCTCGTTCTCGATACTGCTCACGATATGAGTGATCACCATTTAGCGAACTTCCTCCGCTTGTATTCCAGGGAGCCATTCTAACCAACGCGAAAGGCAGTAGGCTAATTCGGATGAGTTGCGCTGGCCAGAATACATTGTAAAACTCTCATTGTGAAACGAGATTTTCCATGAAAACAAAAAATGACGCATAGCGCTTGACGCTTAAAATCGGCAAAATAGTTGACGGCGCTTTCACTTCCGTCAACTAAAAATAAATTGACGGCGCCAGCCTCAGCGTTAACAAAAAGTTGACGCCGTCAACGTACAACACTGCATCAATCCGGCTTAATGGCGGTTTTGTACAGGGTGCAACCTATTTTGTCCCTTGAAAAGATCGAGAAGAAAATACAACAGAGCAAAGTCGTTAATCAGAGTTGCCGCAAACATTTCAAAATTTTCCCTTAAAAAGATCGAGAGAGAAAAATACACCACCGTCATTCTGGCAGAATAGTTTTTCCGCTTTCCGCCTAAAAAAGTCATCCGTGAATAAGTGCGAGGCATAAAGTGCGACCTGACATACCTTCGAAAAACCTTAAATAAAACAATAACTCGCAACACGTGCCACTTAAATTTTACATGCATCGGATTCAGTATTAAATTACCTTTGCAGGGATGTGCACCAATAGGTGGGCATTTAGAAGGAACTATCAGCAGAACGCTCCAAAGATGGAGGATATATTTACGATAAACATTAAAATAATATGATTTTTGCATAATAGACACCACTTCAAACATCTTCGAATAGAACTATAATCCGCAACACGTGCCACTTAAATTTTGCATGCATCGGATTCAGTATTAAATTACCTTTCCAGGGATGTGCACCAATAGGTGGGCATTTGGAAGGAACTCCCAGCAGAACGCTTCAAAAATTGGAGGATATATTTACAATAAACATTAAAATAATACGATTTTTGCATAATAGACACCACTTCAAACATCTTGAAATAAAACTTTAATCCGCAACACGTGCCACTTAAATTTTGCATGCATCGGATTCAGTATTAAATTACCTTTCCAGGGATGTGCATCAATAGGTGGGCATTTGGAAGGAACTCCCAGCAGAACGCTTCAAAAATGGAGGATATATTTACGATAAACATTAAAATAATGCGATTTTTGCATAATAGACACCACTTCAAACATCTTGAAATAAAACTTTAATCCGCAACACGTGCCACTTAAATTTTGCATGCATCGGATTTAGTAATAAATTACCTTTCCAGGGATGTGCACCAATAGGTGGGCATTTGGAAGGAACTCCCAGCAGAACGCTTCAAAGATGGAGGATATATTTACGATAAACATTAAAATAATGCGATTTTTGCATAATTGACACCTCTTCAAACATCTTGAAATAAAACTTTAATCCGCAACACGTGCCACTTAAATTTTGCATGCATCGGATTCAGTATTAAACTACCTTTCCAGGGATGTGCATCAATAGGTGGGCATTTGGAAGGAACTCCCAGCAGAACGCTCCAAAGATGAAGGATAAATTTACAATAAACATTAAAATAATACGATTTTTGCATAATAGACACCACTTCAAACATCTTCGAATAGAACTATAATCCGCAACACGTGCCACTTAAATTTTGCATGCATCGGAATCAGTATTAAATTACCTTTCCAGGGATGTGCACCAATAGGTGGGCATTTGGAAGGAACTCCCAGCAGAACGCTTCAAAAATGGAGGATATATTTACGATAAACATTAAAATAATGCGATTTTTGCATAATAGACACCACTTCAAACATCTTGAAATAAAACTTTAATCCGCAACACGTGCCACTTAAATTTTGCATGCATCGGATTCAGTATTAAATTACCTTTCCAGGGATGTGCATCAATAGGTGGGCATTTGGAAGGAACTCCCAGCAGAACGCTCCAAAGATGGAGGATATATTTACGATAAACATCAAAATAATACGATTTTTGCATAATAGACACCACTTCAAACATCTTCGAATAGAACTATAATCCGCAACACGTGCCACTTAAATTTTGCATGCATCGGAATCAGTATTAAATTACCTTTCCAGGGATGTGCACCAATAGGTGGGCATTTGGAAGGAACTCCCAGCAGAACGCTTCAAAGATGGAGGATATATTTACGATAAACATTAAAATAATATGATTTTTGCATAATAGACACCACTTCAAACATCTTGAAATAAAACTTTAATCCGCAACACGTGCCACTTAAATTTTGCATGCATCGGATTCAGTATTAAATTACCTTTCCAGGGATGTGCACCAATAGGTGGGCATTTGGAAGGAACTCCCAGCAGAACGCTTCAAAGATGGAGGATATATTTACAATAAACATTAAAATAATATGATTTTTGCATAATTGACACCTCTTCAAACATCTTAAAATAAAACTTTAATCCGCAACACGTGCCACTTAAATTTTACATTCATCGGATTTAGTATTAAATTACCTTTCCAGGGATGTACATCAATAGGTGGGCATTTGGAAGGAACTCCCAGCAGAAAGCTCCAAAGATGGAGGATATATTTACGATAAACATTAAAATAATATGATTTTTGCATAATAGACACCACTTCAAACATCTTCGAATAGAACTATAATCCGCAACACGTGCCACTTAAATTTTGCATGCATCGGATTCAGTATTAAATTACCTTTCCAGGGATGTGCACCAATAGGTGGGCATTTGGAAGGAACTCCCAGCAGAACGCTTCAAAGATGGAGGATATATTTACGATAAACATTAAAATAATATGATTTTTGCATAATAGACACCACTTCAAACATCTTCGAATAGAACTATAATCCGCAACACGTGCCACTTAAATTTTGCATTCATCGGATTTAGTATTAAATTACCTTTCCAGGGATGTACATCAATAGGTGGGCATTTGGAAGGAACTCCCAGCAGAACGCTTCAAAAATGGAGGATATATTTACGATAAACATTAAAATAATGCGATTTTTGCATAATAGACACCACTTCAAACATCTTGAAATAAAACTTTAATCCGCAACACGTGCCACTTAAATTTTGCATGCATCGGATTTAGTAATAAATTACCTTTCCAGGGATGTGCACCAATAGGTGGGCATTTGGAAGGAACTCCCAGCAGAACGCTTCAAAGATGGAGGATATATTTACGATAAACATTAAAATAATGCGATTTTTGCATAATTGACACCTCTTCAAACATCTTGAAATAAAACTTTAATCCGCAACACGTGCCACTTAAATTTTGCATGCATCGGATTCAGTATTAAACTACCTTTCCAGGGATGTGCATCAATAGGTGGGCATTTGGAAGGAACTCCCAGCAGAACGCTCCAAAGATGAAGGATAAATTTACAATAAACATTAAAATAATACGATTTTTGCATAATAGACACCACTTCAAACATCTTCGAATAGAACTATAATCCGCAACACGTGCCACTTAAATTTTGCATGCATCGGAATCAGTATTAAATTACCTTTCCAGGGATGTGCACCAATAGGTGGGCATTTGGAAGGAACTCCCAGCAGAACGCTTCAAAAATGGAGGATATATTTACGATAAACATTAAAATAATGCGATTTTTGCATAATAGACACCACTTCAAACATCTTGAAATAAAACTTTAATCCGCAACACGTGCCACTTAAATTTTGCATGCATCGGATTCAGTATTAAATTACCTTTCCAGGGATGTGCATCAATAGGTGGGCATTTGGAAGGAACTCCCAGCAGAACGCTCCAAAGATGGAGGATATATTTACGATAAACATTAAAATAATACGATTTTTGCATAATAGACACCACTTCAAACATCTTCGAATAGAACTATAATCCGCAACACGTGCCACTTAAATTTTGCATGCATCGGAATCAGTATTAAATTACCTTTCCAGGGATGTGCACCAATAGGTGGGCATTTGGAAGGAACTCCCAGCAGAACGCTTCAAAGATGGAGGATATATTTACGATAAACATTAAAATAATATGATTTTTGCATAATAGACACCACTTCAAACATCTTGAAATAAAACTTTAATCCGCAACACGTGCCACTTAAATTTTGCATGCATCGGATTCAGTATTAAATTACCTTTCCAGGGATGTGCACCAATAGGTGGGCATTTGGAAGGAACTCCCAGCAGAACGCTTCAAAGATGGAGGATATATTTACAATAAACATTAAAATAATATGATTTTTGCATAATTGACACCTCTTCAAACATCTTGAAATAAAACTTTAATCCGCAACACGTGCCACTTAAATTTTACATTCATCGGATTTAGTATTAAATTACCTTTCCAGGGATGTACATCAATAGGTGGGCATTTGGAAGGAACTCCCAGCAGAAAGCTCCAAAGATGGAGGATATATTTACGATAAACATTAAAATAATATGATTTTTGCATAATAGACACCACTTCAAACATCTTCGAATAGAACTATAATCCGCAACACGTGCCACTTAAATTTTGCATGCATCGGATTCAGTATTAAATTACCTTTCCAGGGATGTGCACCAATAGGTGGGCATTTGGAAGGAACTCCCAGCAGAACGCTTCAAAGATGGAGGATATATTTACGATAAACATTAAAATAATATGATTTTTGCATAATAGACACCTCTTCAAACATCTTGAAATAAAACTTTAATCCGCAACACGTGCTACTTAAATTTTGCATGCATCGGATTCAGTATTAAACTACCTTTCCAGGGATGTGCATCAATAGGTGGGCATTTGGAAGGAACTCCCAGCAGAACGCTCCAAAGATGAAGGATAAATTTACAATAAACATTAAAATAATACGATTTTTGCATAATAGACACCACTTCAAACATCTTCGAATAGAACTATAATCCGCAACACGTGCCACTTAAATTTTGCATGCATCGGAATCAGTATTAAATTACCTTTCCAGGGATGTGCACCAATAGGTGGGCATTTGGAAGGAACTCCCAGCAGAACGCTTCAAAAATGGAGGATATATTTACGATAAACATTAAAATAATGCGATTTTTGCATAATAGACACCACTTCAAACATCTTGAAATAAAACTTTAATCCGCAACACGTGCCACTTAAATTTTGCATGCATCGGATTTAGTAATAAATTACCTTTCCAGGGATGTGCACCAATAGGTGGGCATTTGGAAGGAACTCCCAGCAGAACGCTTCAAAGATGGAGGATATATTTACGATAAACATTAAAATAATGCGATTTTTGCATAATTGACACCTCTTCAAACATCTTGAAATAAAACTTTAATCCGCAACACGTGCCACTTAAATTTTGCATGCATCGGATTCAGTATTAAACTACCTTTCCAGGGATGTGCATCAATAGGTGGGCATTTGGAAGGAACTCCCAGCAGAACGCTCCAAAGATGAAGGATAAATTTACAATAAACATTAAAATAATACGATTTTTGCATAATAGACACCACTTCAAACATCTTCGAATAGAACTATAATCCGCAACACGTGCCACTTAAATTTTGCATGCATCGGAATCAGTATTAAATTACCTTTCCAGGGATGTGCACCAATAGGTGGGCATTTGGAAGGAACTCCCAGCAGAACGCTTCAAAAATGGAGGATATATTTACGATAAACATTAAAATAATGCGATTTTTGCATAATAGACACCACTTCAAACATCTTGAAATAAAACTTTAATCCGCAACACGTGCCACTTAAATTTTGCATGCATCGGATTCAGTATTAAATTACCTTTCCAGGGATGTGCATCAATAGGTGGGCATTTGGAAGGAACTCCCAGCAGAACGCTCCAAAGATGGAGGATATATTTACGATAAACATTAAAATAATACGATTTTTGCATAATAGACACCACTTCAAACATCTTCGAATAGAACTATAATCCGCAACACGTGCCACTTAAATTTTGCATGCATCGGAATCAGTATTAAATTACCTTTCCAGGGATGTGCACCAATAGGTGGGCATTTGGAAGGAACTCCCAGCAGAACGCTTCAAAGATGGAGGATATATTTACGATAAACATTAAAATAATATGATTTTTGCATAATAGACACCACTTCAAACATCTTGAAATAAAACTTTAATCCGCAACACGTGCCACTTAAATTTTGCATGCATCGGATTTAGAAATAAATTACCTTCCAGGGATGTGCACCAATAGGTGGGCATTTGGAAGGAACTCCCAGCAGAACGCTTCAAAGATGGAGGATATATTTACAATAAACATTAAAATAATATGATTTTTGCATAATTGACACCTCTTCAAACATCTTGAAATAAAACTTTAATCCGCAACATGTGCCACTTAAATTTTGCATGCATCGGATTCAGTATTAAATTACCTTTCCAGGGATGTACATCAATAGGTGGGCATTTGGAAGGAACTCCCAGCAGAACGCTTCAAAGATGGAGGATATATTTACGATAAACATTAAAATAATATGATTTTTGCATAATTGACACCTCTTCAAACATCTTGAAATAAAACTTTAATCCGCAACACGTGCCACTTAAATTTTGCATGCATCGGATTCAGTATTAAATTACCTTTCTAGGGATGTGCATCAATAGGTGGGCATTTGGAAGGAACTCCCAGCAGAACGGTTCAAAAATGCTGGAGGAAGTTTTTGCGATATTCAAGAGAATAATACGATTTTTGCATAATTGACACTTTTCTAAACATCTTCGAATAGAACTATTATCGGTGTGATATACAAGGTTTTCCTACCGCGCCATTGAGGCAACCTCATGCGGTCGCTAGGTTTTTTGTTGAGGCAGGACCTATCGCCAGTAGCCATATTCTTCCTGCCTGGTGTGAATCTGACTGAACAATGACGACAACCATGCATAGATACGTGACAATTAATTGTGTCAGGATTTACATTAAACTTGATATTGGCGAGGTTGTATGCAAGTGCACTTTCTACTAATGATTCCACATCGCTCTCATTTGCAGTTTTTACAATTTAGGCCAGGGTTGTTGCCGGGGAAATATTCCATTCACTAGGTGCCGCTGAATGGAGAGCAGTCCTAAAAAGGCATTTCTCAAGCGCACACCCCGAGAGTTCAACTTGCGCCGAATGATCTTGAGCCAGGCGCGTAACCACTGAGCTAACGGGGCGGACAAGCATATTGACCCCATAACCATGAAATTTTGGTTTTACACTTTTTTTATTAATTGGTACAACTAAAAAAAAGTAACATTAGTGACAAAAAAAAATCGCTTTTGTAATGAGTGATAGGCGAGCATTTATTGATTTTTCTGCTATAGCGAATTCAACGACTGCTTTCGCAATTTCGCTGTAATTGACAAAGACTTCAACATAGACCATTAGGCTACTCTGTGCAATGGAGAAAAAACATCAAGAAACGCTTAGAAAACAGTGTAAAGGTGAGTAGACCAGACATTTCTCCATCATTGTATGGCAAAATTGTTCCTACTTTAGCATATGTGGAGCGATGATTTTCCTTTTTGAAATCAATGCTATATCCAAACATAAATTTTGCAGACGCAAACATTGTATATGCATATAGGTCCAATAAATGAAATTGTACTTAGATGCATTAGAGTTAGACATTTGAATTCTTCTTGAGATTTTGAAGTGATATAACGTAAAAGTTTGGGTTCGTTGTTCGAATATGTTATTCGAATTCGAATATGTTATTCTTAATTATGAAAATTAGCATAAACTTGATGTTTAAAAATTAAAGTCATATATTGTCATATACAGGGTGACCCAAAAAGATTCGTACCCATGAAAATTTCAATTGTGACTTTGATTGAAAAGCTATTTATTTCAAATTACAACCACACATTATTCAGTTTATGAAAGACCATTGACCAGAGTTTTAGTTTTTTCTGTCAATTTTTAGTCAATTTATGGCTTTTCCAAGATGTGTTCCAAATGTGAAAAAATCGAATAAAACATGGGTACGAATCTTTTTGGGTCACCCTGTATCTCAAAAAATAAAGTCATATCTTTTGATTTTTTAGATCATAAAAAAGCCCTTTATTAAAGCCCTTGATTAATGATGTAACAAAAGCAAACGTGCTTCCAACTTCTTATCAGCAACAATGATTCTAGCTAATTAATGTGAAAACAGATAAAAATGAATATGAGAAATAGCTCGCGGCACCCCAGAGTAGGCTGTTGTAAATGGCACCCAGGTTGAGAACCACTAAATTAGACAATGGAGAATTAGTTGGAGCGAAGTTTTTCGGTAGATCTGTAGGCTATCCTATTCATAACAGCAGATTAAGTTTGGTGCAAAAATAGTAATTCTTGAAATAAGTTGGTTAATCAGCACAATTGCTATATTGGTGAATAATAACATATTTCGAGAATTACTATTTTTGCACCAAACTTAACCCGCTGTTGTTACATGGAACCCTTATTGTTTAAAAGTTGAGTACATAGGCTAGGCCTACCTCTTAAAAGTTTCAATTTGCATAGCCTAAACCAAAGTATAGGCTACTAAAACGTGTAAATGTTGATAAACAAGTTAGCCGATCTAAAATGCAGAACTAAGTCTGTGACTCGATAAAGACACAAATAATAATGATAACTATAGACATGTTGGCGTAGCATGGTGACTATAGAAATTGAGAGCACAAGACAATGCTTTCAGATTAGTTTACTGAATTATCATTGACATCAGTTAAATGCAAAAATAGTAAATGTTTTAACTCATGTGTCACAAATAGTCTCCTCACCACTCTTGTTTGAAATTTCTATAAATGTGTATGTGTCTATTCACGTTTTGTATCGTTTACGCTTTTAGTTTGTACGTAAAAATACATGTATCCGCAATCTTGTATTGTTTTTACCATGTCACTGTATGAAATCGATCGAACTAATTTGTCATCAAATTTCCAAACCGCATTGTATTTTTCGATGCAATAGCAGATATAATGGCCATTCTCCTTTTCCTCACCTAAATGTGCAATGACACTTACGAGTTTATAGTTATATTGAAGCCCGTGTGCATCTTCAAGAGTTAAATTTTTGTCTGCTTTGACTTGTCTTTTGGATTTGCGCAGGCCAGTATTTCTAGCTAAACACAAAACTAGAGCTTTGGGTAAACGTAAAAATTTTGTATTTGTGGTATGAATCACCATTTTGCAATTATTACAAAGTGAGAGTTCTTTACTATTGAGAAACGTTTTAATATAAAGCGATAAAAAATTATTCTCCTGAATAGAATCATACATTGGTAACATCAGCAAGACTTCTTCGCTTCTTTTCTCATCAAGCCTACTTTTTCTGCCACAAGAATTGCACTGATGAACTGTGACGTATTTCGATATCGATGTCACGTCACAGTGCTTCAATAGCAATGGTAATGATGACTCGGCAAAAAACTCTGCTGGATCATGTTGACGCCCCAATGGAAATTTTTTTTTAATATCATTCAAAGCATTTTTAATTTGTTTTTCCTCTACAGTCGCATTACCAACAAGATTACGTAATAACAGAAACATATTTTTGTCCAGTGTTTCAATATGTTTGTCGTTTTCATAATGCAACATTGAAACATCACATGCTGCTATTACACATTTAAGTGCTTGCAATACAGCATTAAACCAGCAAGAGTTTCCTACGTTCATCAAGCCCAGTGGTAAATTGGCATTACATTTGAATGCATTTATTAAATCAGAATGAACATTTATAGCATTTGAAACAATATAATAAATCATCCAATGTCGATAAGATGTGAAAAAATTAAGATCCATTTTTGAATGTTGAGATTTCAGATCCATGTCGCTGCAAAGAATATCAGCAGTTATGCAAACTGCCACCCCACAAGTATTACTGTCCGGTTGCATCACGATATGTTTAGAACTTACACTGTAATTCCCTGTGTATAACTGATTAGTTACCAAGAAATCTACTAGGAAATCTGCACCATCATGTAGAAACTTTGAAAAGGCTGTACTCATTTCTTTATTCGAAGAATCGTAACAATGTATGAATTTATTTTGGGTGGAAAAGTGTAACAAACGAAAGTGGCCATTGCACAAGAAAGGAAGGAGAACGACCGGTAGCAATTTTTCCTCAGTTTTTGTCATCGCTGTTTTGAAAAATTTCACGGACTTTATTGGGGATTTTTGCAAAATCTTCCCTGTGGAGTCGCAATCTAAAACCCCTATGGCGTTTTGGTTTCTTGGTTCACTGGCTTTTAGTAAAAAGTAGGCGTCTACGAGACGTTTGCTTAACCAACCAACTGCAGAAGAATTTTGGTAATGCTTGGCAAGTTCGTTCGTAATTTTACTGCAAGGATTGTTACATGCTGTGAGTAAATCTAGCCAAGACACTTCGTGGTTTTTATCGATTACAACGGCGGTATCCGACAAACAGTTACGATTTATTGCCAAACCGTTCCATACCCAAGTTGAAAATTCAGCCATGTATTCAAAATCTTTGGCTGTTGCTGTCCAAAAGTCACGAATCTTTGCATAATTGCATTTCGAGTGGGCAAAAGCAGTCGCATTGCACATAGAAATTGTGGGTGCGGACTCGCTAACAGCATTGACATATCGAATATGTTTTTTAGATTCATTTGTAGTATAAAATCCATCTGAACGTCGTTTTTTTGGCTTTCTAAATTTTGAAACTACCAAGTTAGTGCGATGTTTCGAATGTTTACTTGAAGCTTGATCAGCATACGTTTTGGCCGAAATGTAACTTTTTTCGTAACCCTGGTGAATATAATGAGCAGAAAATATTTTTTCACTCATTCTCATTTGGTTTTCGTACTCTTCTACAAAATGATCGATACCTACAACACGTTTTCCTTTTAAATAAATTTGTTTCAAATCCCAAAAATGCTGCTCGATGATACCTTGTGTTAAATTATCCCGAGAAATATTTTTAAGTTTGGATGAGATGACTTGCTTAAACCAAAAAGAATACTGGGAGTAAGCCTGGTAATTTGGCCGTTCATGTGACGAATGCCGGGACAAATTTCCAAGAATTAGCTGCGAAGTGGTACATATTCTACTCAGAATAATTACAATAAGTTTTAAACAAAAGTTCTTATCCATGTAAACATTTTCGTGCTGCAACTTTGAATGAGAAGGATCATTGAGGTGATCCAAAAAGTCAGAAGAATTTAGAAACGCCATAAGTTGGTTGTGGTAGCGTAAGTAAAATGGAGAATTTAATTCTTGTTTTTGGTCGTCACGCATACTGGTATGAAAATAGTCGTTGAGTTCGTCTTTTTCGTTTTCTTCTATTTCGTTTGTTACGTTTGACAAAAGTTCTGAAAATTTAAAGCCCTGATGCAGTCTGTTAAAATGATAGTCAACTTTGGAAGACGTACTCTCGCAGTTGGTTACCCAAATAATACTTTCCATTATTTCGTCTAGTTCAGACAGGGTTGTACATGCAAATAACAAAGAAATCCAATGCATAACTGTTAATGTGTGTTTCTTAGGTTTGTAATATTTTTTAACCATAATTTTAGCTGCACGCATGGCGTGACTCAAACAATTATGAACGAAAGTTTTTTCCAAGTCGTATTTTGTCGCCTCTCCTGAAACTACACGCCAGCATCTGTTGTAATAACCTAACCTTGTTTCATTACACATCGCACTTAGTACAGCATTCCACATAGCCATTGATCCGTCAATCATCATTAACGCTGGTTTTTTTACCTTTCCACAAATTTGCACAGTGTCCATTAGAAATTTACCTAAAAAACTCCGTATGCTTTCAGAATCATGATTCGTTGCAATGTTTGTTGCCACTGGGAGCGCTGGACCTCCTACGTAGGGGCTTCTGACTAAAAGCGAATAAATTTGAAAATCTTTTTCACCTTCCTGCCTTTTAACTATGCTTCCTGTCGCATCAAAATATATTATATCTACAGGGCATAAATCTCGATAAAGTTTCACTTGTGCATTAGAATACAATATAACGCCAGGGGGGTATGTAGTTATGCGTCTTATAAAGATTCGCTTTTTTTTTTCAAACTCATACTTCAAGCGATTGATGTTATACATCCAATTTTTAGAATATCTATTGCAAAGCTTACCTTCACTTTTTATATTTCTCAAAACAGACGAGGCAGGAGCAAAATTGTATGCACCGTGATATAGTTCATTTTCAGTTAAGTCATCCACCAACTTTCTGCCAACTTCGCTGGGATGTTTGCATTGTAATTTCTCCATGAGTAATTTACGCTGCTTCCCCGCAACCGGCCTACGTTTTACGCAATGCATTTCATGATTACGTTTCCCCATCACATTTACGACAACTTCAACTTTATCAACATATGAAAAAATACGTACATCCCCTTTTACTGAGCATCCACAACAACCCGAGTGCTTGCAATACACGTTGGTATGACCATTGTAAAATTTTGAATCACCATTACTTAAGGATTCAACCGCTGCTGGTTCTACCAAATAATTATTTCTAAAACAAAAAACGCAACTGTCATAAATTTTTCTAAGTTGTTTGCATATAACATCGCGATACAGACTGGAGGAAAATCGATGCTTGGTGCGATTGAGGGTCATCTCTTTCCATTCATCCAACGTAAGGAAAAACGACTTATTAGTCACATCAACCCATTCACAACGTCGTTCACGCTTTTGTGATATTGGTTCGGCAAAGTTTCCTAACTCATTCAATGTTTCATCGGAAATTGAAGGTATCTGGTTGTCATAGCGTCAATGAACACCATCTGTTTCGTCATTTTTAGTTTCTGCGTCATCATTGTCAGTTTTTGCGTCATCAGTGTCGGTTTTTGCGTCAATAATGTTGTTTTTTGTCACTTCAGTTGCATTCTTTGCTGGGAGTTCCTTCCAAATGCCCACCTATTGGTGCACATCCCTGGAAAGGTAATTTAATACTGATTCCGATGCATGCAAAATTTAAGTGGCACGTGTTGCGGATTATAGTTCTATTCGAAGATGTTTGAAGTGGTGTCTATTATGCAAAAATCGTATTATTTTAATGTTTATTGTAAATTTATCCTCCATCTTTGGAGCGTTCTGCTGGGAGTTCCTTCCAAATGCCCACCTATTGATGCACATCCCTGGAAGGTAATTTAATACTAAATCCGATGCATGCAAAATTTAAGTGGCACGTGTTGCGGATTAAAGTTTTATTTCAAGATGTTTGAAGAGGTGTCAATTATGCAAAAATCATATTATTTTAATGTTTATCATAAATATATCCTCCATTTTTGAAGCGTTCTGCTGGGAGTTCCTTCCAAATGCCCACCTATTGGTGCACATCCCTGGAAAGGTAATTTAATACTGATTCCGATGCATGCAAAATTTAAGTGGCACGTGTTGCGGATTATAGTTCTATTCGAAGATGTTTGAAGTGGTGTCTATTATGCAAAAATCGTATTATTTTAATGTTTATTGTAAATATATCCTCCATCTTTGGAGCGTTCTGCTGGGAGTTCCTTCCAAATGCCCACCTATTGATGCACATCCCTGGAAAGGTAGTTTAATACTGAATCCGATGCATGCAAAATTTAAGTGGCACGTGTTGCGGATTAAAGTTTTATTTCAAGATGTTTGAAGAGGTGTCAATTATGCAAAAATCATATTATTTTAATGTTTATCGTAAATATATCCTCCATCTTTGAAGCGTTCTGCTGGGAGTTCCTTCCAAATGCCCACCTATTGGTGCACATCCCTGGAAAGGTAATTTATTACTAAATCCGATGCATGCAAAATTTAAGTGGCACGTGTTGCGGATTATAGTTCTATTCGAAGATGTTTGAAGTGGTGTCTATTATGCAAAAATCGTATTATTTTAATGTTTATTGTAAATTTATCCTCCATCTTTGAAGCGTTCTGCTGGGAGTTCCTTCCAAATGCCCACCTATTGGTGCACATCCCTGGAAAGGTAATTTAATACTGATTCCGATGCATGCAAAATTTAAGTGGCACGTGTTGCGGATTATAGTTCTATTCGAAGATGTTTGAAGTGGTGTCTATTATGCAAAAATCGTATTATTTTAATGTTTATTGTAAATATATCCTTCATCTTTGGAGCGTTCTGCTGGGAGTTCCTTCCAAATGCCCACCTATTGATGCACATCCCTGGAAAGGTAGTTTAATACTGAATCCGATGCATGCAAAATTTAAGTGGCACGTGTTGCGGATTAAAGTTTTATTTCAAGATGTTTGAAGAGGTGTCAATTATGCAAAAATCATATTATTTTAATGTTTATCGTAAATATATCCTCCATCTTTGAAGCGTTCTGCTGGGAGTTCCTTCCAAATGCCCACCTATTGGTGCACATCCCTGGAAAGGTAATTTAATACTAAATCCGATGCATGCAAAATTTAAGTGGCACGTGTTGCGGATTATAGTTCTATTCGAAGATGTTTGAAGTGGTGTCTATTATGCAAAAATCGTATTATTTTAATGTTTATCGTAAATATATCCTCCATCTTTGGAGCGTTCTGCTGGGAGTTCCTTCCAAATGCCCACCTATTGATGTACATCCCTGGAAAGGTAATTTAATACTAAATCCGATGAATGCAAAATTTAAGTGGCACGTGTTGCGGATTAAAGTTTTATTTCAAGATGTTTGAAGAGGTGTCAATTATGCAAAAATCATATTATTTTAATGTTTATTGTAAATATATCCTCCATCTTTGAAGCGTTCTGCTGGGAGTTCCTTCCAAATGCCCACCTATTGGTGCACATCCCTGGAAAGGTAATTTAATACTGAATCCGATGCATGCAAAATTTAAGTGGCACGTGTTGCGGATTATAGTTCTATTCGAAGATGTTTGAAGTGGTGTCTATTATGCAAAAATCGTATTATTTTAATGTTTATCGTAAATATATCCTCCATCTTTGAAGCGTTCTGCTGGGAGTTCCTTCCAAATGCCCACCTATTGATGCACATCCCTGGAAAGGTAATTTAATACTAAATCCGATGCATGCAAAATTTAAGTGGCACGTGTTGCGGATTAAAGTTTTATTTCAAGATGTTTGAAGAGGTGTCAATTATGCAAAAATCATATTTATTTTAATGTTTATCGTAAATATATCCTCCATCTTTGAAGCGTTCTGCTGGGAGTTCCTTCCAAATGCCCACCTATTGATGCACATCCCTGGAAAGGTAATTTAATACTGAATCCGATGCATGCAAAATTTAAGTGGCACGTGTTGCGGATTAAAGTTTTATTTCAAGATGTTTGAAGAGGTGTCAATTATGCAAAAATCATATTATTTTAATGTTTATCGTAAATATATCCTCCATCTTTGAAGCGTTCTGCTGGGAGTTCCTTCCAAATGCCCACCTATTGGTGCACATCCCTGGAAAGGTAATTTATTACTAAATCCGATGCATGCAAAATTTAAGTGGCACGTGTTGCGGATTAAAGTTTTATTTCAAGATGTTTGAAGAGGTGTCAATTATGCAAAAATCATATTATTTTAATGTTTATCGTAAATATATCCTCCATCTTTGAAGCGTTCTGCTGGGAGTTCCTTCCAAATGCCCACCTATTGGTGCACATCCCTGGAAAGGTAATTTATTACTAAATCCGATGCATGCAAAATTTAAGTGGCACGTGTTGCGGATTATAGTTCTATTCGAAGATGTTTGAAGTGGTGTCTATTATGCAAAAATCGTATTATTTTAATGTTTATTGTAAATTTATCCTCCATCTTTGAAGCGTTCTGCTGGGAGTTCCTTCCAAATGCCCACCTATTGGTGCACATCCCTGGAAAGGTAATTTAATACTGATTCCGATGCATGCAAAATTTAAGTGGCACGTGTTGCGGATTATAGTTCTATTCGAAGATGTTTGAAGTGGTGTCTATTATGCAAAAATCGTATTATTTTAATGTTTATTGTAAATATATCCTTCATCTTTGGAGCGTTCTGCTGGGAGTTCCTTCCAAATGCCCACCTATTGATGCACATCCCTGGAAAGGTAGTTTAATACTGAATCCGATGCATGCAAAATTTAAGTGGCACGTGTTGCGGATTAAAGTTTTATTTCAAGATGTTTGAAGAGGTGTCAATTATGCAAAAATCATATTATTTTAATGTTTATCGTAAATATATCCTCCATCTTTGAAGCGTTCTGCTGGGAGTTCCTTCCAAATGCCCACCTATTGGTGCACATCCCTGGAAAGGTAATTTAATACTAAATCCGATGCATGCAAAATTTAAGTGGCACGTGTTGCGGATTATAGTTCTATTCGAAGATGTTTGAAGTGGTGTCTATTATGCAAAAATCGTATTATTTTAATGTTTATCGTAAATATATCCTCCATCTTTGGAGCGTTCTGCTGGGAGTTCCTTCCAAATGCCCACCTATTGATGTACATCCCTGGAAAGGTAATTTAATACTAAATCCGATGAATGCAAAATTTAAGTGGCACGTGTTGCGGATTAAAGTTTTATTTCAAGATGTTTGAAGAGGTGTCAATTATGCAAAAATCATATTATTTTAATGTTTATTGTAAATATATCCTCCATCTTTGAAGCGTTCTGCTGGGAGTTCCTTCCAAATGCCCACCTATTGGTGCACATCCCTGGAAAGGTAATTTAATACTGAATCCGATGCATGCAAAATTTAAGTGGCACGTGTTGCGGATTATAGTTCTATTCGAAGATGTTTGAAGTGGTGTCTATTATGCAAAAATCGTATTATTTTAATGTTTATCGTAAATATATCCTCCATCTTTGAAGCGTTCTGCTGGGAGTTCCTTCCAAATGCCCACCTATTGATGCACATCCCTGGAAAGGTAATTTAATACTAAATCCGATGCATGCAAAATTTAAGTGGCACGTGTTGCGGATTAAAGTTTTATTTCAAGATGTTTGAAGAGGTGTCAATTATGCAAAAATCATATTTATTTTAATGTTTATCGTAAATATATCCTCCATCTTTGAAGCGTTCTGCTGGGAGTTCCTTCCAAATGCCCACCTATTGATGCACATCCCTGGAAAGGTAATTTAATACTGAATCCGATGCATGCAAAATTTAAGTGGCACGTGTTGCGGATTAAAGTTTTATTTCAAGATGTTTGAAGAGGTGTCAATTATGCAAAAATCATATTATTTTAATGTTTATCGTAAATATATCCTCCATCTTTGAAGCGTTCTGCTGGGAGTTCCTTCCAAATGCCCACCTATTGGTGCACATCCCTGGAAAGGTAATTTATTACTAAATCCGATGCATGCAAAATTTAAGTGGCACGTGTTGCGGATTAAAGTTTTATTTCAAGATGTTTGAAGTGGTGTCTACTATGCAAAAATCGTATTATTTTAATGTTTATCGTAAATATATCCTCCATCTTTGAAGCGTTCTGCTGGGAGTTCCTTCCAAATGCCCACCTATTGGTGCACATCCCTGGAAAGGTAATTTAATACTGATTCCGATGCATGCAAAATTTAAGTGGCACGTGTTGCGGATTATAGTTCTATTCGAAGATGTTTGAAGTGGTGTCTATTATGCAAAAATCGTATTATTTTAATGTTTATTGTAAATTTATCCTCCATCTTTGGAGCGTTCTGCTGGGAGTTCCTTCCAAATGCCCACCTATTGATGCACATCCCTGGAAGGTAATTTAATACTAAATCCGATGCATGCAAAATTTAAGTGGCACGTGTTGCGGATTAAAGTTTTATTTCAAGATGTTTGAAGAGGTGTCAATTATGCAAAAATCATATTATTTTAATGTTTATCGTAAATATATCCTCCATCTTTGAAGCGTTCTGCTGGGAGTTCCTTCCAAATGCCCACCTATTGGTGCACATCCCTGGAAAGGTAATTTATTACTAAATCCGATGCATGCAAAATTTAAGTGGCACGTGTTGCGGATTAAAGTTTTATTTCAAGATGTTTGAAGTAGTGTCTATTATGCAAAAATCGCATTATTTTAATGTTTGTCGTAAATATATCCTCCATCTTTGAAGCGTTCTGCTGGGAGTTCCTTCCAAATGCCCACCTATTGGTGCACATCCCTGGAAAGGTAATTTAATACTGATTCCGATGCATGCAAAATTTAAGTGGCACGTGTTGCGGATTATAGTTCTATTCGAAGATGTTTGAAGTGGTGTCTATTATGCAAAAATCGCATTATTTTAATGTTTATTGTAAATATATCCTTCATCTTTGGAGCGTTCTGCTGGGAGTTCCTTCCAAATGCCCACCTATTGATGCACATCCCTGGAAAGGTAGTTTAATACTAAATCCGATGCATGCAAAATTTAAGTGGCACGTGTTGCGGATTAAAGTTTTATTTCAAGATGTTTGAAGAGGTGTCAATTATGCAAAAATCACATTATTTTAATGTTTATCGTAAATATATCCTCCATCTTTGAAGCGTTCTGCTGGGAGTTCCTTCCAAATGCCCACCTATTGGTGCACATCCCTGGAAAGGTAATTTAATACTAAATCCGATGCATGCAAAATTTAAGTGGCACGTGTTGCGGATTAAAGTTTTATTTCAAGATGTTTGAAGTGGTGTCTATTATGCAAAAATCGTATTATTTTAATGTTTATCGTAAATATATCCTCCATCTTTGAAGCGTTCTGCTGGGAGTTCCTTCCAAATGCCCACCTATTGGTGCACATCCCTGGAAAGGTAATTTAATACTGATTCCGATGAATGCAAAATTTAAGTGGCACGTGTTGCGGATTATAGTTCTATTCGAAGATGTTTGAAGTGGTGTCTATTATGCAAAAATCGTATTATTTTAATGTTTATTGTAAATTTATCCTTCATCTTTGGAGCGTTCTGCTGGGAGTTCCTTCCAAATGCCCACCTATTGATGCACATCCCTTGAGAGGTAGTTTAATACTGAATCCGATGCATGCAAAATTTAAGTGGCACGTGTTGCGGATTAAAGTTTTATTTCAAGATGTTTGAAGAGGTGTCAATTATGCAAAAATCATATTATTTTAATGTTTATCGTAAATATATCCTCCATCTTTGAAGCGTTCTGCTGGGAGTTCCTTCCAAATGCCCACCTATTGGTGCACATCCCTGGAAAGGTAATTTAATACTGATTCCGATGCATGCAAAATTTAAGTGGCACGTGTTGCGGATTATAGTTCTATTCGAAGATGTTTGAAGTGGTGTCTATTATGCAAAAATCGTATTATTTTAATGTTTATCGTAAATATATCCTCCATCTTTGGAGCGTTCTGCTGGGAGTTCCTTCCAAATGCCCACCTATTGATGTACATCCCTGGAAAGGTAATTTAATACTAAATCCGATGAATGTAAAATTTAAGTGGCACGTGTTGCGGATTAAAGTTTTATTTCAAGATGTTTGAAGAGGTGTCAATTATGCAAAAATCATATTATTTTAATGTTTATCGTAAATATATCCTCCATCTTTGAAGCGTTCTGCTGGGAGTTCCTTCCAAATGCCCACCTATTGGTGTACATCCCTGGAAAGGTAATTTAATACTGAATCCGCTGCATGCAAAATTTAAGTGGCACGTGTTGCGGATTATAGTTCTATTCGAAGATGTTTGAAGTGGTGTCTATTATGCAAAAATCGTATTATTTTAATGCTTATTGTAAATTTATCCTCCATCTTTGGAGCGTTCTGCTGGGAGTTCCTTCCAAATGCCCACCTATTGATGCACATCCCTGGAAAGGTAATTTAATACTGAATCCGATGCATGCAAAATTTAAGTGGCACGTGTTGCGGATTAAAGTTTTATTTCAAGATGTTTGAAGAGGTGTCAATTATGCAAAAATCATATTATTTTAATGTTTATCGTAAATATATCCTCCATCTTTGAAGCGTTCTGCTGGGAGTTCCTTCCAAATGCCCACCTATTGGTGCACATCCCTGGAAAGGTAATTTAATACTGAATCCGATGCATGCAAAATTTAAGTGGCACGTGTTGCGGATTATAGTTCTATTCGAAGATGTTTGAAGTGGTGTCTATTATGCAAAAATCGTATTATTTTAATGTTTATTGTAAATATATCCTCCATCTTTGGAGCGTTCTGCTGATAGTTCCTTCCAAATGCCCACCTATTGGTGCACATCCCTGCAAAGGTAATTTAATACTGAATCCGATGCATGTAAAATTTAAGTGGCACGTGTTGCGAGTTATTGTTTTACTTAAGGTTTTTCGAAGGTATGTCAGGTCGCACTTTATGCCTCGCACTTATTCACGGATGACTTTTTTAGGCGAAAAGCGGAAAAACTATTCTGCCAGAATGACGGTGGTAAAAACACAGAAGCCGCAGATTGCAGAAGCGCCGAAGTCGCTGATGGAGTTGCTTTTGCCGAAACAGTTGACCATGTTAAGCATCTTGAAATAGTAGTTGATAAAGCAAACCTCACTTTCGGGTTAGGGTTATCAAATTAACATTGTAGCCCCTCCATTACAACTGATGTGGTGGCCCATAATTTAGTGTAATACCGTAGGCTAGATAATTTAGTGTAATATTTATTAGATGTTTATCATCGACTTGGCTGAGGGTGGCTGCTTGACTCGAAGACCGTCATGGTCACTTCGCAGCTTCCCGTTTTGATTTTCTTCAAAGATGCAGTGCACATTTGTATTTTTCTTTGTTTCAATTGTGTTCGTTAAGCGTGCTGCATCATATAATGATTTTGCTGTTATACTATTGCACAACAAAATAAACCAATCAATCAACCATAAAAATTCAATGATTAATTGAAGGGGAAAATTTTTTTAAAATGTTTGCAGAAACTCCGATCAGCGACTTCGGCTTTGTTCTATATTTTTTTGATCTTTTTATGAGTCGAAATTGGAGGACGAAGTGTTCAGGGGACGAAATAGGTTGCATCCCTTTGTACGTACATACCTACTCTGCTACGGTACTGGATGTTGACCGCAGAATCATGCCATATTAAGGAAAGGTGGATTTTATTTTGATACAAGCTACTGACTTCTCTTTTAAATTACTAAATCAGTTCCTCAACTCAGCATTTGTAGTAATAATATGTTTAGATGAGAAGTGTGTCAAGCAAAGTATTGTTGATTAAAATCAAAATATTTAGTACTCGGTACAGCTCAACATTTTAGGCTGGCTACGACACCGCTGCTCTGGCCACTTCAAAGAAAATACCAGCTCCCATATACCAATAAACCTATATCATACTTAAAATTTATACTTAAAATTCAATGTTTATTTTATCCAAACTAGACTTGTTTATGAATTAGATTTTTCGCAATGAGCTCTAAGAATGGGGAATGAACCGAGTGCTGAAAAAAAAGAGAAAGATCGTGGAATAGTTGTTGTTTCAAATACAAAGCAAAAAGAGGTGAACATAAGGATTTGCAATTTTATTAAAAACAATAATAATGCAGAATATTAAGCTCCGAATAAGTTACTTTTCTTTTATATCTACATATGACCTTGTTAGACAATGCTATTAAAGCCAAATACGCTTACCTCAATTTTCCACTTAATTGACTTGGCATATTAACTGGAATATGACAAAACTTCAGTTTAGATTTATATTAGGCCTACCTGATATGTCAACAGAACTTGTTTGCTCATAAATACAATAGGCCTAATTGATTTTGTGATGAAAGCTTGTAAATTGGCTATGTTCAAATTAGTGCTTTTATGCCATGCAAGCCTTAAAGCAACCGGCGGCCATCACGGCCATGGCTGCTAAGTAGTGCTTGAATGACCGCCAGTGCTACCTCCTCAGTCGGCCAATTTGGCCGCCGATTTCATCTAGCTAATTATTTAACTTTGCAATAGCATAATCGTGGATTAACTGTCGAAAATATCTAGTATCAAAGAGTGACGCAGAATTAGGTCAGCACTTCATAATCACCACTGTTGTATTGTGTGGAAACATTTGCTATTGTATGGAAAATATCCAGCTGCGATCACCAGCTATATTATAAGTCTTGTTTGTAATTCCCGACGTTTATTTTAACAAAGTGTTAATCCGAAGTGCTAATTTACATCGGCTGGCAATATTGTCGTTTTTATGTAGATTCAATGTTGTCGGACAATGAATCGTTGTTAAAAAGGAGAACTACCCACTTCCCAGACAACAAAATTCGTCATTTTTACCCTGATTTAACAACTGCAAACATAAAATCAATGTAAAAATGACGGATTTTGTTGTCTGGATAGGTTAGTTGACATTTGAGCTGAAAACACGTGTCTTCAGAGTTGAAAAATGTTTCCGCTGTGTGTTAGTGACTTCACACCATAGGCGCCTAACTATTTTTTTGGCCGTGGGGGCGAAAGCGTGTTTCACCAGCAGCAACGTAAATTCGGCGAAATGTCATGCAGATGGATGACGTAATTATGTCGTCACACTAGAATTGCTTTTATTGCCACACTCGGAGTTATCGCTACGTTCGACCTACCGTTCATTATTATAACAAAACTCGACCAAAACACATGCTATGCGTCTGCGTTGATGGACTGCGATTCTTTAAGCTAAGCACAACATAAAGTTTAGCAACGAACTAGATTTATTAGCATGAAATAAGAGACGAAAAGGTTTACTAAAAGGTATTGTCTGTAAATGGAATGAAAATACTAACTTGATCATACGCTTGAAAATATGGGTCTGCTACTATTCGGTGAGTCCGATTCGGTGAGTTTCTAACCTCTAACCCCTAACCTCTAATCCCTAACCCTAAAACGGCAATGATAATTAGGCTACGGTACCCAATAATTAAAAAAAAAAATTAAAAAAATCACTGAATAGGGATCGGACTCACCAAATCGGACTCACCGAAACAGGCCATTCCGTGAAAATATACCTGTTGAAAGCAAAATCATTCATGTTTACATCAATTCAACAGCACGTCACCTTGAATAAATTTAAAAGTTGCTGACATCCGTAAACAGCTCTTGAAAAATAGTTACGGAGAGACGTTTGATTAAGTTTTCGACTTGACATTGCTCCCTTTTCACTACAATATCGCAACTTATCGCAGACCAGCTTTCAAGTTTCAATTCGCTGTAATACGCCCGTTTTCGTGTTGCAGATGAAACAAAAAATGCCCATATTCCCCGCCTTTGATCGGGTTTCTATGGCAACGGTCGTGTGTGCGCCATGCAGTTTGCGCGAGTCCATTGTTGCGTTGATTATGCCATGTGTGCGCAATGCGGTTTGCACCAGCCCTTGTTACGTTGGTTAGTGGTTACCTCGGGCCGAGACTTCAAGTTCATTTTCACAGCAAGCGATTCACTGCCGCGACAATTCTCTGCAGAGGTTTCGACTTTCGAAAGCGACATCGAGTCTGTTTGCATGCGCATAAAGCTAAACGCACGCTGCGTTAACGTAGCAAATTATGTTGTTTTTGGGTGCATTCAACATCTGATGACATTGAATCGACGCAATATGGTAGATTTTTGCTGTATCTCAGGCAGCAAAATCAGTCATTTTACATTGATTCAACGTCTGCAGACGTTGAATCAATGTAAAAATGACAGATTTTTTTTGTCTGGTGTGGGTTTGTAGCATCGCTACTCGTTCTAGTGATTATTTAGCGCGAAGCTGTTGCGGTTTGCATTTAAAAATGTTTTCCTGCTGCCGATCGCTAGTTCATCTATTGTTTTATGTATCAATGCAGCATAAAAAGTTGCTCCTACGCATAAATATGCGTGGGGGCCTGGCCCCCACGCCCCAGGTTAGGCGCCTATGCTTCACACCCTAAATGGTGACATCATAACGGTATAAATGCCAAGGTCAGGTTTTATGAAAGGCGGTATGCAGTTGAAACAATTTAGTGTCGTTGGATGGTCCCGCAATACCGGATTACAATCCCGATAAAGCAGTTATTGCGTGGTACAACGATTCTATAGCAGGACGTCGCCCAGACTTCAACAACACCAAGTGATCATTTTGGCCTTGTTGCAAGTTTAATTCTATTTACTTGTGCTATCGTTATTTGTATTTTGGCCTCCAAGCACGCAGATTTGGCCGCCAAGAAGGAGCTCTCGGTAGGCCACGATGGCTGCCGGAAAAAAACACGAGTTTTAAGGCCTGCCATGATGGTATGCTACCCTGCATCTGGTTTCAGTTAATTTTTTTATGATGCATTAGCTAGGGGCTATATTAAGTAGAAAACTGCTGTATGTACAATGTTTCAATTTTTTAGATTCAGACTTATGCTTTTCATTTTACTGGATTTTTGTGTTACTTTTGTGTTTTATAAGCTTTTCAATATCAAAAACTTTCCAAACACAATGTGACTTTACGTCTAAGAAAAAAAGCTTCTTGTCTCTCAAATATATATGATTTTATTAATTACAGAAAGAACCAGCACATAGTCAACTTGAATACTGTCCTACCTTCGAACCATTACTTACTACAGCTACCAGTACATCAGAGCCACGGCCACTTCTAAACGATTTGGTGAAGCCTATAGACAGTACATCGTGCTTAAAGTTGTGTGTTGATCTGCAAAATCATCTTGAACAGTGTTCAGAAGCAGTCAAATTTGATCAGCTGCCCTTGGTGATTTGCATAAAGGTTGGAAGTTGTTTGGTTTATTAATGTAGTGGTGTACTAGAATGTAGTACTAGAAAGCTTTCAAGTTTTTCAAGCACTTTAGTATTTGCAGCATGCAGATTGCGGAATGGCCTGTTTCGGCGAGTCCTATTTGGCGAGCTCCCTATTCAGCAACAGCCTTTTTCGGCGAGTTCCCTATTCGGCAATTTTTTGAAAATCCAACAACAACTTCTGTTTATTTAGAGCAGAGGTGACAAACCTGCGGGCCGCATGTGGCCGTCAAAGAATTTTGTGCGGCCTGCAAAACAATTTGACAATCGCTCATCAAGCCTTAAAGCAGCCGGCGGCCATCGCGGCCATGGCCGCTAAGTAGTGCTTGAATGGCCGCCGGTGCTACCTCCTCCGTCGGCCAAGTTTGGCCGCCGGTTTCTTCTAGCCAATTATTTAAATTCGCAATAGAATGATCGTGGATTAAATGTCGAAAATATGTAGTATCAAAGAGTGACGCAGAATCAGGTCAGCGCATCATAGTCACTACTGTTGTATTGAATATATCCAGCTGCGATCACCAGCGTTGTAAGTTTTGTTTGCAATTCCCGATGTTTATTTTAACGAAGTGTTAATCCGAAGTGCTAATTTACATCGGCTGGCAATATTGTCGTTTTTATATCGATTCAATGTTGTCGGATATTGAATCGTTGTTAAAAAGGAGAACTAGGTTAGTTGACATCCGTGGGTAAAACACGTGTCTTCATGTTCATAGTTGAGAACGCTGTGGGTTAGTGACTTCACACCCTCAATGGTGACATCATAACGGAATAAATGGTCAGGTTTTATGAAAGGCGGTATGCAGTTGAAACAGTTTACTGAGCTGCGAGCAGTTAAAACAATTTAGAGTCGTTAGATGGTCCCGCAAAACCAGATTACAATCCCGATAAAGCATTTAATGCGTGGTACAATGATTCTACTGCAGGACGTCGCCCAGACTTCAACAACGCTAAGTGATCATTTTAACATTGTTGCAAGTTTAATGCTATTTACTTGTGCTATCGTTATTGTATTTTGGCCTCCAAGCACGCAGATTTGGCCGCCGAGAAGGAGCTCTCGGTAGGCCACGATGGCTGCCGGAAAAAAACACGAGTTTTAAGGCCTGGCTCATGCATTAAAGACAAAAGACATCTCAAAGCTGTTTTATGCCTTTCTGGTACACATTTCCTTTGCTATTTTCTTGCCCTAAACACTAACTTCCAGGGTTCAAAGTTAGAAAATAATTGAGAGTTGCCACATCGTCTGTTTGACCTAATATTGAACGCTTAGTCAAGCAAAATACTTTCCAAAAATCCCACTAAGCAAAAAAATTCAATGCTTCAAGGCTATTTTTTAATATTTTATGCTTCAATGCTGCATTAGATAGCTTCAGCTGTATGATTCACATGGGCTTTTGTTTGTTGTTTGAAAAAGAAATTTCATTAACTGATTTGTTGTTTTGGAGCATAATGGTCGAAACATTTAGTCAACTTGAGCAAAAAGAATAGAGCCAAAAGAAGAAGAAATCATACTCCTATGAAAGCAAACGCTTCGAACATTAAACTGTCTTTATTATCAGTGCAAGTACTGTTGCTCTATCCTTTTTGCTCAAGTGATTTGTTATTATGTTTTTATTTTTTTACTGTTGTATGTTTCGATTCTGTGTCAGATAATTTCCACTGTGTGGGTTTTATTACTTTCATCTGCCGTTTGTTACTTTTCATAAATCATATCTTGAGTTGCTTCTAAAAGATTTCATAGTAGGTTACGATTAAAAAGTTGTGTGGCCCGATAACTCATGTGCAATTGGCAAAGTGGCCCGCGACCGCAAAAAGGTTTGTCAAACCTGATTTAGAGAATTTTGTATTTTATTCCACAATATCGTTTTTTTTGCATTCTGACAAAGAAAAATAAATTAAAATGAAATTTAGCAAAAAAATGTTTGAACCATTAGATTAAAATGTTTGCTGACATAAAATTGACATGTATCCTACGTCATCCACTTTCTTTGCGTCATTTTTATGTCATTCATCATGTCAGTCATTTTTTAAATATTGAGTTGGTGTGTTGGTTGCAGGAAGTGGATAAAGTCAGCTCCATTGTAATGCAAAGATTGACTGAGCGGCAAAGAGCATTTGCGAAACACGCTGAACACACCAAAAAGCTTGCGGATATATCAACATCCCTTCAACGACTTCAAGTTACCTTAGATCACACAATAAAAATAGCTGATGATTTGAACATGTTACTACCGGTGGAACATAGATTGGAAACTTTTAAGCTTTTTTAAGGTAATTACGTTTTTGACTGGTGATATGTATTGAATCCTTGGATGTTGTACTAAATTAACTTGGTATTTTTATACCATGTTTTTGATTGGATCTTTGTGTTGTCTTTCATTTGCAGTTTGCAGTTACCATACATGTAATGTACTGTTTTCAGTAGGCTACTCTTTTTCCCACTTACTTAAAACGTTAAATGACATTCTTCAACTTTATGACATTAATTTATGTTTTGTTTTCATCACACCAGGTTTTCACATATTTAGAATGTTTTTCCTTGTGACAAGTCGTGTGTGTCAGCAAACTCTCTTAAAAAAGAAAGAATTTGTGACATATTCTGTTGAAATGTCAACCTGTATCTCATATTCAAAGAAACTCTTCACTCCTAACTCACTTACTTTACCATGGAGAAGCATCATAAGACCGTCCAGTAGCCATGGAAAAGATAAAGAATTTCCTGGCCAAACACCTCAAGAACCTATAAGCAAAGATAAAGGTACAAAAGTTATCATCAGCAATATTGCAACAATGCAGTATGATATTTAGATTCAGTCGAATGTCCCGACCATTAAATTTTGCTTTTTTGTTTTGTAGAACGTGATTTGGAAACCAATTAATTTGTCTTGTTGCAGTATCAACAATGAAGAGGTACATTTTGATGCGTCGTGATTATACCAAAAAATACACTGCAAACAACACAATCACCGCTGTACGAGCGATGCAGCAATACATGTTGTCTCCAAGCGACCTGGATACTTTACGGCAAATTCGTGTTCGTAGTCCTTATGTTGGGTCAAACAAACCAATACTGGCCTACCTGGAAAAGGATGTAGAAGAATTGGCAGAAAAGGTGAATGCACTAAAACTAGGTCAAACAAAAATCAAATCGTAACTCCAAAACAACATAATAGTTCAATTCAGCTTATTTTGATCCGTTGGCGAATAAACAAAGATTCAATAAACACAAATAATTCACACAACAAAGATAACATCGAAAGACCAAAAGGTCACCGAAGTCAGCTGCCACCCATGATAGTGCTACTAACAACCACTGAGTATTTCTCGGCAGTCGAGTGTAGCAAGAATTGACAGCGATAGACACATGTTCCGCCCAATCATGTTTTATTTTGCGCCCATTGCGACGACATACATTACCCAGCAAAATACGTACCTAATACCTATGCAACACAACAGACTACTGGAAGCAGCGAAAAACACGTAGTCATCCAGTCAACTGGTCCCATCATTTTGAACATTGCGCAAGACCACACATAAAGTTATTACTTTTGAGATTTTTGTGCCTTTTGTTTGGAACCCATAAGTCATAACGAACGTAATTACGTGGATTTCGAAACGAAGCCAAGACAAAGGAATTATTTTTCGCAACTTAACTAAAATTGTCCAACGTCATAATGTTTAAAAAAAAACGACCAACCCTCGCAATTCGGAGAACAAAGGAAGGAAAACCGTGAACCACAACCACCTAACATAACTTTAATGTGAAATGTTTTTGTTTCCAACAGTTCTAAAGGTTACTGGTTATCTGTTTTTGCTTTACTTTTGTTATCCCAACATGATAACTAATTTAAAGTCTTTGAAAGGTTTGGGGAAGCTTGGAAGCACTAGAAAAAGAACAACGAAGAATCAAGAAGATGCAAAGAAAACACTCGAAGCAGTTTAACTTGTTTGGTGACGTAAAGCAAGAAGCGAAACCTCAAAGCTTATTGAAAAGTGGACCAGGAAAAGTAGTCGCTTATGCTGCAGTGGCGTGAGTAACTTTGCTTTATTTGAAAAGTGCATAAATTCAAACCAACATTGGTTTACTCAGCACTCGCCCACTCAGGCGACAAAAAACCGACAGTCGACAAAGTAATAAGTTTCAGCTTGCTTCGAGATGCTGTAGCCAGAAGCTTTAACTCATCAAAGTTGTTCACATGTACTATTCGGTGAGTCCGATTCGGTGAGTTCCTAAGTTCTAACCTCTAACCCCTAACCCTAAAATGGCAATAATAATTAGGCTACGGTACCCGATAATTTAAAAAAAAAATTTTGAAAAAGTCACCGAATAGGGATCGGACTCACCGAAACGGGCCATTCCGGCTGCACATCTCCGGTCTTCGCATTGAGGTAAAAGTAGCGACTGGCTTGACTTTCAAACTTGTAATTTTGATGTAGGCTAATACTAAAGGAATCTTACAACAATGCTGATGGTTTAGAAATGCTACAATATGTTTCTTCAAACTGACTTGCTTCTTGTCCACAAGAAGCGCAAGTATGTTTTCTGAAGTCCTGCACTCTCTCGCTGACACCTGCAACCAACTTCTTCTGCTCTGGGGAGTCAACGAATCCCTCAAAGTAAGCATAGGCGTTATATATTTTAATTAAGTGTGGGATTTGTGTTTGCCTTTACGGTCCGCTATGACGACATCTGTTGCTTAGAGTTAGACGATATTAAAAGCGTTTTATTTTTTAATGATGCTATTTTGAAAATAACTAAATTGATTGATTAATGGAAACGAAAGTGCTTGATGGTTTGGACTGGAACAGATGTCTCAGTGTCTCATGAATAAGAAGACAGATTTTTAATCTGTAGTTTTGCTTTTTATTTAAATACCTAATTTTTCTCATGTAAATTCAGAAAAAAAAATTGTTCGACACGCGTGGAAACTAGGAGGCTCTATCGTGGGCATTACCCGGCTGCAGAAATATTTATTAGTCATCTATACCTGCAGAAACCCGACATAGAGCATCCATATGGTTTTGGCAACATGCGCCATATTATGTCTTTAATCTCCGGTGTTGGTATATTCTGTCTGGGCAGTGGAGCAACGATGTATCACGGAATACAAGATCTCCTGCATCCCACCATTGGAATGGACGCTTCGTCAATTTCGGTCAGTTTGGATTTAAGTTGTTGAGACAAACAAAGCGAGACATGATAATGTAGTGGTTTATATATTGTCTCTCTATCACAGCTAAGTTTTTTTGATAGGGTTTACTTGGGGGTTACTATAGGGTTTACTTACTTTGACTTGGTTTACTTGGTAGGCCAGGGTTTACTTGCTGTGATCCTGTTCTGGATACTCGCTCATTACTACATTGACTTGTATTCATTGTTATAAGTAAAAAACAACACAACCGGCACCATCTTTAAAATCTTGAATGTGATTCGACATAGAATCGAACCCAGGCTTACCAGACGTAATGTTGAACCACTTTGCCACTAAAAACTTGTTTTTATAACACGATTGTATGGCGCACAGTCGTTTGCTGTTTTGCTTGGTGCTGCACTGATAGAGTCCGGTTCCCTGCTGGTGGCTATACAAGAGACGAAGAAGAATGCGAAAGAGCATGAGCTCTCGTTTTGGGATTATGGTATGAGTGGATTTTGTTGTAGCAATTTGTATAAAAATGAATTTTAATGTATAAAATCTGGTTGAACGTGTGTTTTTAGCTGGAGTTTATTTTCCAAATTTTAGCATAATAGTATTTTTTTCTTCTAAACTTATTAAAAACAATTTTGATAGTCTGTCAGGCTGAGGAATTGCTGTCACGGTTTTGCGGTGCTGACAGTAGATTTTACTTTGTTTTCTGATGACACCATTCTACCATTAAGTAGTTTGCGAAACAATGGTTTGAAAGAAACGGTTAGGATTGAGGAAGCCTATGACGATGTTGTTCAATTCTGATTAGGTAATTTGAACGCTCAAGAACCGATACTTTTGCTTGAATTCGCATTTCTAACTCATACAACAAACTTCGCCAGTATGTGCTTCACCTTAGGTTATAAAATATTGAAAATATATTTTTTGAGTTTTCGCAAAACTTTACAGTAGTCAATGATGGGTCGCGCTTATCTAACCCGTCTACCTGCATTTCCTCAGTGAAAGAGTCCAGAGATCCGAGCACGAATGTTGTTCTGCTGGAGGACTCTGCTGCAGTGGTTGGTGTCACGATTGCAGGTGTTGCTATTGCAGCCACTCACTATACAGGTTAGCGCTATTGCCAAGTACCGACGAAAACAATACTTCTGGTAAAAGCAAATTGATTTCTTCACTTTAAAACTGAAGCTTTGTCTTTCTTTGCCAAGCCTGAATAATTTACTTGTTTGACTAATCAACAGCGATGTTTCTATGGTGTTGTTCAAACATTTCATAACCTTATTTTCTTGTTTATTTTAACCGAGATAACGCCTAATATGATGTTTAACTCCCCCACAATTGTCATGTGATATCTAAACATCCCCTCATGATGTTTTAAACTTGAACGTACGTCGTACAAGCAAGTTTGTATGTTTCGACAACTTCAATTGGGAATGAGTTAAGGCAATAAAAACGAGTTGATCTTTTCTATAAAACTTTTATGATAATTAGTTCAGCAATTCAAACAAATTTGATTGAAATATGACACGAAGAAGGTATTCTAATTCATTGAAGTGTTTATACCAATAAGGTGAGTCCCATACTTGATCCAAGCATTGGGGATGAGAAGTTAAGGTTCTCATTGTACTAAACGTTCGGCACTAACAAGAGTAGGGTGGCCATTTCCTTTCTCTTGGCCGCCTTTCGTTTTATTTCAATATCGTTAAGATATCTGTAGGCCCAATCTAACCCCATGGTACTTGCATCAGGCAACCCTCTCTATGACGCAATTGGTTCCATAACCATTGGTTGCTTGTTGGGAGCGGTTGCCTCATTCCTCGTCTCGACCAACTCTAATGCTTTGATCGGTCGCTCTATTCCACAAAGCAAAGTTCAAGAATTGCAAGAAATCCTTGAAGACGACGCCGTAGTTAGGTTTGTTGTAAACGTGAACTTGTTTTTGGCTTTTTAGCTTTTGTACGTTTGTGATCGTTTGTTTGCATGTAAAATGGCCTTGATCGCCTCGGTGGTTCATTAAGTGTCTACTTTGCTATATCATTTGAACTTAAACGCAAATTTCACGTACAATTATTTGAATTGGTCCTTCCTAACCTAAAGAGCTTCATTAAGAAATGGTTGTAAGCTGTCGCACTAAGCCAGGGGTGGGGAACCTGCGGCCTGCGGGCCGAATGCGGCCCGCGTGACTGTTTCATGTGGCCCGCTACTGATGTTCCTAGTAACTTCCAACATGAAATAGTACAGCTCCAGAGTGACGGTACGTTCAAAGCGATGTACCAAAACATTCCACTGCTCAACTTTTATCAACGGTACATAAATGCCGATGATTTTCCAGTCATGCGGAAACATGCTTTGAAATATGTGTCTCTGTTTGGAAGCACCTACCGTTGCGAGCAGTTTTTTTTCCAAATTGAATCTAACAAAAGTCGGCTACGCTCCAGACTGACTGATAAAAACGTGGAGATGCAGTTAAGAGTTGCAACATCTTTCGTGTCAGCAGACATCACACGACTCACGAAAAATAAAAGCTTTCAGCCATCCCGCTAGCTGTGAAAGTGAAATAAATCATTGTCTACTTGCCTGCATTTTTTATCTGGAAATAAAATTTCGAAATTTTTAGTGGCCCGCCTGTGTTATTTCTCATTCTATGTGGCCCGCAACACTAAAAAGGTTCCCCACCCCTGCACTAAGCAGTGTTTCGAAATGTCGACTACGTCATCGAGTGGTGACTGCGTATGGTCGGTCCTCGAACGGAGGTTGGTTCTTTGCCCACCTAAAGCACGCGACTGTGTTTTGATAAGACACTTAATGGCACATTTGAACGTGGGCACAAACGTTTGCTCCCTCGTCTTATTCGTCACTCAACACTTCACCATCAGACCACAGCCGTTTCGATGAAAAAGTTGCTTTTTTTCCTCTCTGATACAGTTTGCTGCCGCTGTGATGACTCCCAACTGCTCGCTTGGCTCCGTTTTACAAACTGATATTGAAGATCCATTTAAAAGTGAAGGTTTACCTCAGTCTTTTATCTTTCCAGAGGTGTTTATGACGTGAAGGCAACGCAATTGAATGGTGATGAGTTCAAATTCAAAGCGGAAATAGACTTCGACGGCCGGGAGATCACACGAGCCTACCTCACCACGGTGGACATGGAAGAAGTCCTCCGTGAGATCCACAGCGTCAAAACCTTGGAAGAACTTGAGCAAGTCATCCTACGTCACGGCGAACACGTGATTGACACTTTGGGCGTTCAAGTTGATCGCATTGAAAGCGAACTGAAGAAAAAAAACTCAGATCTTCGACATATTGATTTGGAGGTTTTATGAGCGCCTTGTTTCAAACAAAAATATTTAATTTGTCTCCTCACTCAGTTTTTTTTTCATTACCTGTATATGTTGCAGAAAATTAATTCTTCACTCCTGTGATTGCAAACGCGTATATACAATACAATCCTGGCAGAAAATCGATCGTTTTTTACCTTCATTTAACGTCTGCAGACGTTGGATCAGTGTAAAAAGAGTTGATTTGCTGTTATGGAAGTCTCTGAGAGTGCACCTGTGATGTCATAAGCCAAGCAATTGTTTCGTGATCTGCTGTGCTTTAGCCGCTTCTGATAACAATTTTGCAAAAAAAAAACTGCGCAAATGCAGTTTTTTTTTTAGAAAAGCTTTCGTTTGTGTCACCCCTTGAAACACTCTGCTACGTGTACTAAACGATTTACAACATTTGTGTTTTTACATGCTTCTTTCATCCGAACTCCGAAGGCTGGCTTATGTCGTCACACTGCGCCATGTTCTCTCTGGCGATCACATTTCATCTTCACTTTCGGTCCACTAAAGGTAGGTCACGTGGTCTCGTATTAATAAAGTCGAGATTTCTCATGCTTTGTCATAAAGTGCGTACAAAAATTCTGCTGAATAAGTAGAACAACTTTCTCGAGATATTCTAGACGCAACACCTCTACATTTTCTTCGAAACACTTTCAGTACCCTTTAAGCACTGATTGAAACAGATTTTGAATGTTTTCAAAAGCCCTTTTTCACTGGTCTTTGTGAAAGCTATATCTGTGCAATTTCTTGAAATAAATGGTTTGAAAAGGATCTGCAAACTTGCAATTGATTTTTCATATCAAAAGAAAACTTTTGCACCTGATTTGTTCTTTTCACTACAGTTGCCTATCTTGAGTTTTGTCGAGCTAATGAGAACAAATTACTGTTTAGTCGCGGCAGGCCTTTGTAGTTGCTTTATGAGGAACGGTTCCACGCATGAGGCCATTTTCTTCACTAATGTTATGCCTATGCAACGCAATATTACGGTTTACATCGTGAGACTATCGTGTGATATTTGGACAGGCCTTAAGTTCTCTGATCCTATAAACCCATGCGTAAGGTACATTATAGATCACTGTATAAACAGATAAAGCTACTAAACGTTGTAAACACAAACATACAAACACCAAGTCACACCGCAAGAAACAACTGTAACAAGTGAGATTGCGCTTACAAACATCTGTCGAATAGGCCTTTAATATAAGAGAAGAATCTACAAAGAATACAACCAGACTCAGAAAGGCCAACAAGTAAAAATAAACAAATCAGTAACTTCTCGGGCATGTCGCTCCAAACAATGAAAGTAAATATGACTTCACATCACTTTTTACTGTAAGATTAGAAAATAACAAAGCAGGCATTAGCGTATTGAGTGCACGCTTTCAGTGGGCTATTGGAGGTTAAAACAATTTTCTGGAGTTCTCAAGACTCATTGTGATTGGTGTCTAAATGTTTTGACCTGCACAACATGTGGATCTCATAGACCCTGATATGAAGACATTTCTCTGGTTGCAACAATTGGGAGTTGTTGCGCACACCCCGAGAGTCGAACCAGCACCGCGTAATCACTGAGCTAACGGAGCAGATACTGCTACGTTTAGCTTTCATTTAGAACACAAGCAAAGTACGTAGATTTTTTCCTTCTATAAAGCCATCAGTAATGTTAATTTACAAAAAAACTTCAGCTGTAAAACAAGACACTGTAAATACTAGTGCACTTTTGAAATTTACCAAAACCTCGACAGATTACAATAGAAAGCAATTACACCACTAAATATTCTTTCTGTTCAAAAGTGCATTTCGTATCCTTTCGGCTGGACGTCCTTGATTTTCATCCCATATCGATCCAATATATTCAGGGCAATCTTCTTCTCCCTGGCAGGAAACCGCCTTCAACATATCTTCGTATCGTTTCCTCGACGAGGCGCGCGAGAGTCGTGACAAAGGTGTCACTCCTGCGGTTATGGCAGTGATTCCAGACTGGTCGAAACGACGAGAGATGGCAGAAAGTAGAAAGTCTGCGAAGTTTGTGCACATTTGCGTTGGGCATTCTCATGTTTTTACGTTTGCTTGATTCAAAAACTTACTGCTAGTTTTGTCATTTATAACGTAGGGAAAGCAATCAAAAAAACACCTTAAGCCTACGTAGAATTTTTTTAGTGGATAGATAGAATAATTCCCCGGCAACAACAATCGGCAACTTCACTCTGTCAATCTCGGTAACTGGCCCTGCGTCAAAAGCCTCTACAAGTATGGGGAAACTACCAGGAATAACCTGTCAAGGCTTTGTCAGTCCGAAGATAAAGATTGGAAACCAAACCAAAAAGTGTCCAATAAACGAAGTGTCGATATAGACAAATCAATATAATTTGTTTTTAAAGTCCTGCTTTAGTTCAATATAGCCTTAGGGTCATTTATATGTGTACTGAAACCAGCACTGGCGCTAAATTGTATGTTTTTGCGTACACTTTGGCAAAGAATAATGCAAAAAAGATTGCAAAAAATAATTGCTACGGTAGCCTACTTCACCTATTGATTGATTGAATCTTTATCCTCCGACTGGGAAAGCTTCTTGCAGAGCTTAATCCTATCAGTTTCGCATACTTGTAGTAGTTTTGAATCACTGATGCAGGCCCGGTCACCGAGATTGACAGAGTAAAGTTTCCGATTGTTGAAGTCTTGTTGCCGGGGAATTGTTCCATCCATTAGATGCCGCTGAAGGAAGAGCAGTCCTTAACGTGCGTTGCTCAAGCGCACGCCCCGAGAGTCGAACCAGCGCCGCTTGATCTTGAAGCTTCTTCGTTCCAGAAGTCACGCATTAACCAATTGGGGATAATACTCTCAATGTAAAATGAAAGCAAAAAAAAGGAAGTCAGTTTATACATTTTGCTTGCCCGCAAAAGTAATTTATTACGGTACCTTTTCCTGTTTTTATCTTTGTGGTGTGCAGGAGATAGTTAGTAAATTCACTCACCACTTGGTTGAATGTAAGACGGTACTCTACTCAAAAGAGCAACAACAACGTTTGGCACGTTTCCTCTGTCTCCTTTCTGTTCTGTGAAGATGTTTTCTTCAGCGCATGTCAAAGCCAAGTCCAGAAAAAATGACCCGCATTCGTACGAAAGCAAGTCAATCTGGGATTGAACAAGAACGCATAAATTATATAAGAATGTATAGACAACGCAATGTAACTTTGGGTACACCCTGGCTTGGACAACCGTGTTTTTCGGTGTTTCCACTGTGCAACTTTACCATTGCAAAAGTCATTTGACTGTCTGCTTATGGCTACCACTATTTTTGCACGCTATCTTGCACTATCAAAGCATAGGCTACCGATAAAAAAAGTTTAGAAACAAAGATAGCAGTAGCCTAAAAGGTAACTTGGGTAATTTAAAACTATTTTCTTGTGAAATTTCTACTGCTTGATTTTGTGTTAGTATTTACTGCAAAATAACAACCATTCTTTCACTTTCTTCAATAAAAAGTGGCAAATGAAGGACAAAATCCGTTTTTGATTTGATTACGACACTTTAACAGCAAGAGAAAGTGTATTTTTACGCCTGTCACGGTAGAGTAGGTTATTTTATTCTTATACCCATCGATACATTGGAGCAGTAAAGGATCGATACTCGCCCAAAGGCTCAAACGACGAATATTATCCATAACGCAGTGAAATAGGCTATATTGATTACGTATTGAGCAGTGAAGTCTTCGTGACTATCATCAAAATATTTCCGAGCGTTGAGATTTTTCTCAGTCTGGGCACTGCATGCTTTACTGATCAGCTGAATTCCAACCCTTGTTTTCTGATTTTCCACATATCTCCAGTCTTCCATAAATCTGTAAAGTTTTACTAACTTATTATCTCTCTTGAAACTTTTGAAAGTTAATGCAAACTGATGAAAAATCAAACTTACTGCGTTATGAATTCTTTCATTTTGACGTAAACCGGAGTTACGTCCTCGTTGATAAGTTGAGATGAAATAGGAACAGAATAGTTTTCTCTTCGCAATCTTCTGCAATTGTCAACGTAGTCAGAAGAGTCAAGAAGGAAAAGCATATCCAAATTACTGTCTAAAAATATGTATGTCATCTTGTTGTCTCACTGTTAAGAAATTAAGCAGTCTAGGTTGTATAAATTTGAAAATCGTATAAACCATACCCAGTGAAGCTGAAGCTTTTTTCGATAACAAAAAGGAACTAGCAGTCACTAGCCTACGTTAAAAATTTCTTTATTTACTACAGCAGGGCTGTTCAAACTAGGGATCACAACCTTTCACGGGGTCACACAATAAATGTTAGGAGTTGCCAGCACGCCTGTTTTCCCACAAAATCTTACCTAATTATACCGGCAATCGGCATGCATGATACATACAAAATTAGCAACAAACATGCTCTATTTTTGAAAGCCAAAATGTCACCAAATGAAAACTAAACCATCAGCTACTTATGGGTTGCGCTTACCACAGGGTTGAGTATTGCACTGATCTGTAGTTTCACGACGATAACATTCCACCGGCCCAGTTTCCATGTTGCTTTGACAGCGTCTTTCTTCAATGTATCTTCCTCCGCCACATCTTTCAGTGCAAGTGTTAGACCATAATGACCACGCCTTTGCAAGTAAATAAATTTATCTTTTCACCACAGAATTAATTTATAATGACTACTGTGTCATTGTACACATGAAGCCAGGCCCATGGCATACTTGATTTTAATGAAGTCACTCTGATGGTCAGTGATGGCCTATTGCCATTTGTAAGCAAATGCAATAATAGATCTTTGGTAAAATGATATAGTTGATCAAGATAATAGTTTATAACGTACCGATAGCATGAAAAGTTGCAGTTCGTTTGTTTTCAGGTATAAAAGTTCTAGTAACCTACGTCGTTCTTACGTTACAAACTTTGTTGTTACACGATTCAGTTTGTGCAGTGCTTCCTTCACAAAGAGTTTCCACCATGCAAGTCCGACGTCTAATACGTAATCCACTTCCACAGGACTGCGAACAAGTACTCCATTTTTCCCATTCATTCCACCGGATTTGAGGAATAAATGCTGATGTTGACGAAATGATTGATGGGGACGACGACGTCGGGGTCGAGGAAGTAGAGATTGTTGCAGGAGATGTTTGAGGAGAAAGGCTTGCTGAAGAGAATGTAGAGCTCATAGAAGTTGAAAATGATGCAGATGTAGTCAGAGGAGCTTCTGTTGAGGACGTTGAACAAAAATCGAGAGATATGCAAAGCAAAGTTTCGAGGGAGCATTCACTTGGCCCTGTGATAAAACAAAAGTAGGCTGAGGTTATGATACACACAACTTGACACAAGGAACAACATCCACTCCAATGCATTGTAAATGGTAGGCCTATAGCCTACATTTATGACTATAACATTTTATAACTGAGTTAAGTAACAAGGAGAAAAATTTCTCAACAGAAAAAGCAAAAGGTAATCGCTTGGTTGTCGTGACATCACATAAGACAAATCCTCTAGAGTCTCTAGACAAACCTGACTACACGTTTGGGCCCTGCTGCATTAACACATTGACTGACATTTTCATGAGCCCCATTAGAAAACAAATATCATAGGAATAAATTATATCTTTACTAAGCTTAATTGTTTTTACTGAAAACCTGCTTGCTGAGTTCCGTCCCCACAGGATCGTGAACGTTGCCGGATTCCAAAGCCTAGCGTGGGGTTAGCGCAGTTAACCACACATTCCCCATCTTCCCATTCCGTCCACTGTTGGCAATAATCGACATTACAACCTCTTCTTTCAACATTGTCTTGAAAGCTGCACTCTGGGGAGTCTTCAACCACAGTACCATCTCTACCAAAACAAATCAGCAAACATTAAAAAATAGTAAATTTACAACTGGCCATAGCCTACTAAAGCATAAAATTTTCTTTCTCAGTCAGGGTATAATTATCCTGCTGATAAACCAACGTCAATCTATCGACAGGCTATAAATCAACAAATCAACATATAGGCGGTGACTTTATGTTGAAACAATAGCGATACTCTGGATCTTCCTATGACACCATGTGATCTCCATCTACCTGGTCCTGCACTCTTGAATTCGGACTTCTATGCCAGGTCCACAGGATTCTGAACATGATGACCATGGACTCCACTCGAGCTGGACCTCACTTCGAGAAGTTGTTGACGCTTCAGTGACTGGTTGCGTCGTCTCGGGTGACTGTGACGCTGCAAGGTACGCCTGATTTATTATGAATTTATTGCGTGAAAAGTTTTTTAAAGATAAACTTATAATGCATAGCAAGATGCGAGGTCACTTATCTTGAACTAATTACGATCAAGAAAAATTAAAAACAAAAACAAAAGTAGCATATTATGATCTTAATCAAAGCTTAAGGATTACCTTGTAATTTTTGTACCAACAACAACAAAATACCATGAAATTAAACTTGCTGTCATAATTTTTTCATTGTTGAGCGAGCTAAGGACCCTCGGACACACCATAAGAAACGAAACATATGAAGACCTGTGTCTACGTGGAACCTTTCGCAGAAGGGATGGATGGCCATGTCAGACAGCGAGCAACTATTTTGTTCCTTTTAAAATAAATCAATTGGGCAACCAAGAAAATTTTGTGACACTGCAAGGGGATACGCTTGTGAGACTTTCAAGCTCAGTACCTATGGTGCATCAAGTGCCGCATCGGCAATGGCACATGCAGCGACGACAAAAGAACGTGCTGCGTAGAAATTTTTGTTTCGAGCCAGCTTAAACAGTAGTTTGTTTCCACACTTTCAAACTATTTGTTTAAAGTTTTGAAGTGATAATGAATGTTTGATATAATTATTACTGCTCTCCAGTGCTCTGGCTGGTAGCACATTCGGCTACACTTACTTGTTTGCGTCAATACAGTCGTTGGTGAAGTAGTCGCTCTGATTGTAGATGTTATTTCTGGAGTAGCATCCACTCTTGAAATTATTGCTTCTGCTTGCGTAGACGTAGTTGTCAAAGTGGTAGTTAGTTGTGCAGTCGTTTGGAATTCAGTTGTGGAAGGTATCAAAATAGTCGGCCCGTCAGTTGGAACAGTTCTTGAGCCTATGGTGATCGGCGGACCGATACCGCGGTTGGCTGTGGTCGGCGGTGTTGGTCTGTTGGCATTTTCAAAAGTTATTGGATCAGTAGATACAGCAACAGGTTGCTCTTCTTCGCATGAATCCGCAAAGCAACGTAGACGGCGTATTGCACAAGCATTGTAGGCAGTCCTTTCTTGCTCATTTCTTGGTGAAGTTCTTTCGTTAAAGCAAGATCTCGTTGATCGACGGGCCGCGGCAGTAGGCCTACTGTCTTGATCACATAAGCATCTTCCAAACGAGGTCCACGCTGTCCAAACATTGCACATAAAAGAATTGCAGAAACCCGTTTCCACCGTCGCATCTTGTTGAGGATTGGGCGATTGTGCCGTACGTCGCGTGTTTTGACATCGTCTTGGATTAACAGATACGCCATTGAAGGCACATTGCCTATATCTGACAATAAAAAACAAGTGCTGATCGAACAGATTACCCGAGAAAGCAAACCAGCGTTTATTGTTCAAAGCAAATGATGACAAAAAGGGAAAACGTTTCAATAGCTATACCCCATAAAACTGATCGATATAATAGTGTAGGTAGCAGGCTAACAGGCAGATAAATAGGCAATCTACTATAAGTGGTATAAGTGCATAACGCTCGGAAACGTTTGTTTTGTCAAACCTACAAATTTCTGAATGTGCAACATTTTCTGACAACTCCTTTTGAAACCAAAATATAAACAAAATTACTGATGACCTATTTTTCTCCTAAAAGATCTCTTAACGCACTGACTCCTGTCATTCTTCAAGGAAATAACAGTCAATTCATCAGCTTACCTCACTCTGGTTCCGGGTCCACAAGCAACACTATTACACCGAGACCACGGGAGCCAGAAGCCCCATTGAAATTGACATCGTTCGTTTCCACATGATCGAACGTCAAATCGACACTGGGAGGGTCCCGGGTTTCCAGAGCCTTCACAACTCCTTTGCAGTAAATCAACATGGGTTACATTCCTTATGTTTCACAGTTTTGGGTCAGTAATGTTTTATGGAATTGCTTCACATTGCGAACATTATGACAAGAAAATATTATCCTCTGATGAAGAGGCTCCAGATAAAAAAAAGTTTGAAAGGGTTGTTGCAATAAACGTTTAAAGGCCACACCTACTACCTGCGAGAGGACCATGATCACCTGTAACGTGCTTGTGTTCTATCAGCACAACTGGTTGGTTTATTCCAGGCATGGACATTTTTTTAATGTAAACTTTAGATGATTTGAGATTCAGTGATCACTGATCACACTTTGGCAATTCCGATTCTCAAAACTATCATTTCAAAGGGATATAAAGTAAATTTAGTTTCCAGTTCAAAATTGAAATTACATCGGCCTCCAGTTTGCACGTTGGCAAGTTCTGTGTATATAGATCGCTATGGTTTATTCGCAAACTTAATGTAGTCATTCTAAAGGACAATTAACATATTTTTATGGACACGTGCATTTTCTCTCTCTAGGCCTACTACTGGCTTAAAACTTTTTCAGCGAGATCAGTATAATTATAAAGGCACTAAATTGATACGGAATTGAGAAATACTTGCCCTTTGTGAAACCGTCGAGATTTTGAGTTCGGAGTAGGACGCTAAGCAAGCAGACTTTTTAGTTTTGATTACAAATTTACTTTTTCCTTTTGGGAAGAACGTAAGCTCCGACACGAAGTACCACACCTCTGTTTAGATCCACTAAGTTTACTGATAACAATTTTCCTTCTACGTTTAATATGTTTTTGCGTGTAAGTTTTTGTACCTTGTGACACGAACTGTTCCAAACCGATTGCAGGGAGCAGTGCAGATTCCGTAATTCACCCAGCTACCCCAGTTTTGACAAATACCAGTGTTACAATCTTCGGTGTTTGACGCTTCTCCGTCGCACAACGTCAAAGAAACTTCACGGGCTGAAAAATATCAGCAGCTCCAGAGAAAGAAGAATTAGCCTAACCTTATAATTTTCAGGTAGATAAATAATCTTCATAAGAAGACCTTGAAAAAATAGCAAAGTATAATTGGTTTTAGCAGAGTTCACCTTATACCTTTCAGTTTTCATTTTTTGAATTAATTTTGAGGTTGGATTTCGATGTATCGTGAGTAGATCTAGCCTACTTCGAAAAGCAAATAAATCTATAGGCAATAGGAATACTAAATTCTAAGGAATTTTTATCAGTGTAAATTTTCTTAGAAAAAAGTTACATAATGCCATATGACATGAAAACTATGCAGCGGCTCTTTCGGTTTCCTCGCTCTTGGTGTTGCTTTCTATGCATCGCAGCTTCATTTAGGCTACTGTGCAAAATCCATTTTTTGTGAAATTTTTGAGAGGCAATCACCACTCAAGTTGCATTTTGATAAATATTTTTTTCTTTTTTGAAGCCAGTCGAAGCGCTAGATTAGTTAAAACCGCTTTTGATGTGATGTCACATCAAGAGCATCTTGAAAAACAAAAAAGGAGTTTACTGTAGTCTGCAGGAGAACTATAGGCTAGTTATCAAGAAACTGGTGTCAATGTGCATTATCCCACGAAGGAGAAGAAATTGACTTTCTCAAAATTTGCGTTTAATTGTTATTGTTTCGTGTGAAGCCACACCTTTGTCACTATTATGAAAAACTTTTGCAGGCCACTCTTGCTTTCCCGCATTTGACGTTTTTTTTTAACTTAGCGATCTTTATCGTCCATCCACCTCAAAATAACACGTCTTGGGTTACATTCAGAGAGGGTGGCATATTCATGTTGACGTACAAGCAGTCACTGATGTCCTGTCGGACACCATTACACCATAGATCAGACAACTTCAAATGAAATTTATTTTACAATAATTGTTTTTTTTTAAATGAACCTAACAACGTAAAAGAAGTCTACCTTAGAGTTAGGTAGCCTATGCCTATAGGCAGGGCCGTGTTAACCACCCCCCGTACCTCCCGGTCGGGGTTCCCAGTCTCCAGGGCCGGATTTAGCTGATGGGGGGCCCGGGGCACTTTTAGATCGGGGAGCTCCCATGCAAAAATTTTTTCAAGCCTACGGCGCGAAAAACCATCTCTACGTCTACAGTAGCATCAGTCCAGTACTGCACAGCATTTTGCAGAAACTTTAAAGGCCAAAAGGAAAAAAAAAATAACACAAAATCAAATTTTAACCACATAGGGGGCCCTTCAAAAGTCGGGGGGCCCGGGGAAACTGCCCCCTCTGCCCCCCCTAAATCCGGGCCTGCCAGTCACTTTAATCTATATAATGCTTTTTGACTATTCAAAATAGAAAAAGGTTATTCAAAATAGAAACTTCTACGTAAACTCGATAATCAATAGCTTAACGCACGCAAGGCCATACTTGCTGCTCATACCCCCCGGCTGAGGGCCGCACGCATATTTAGCTCGTGCAGCGTGTTTCGGTTTGTAATTGACATGTACGGTAACTTTTATATAATATGGAATTTTTTTCCATGTCTGCAAAATTTTCTCGCTCGCTCATTTTTAAGAGCAATCACAAAACATAGGGGCCCACTAGTGGATTTCGGAAGGGGGCTAAGACGGTTCTCACATGACCCTGCCTACAGGCCTACCTGCAGTTATTTTATATGCATAAAAAAATAATTATTTACTTCGAAAAATGCAAATTCTTCGTCTTGTGCGCGTTCCTATGGAGCATGTCTCAGAACATGGAGTCCATGCGGCCCATCGTGACCATACTCCAGGTCTTCTCGTTGATGTTGTCGGTACGATAGTGAACGAGGTGGTGGACACTACGCCGAGTAATGTATTTGAAGAACGATTGAATGCTGTGAAAAAAGTAACCTAAGCACAATCAAAAAGGCAGCCGGTGACAAAATATTGCATTTTTATATCATCAAGACATGCGCATGTTCACTTTCATCATCATTAATAATAATAATCGTGTTTCTATTTGCGCCCATTGATGCGATACAACAGACAGTAGAAGTGACACATAGTCTTCGAGTCAGCTGCTCCCCTTATTTTGGCTTGCCATTAAGTGTCTTTGCCGAGACACAGCCGCGTGCTCTGGGGCGGTGTCGAATCCACGTCCTTACGAAAGTCGCGCAGACGTTCTCACCACTCAGCTACGCAGCCGCCAATTAAGTTCCTTCCTCTCGTCGAGAGGTAGAAGCAATGAAGCCCCGAGTTTCTCTGTTGTTCACTTTGGCTGGGTAAAACTTGTCAGAAAATATTTTTATCTTTTTCGGGATCAGTCAAATTTCCTTAGCCTAAACACTTTGGCTTTGACATCCTGTAGCCTACATCTTGATGACTTGATTTCGGTGGCCTACCTTGTGTTTTATGTACAAGTATCTAGCCAACTCACGTTGTATTCCGTAGCAACGAGGTGAACCAGTTTCATCGTAACAACAACCGGCCAATTCACACGAACGTGGAAAGTTAATATTTCCGCAACTTCTCCTTTCTCTTAGAGGAATGTCGCAAGTGAACGCGGGACAAGCTGGTAAGAATGTTTGTTTTAGAAAAACATAATGAGAAGATCTGACAAAAGTGATTTTCAATAATAAGTTTTCCAACTTTTCTGTTTGGACTGGTCATACTCTGAGTGAAACTTAGAAGTAGGGGAAATGATTTGATGTGACTATTAGGCTATAGGCTAGTATACGTATAAAACATTTAATTAAAGAAATATAATATAATTTTGATAGCCTGCACAAAGTCTTCCGGAAAGAAGAAAATATCTTAAATCGCAATGAATAACATAATTTTTTTGACGTAAAAAAGCGTAATTAAATATTATGAACACGTTGTACTTGTGTCACTTGGAAGGTAACACTTGCTGACTCTGTAAAACAAAGAGAAGTAGTTTCCTCCATCATAGCAACATCCGGCATCCCTGCATTCCCTTTCAGTCGCGCTCAGTGAAGTACTTTGGCATGTTCTTCTTTGATAGACAGGAACAGAACAAGTTTTGCATTCTGCAAAACGCAAAATGCCAGTAGGTTAATGCGATCTCATATGACTAGTAGCCTACTAGTTAGATTTGGCTATTAGAGTTTACCATTGTTGCTCCAGTTACAATTCGCTTTAAAAGAATTAAGCAAACAAGTGTGTGCAGTAGGCTGCAGTATTTTTTTGGTAGCCTATCACGCTTCATCAAAGAGAATGTGTAGCCTACTTATTTTGTTGACAGTAGAAATATATTCAATTGCTATATACGAGACGGTTATAGGTGAATTGTTCGTAAACAGTTGTTCGTAAAACAATTGTTCGTAAACAGTTGTTCGTAAAATTAATTCTTCGTAAAACAGTTCGTAAACAGGTGATAGGTCAATTGTTTGTAAACAATTTTTCAGTTGTGAAGAAAGGGGCGCTCCTCCCGGCTACCAGCACAAGGCTGAGCACTCACTAGTACAGCGAGCAGCCGCGATTCGCCAACCATAACGGTGTAGCTTCCACGCTAAGCCATTCAGACCATCCAATCAACAATATGTTTCTCGGCAGCCGATTTGTAGCAAGAATTGACAGCGATAGACACGTGTTTCGCCCATGAGGCTGGGCTCATCAGTATCGCACCGCATTCTGCCACAAATTTATTCGACCACCGCTCTACCAGTCAGTTTAACTCTTATCTTTGTGGAAACAAAGAAAGAGCCAACAAAACCAGCAGGCGCCAGGGCAGAGGACATTGTGAAGAAAGGGGCGCTCCTCCCGGCTACCAGCACAAGGCTGAGCACTCACTAGTACAGCGAGCAGCCGCGATTCGCCAACCATAACGGTGTAGCTTCCACGCTAAGCCATTCAGACCATCCAATCAACTATCGCTGTCAATTCTTGCTACAAATCGGCTGCCGAGAAACAAATTTTTCAGTTGTTACTCATTGGCGCCGGAAGCGGGGAGCAGGGGCATCGTAGAGGGACAGGGGGGAAATGGTGCCCTTTTAAAGTCGTGTAAGCTACTGCACATTTTGCAATATAACAATTTCTGCTATTCGCTTTTAGCCTAATTATAACACAGGCCAACAAAAAAAACTTGGCAGAAAAGGTGAAGACATTTTAAAGTATTTCAAGGCCCCTGATTCCGAAAATGCACTTAGTTTTTTCGAATTGGCTCTAGTTTTCGAGGTAGGCTATTAGACAATGAAAATATTTTTGAAATCGTTAATCCAAAGCTTTCAATCAAAAGCTCAAACTAATATTCACAGCACAAATTCTGTAACACAGTAGGTTACATCATTCCCAGCTAGAAAGCTACGTATATTACACGTTGATTTTTGGTTGATTTTAGGTAGTATGGTATCTTAGATAGAATTCAGGTGTTATTAAGGAGTTTGTGTACACCAACACAAATTCACTTGTTTAAAAAACATTTTTTTAGAGACATATTTTAGCTATCATTTAGTATGACTAGTGTGTATATATGATTCTAGAAGTTTTATCAGGGATTCTTTTTTGAATATAACTCTTGCAAAAATAACACGTGTTTTCCACGTATATTACACGTGTTCAAATTCCTATGATTATTTGACTAATTTTTAAGGTATATAAGGTAAAATTACACCCAGAAGAGGGCATACAAAAGAGAAGAAATGTTTACCCGAGCAGAAGGATGTTTTACCGGAATTTTTTGTATGTTGATTATATGTTGTTTCCACGTGTATTGCACGTTTCCATCTGTTGAAAAGTAACACGTGTTTTCCACGTATATTAAACGTGTTGAAGTTCTTTCGTTCATTTGGGCAATTTTTAATCTGTGTTAGGTAAAACTACCTCCCAAGGACGGTATAAACAGAAAGAATTCTCCACTCAAGTGGATTGGTGTCAACCACGCTCCTCCGCATTTTTTAGGATATAAGTTAGATTATGTGTTTTTGTAGGTGTTTTTACACGTTTTTATTACGTTATGTAAAAAGGAAACTTCATGACATTTTTTAGTCGCAAATTAATGTGATCTTTTAACGATAGTTCTTAGTGTAAATTTAAGTGGTCTCGCTTACTGATATTAAACAATTACTTACTAAGGTTTGGTACGGTAGACACTTTAACAAGTCGAAATTCTGCCACTAAAAATGACTAGAATGAAACCGCCAACCAATCATAAGCTCCGGTTTAAGTGACGTAAAAATGGCGAAAAGAAGATGATACAAAGCAAATTAAGTGATGGATGTTTTGTCAGCTGGTTGGCTTAGGGGTTTTGTCAGCTGGTTGGCTTTCATTGACGCGGGTTCGATTCCCACCACTGCTATTGCTCTTTTTCTTCTCTAATTCCAAATAAAGTTCAAAACAAGCGTTAACTCTCCGAATGAGTGCTAGAAGGGTCACAATTGGACAGTAGCCTCTTATAACAATATGTGTTAAATAAATACAAATGTGTTAAATTGTTGATTTCAGATACGGTACGCGGAAATTAGGTAGAATGTGGGTGTAAAAACACGTAAAATCCACCACCAAATATACGTGTAATACACGTGAAATAGTGTCGACACTTATACGTGTATTATACGTGAAAATTAACGTATAATACACGACCCAAGGAACGTAGAATCAACGTGTCAGATACGAGGAAATTAGGTGTAATGCGGGTGTAAAACACGTAAAATCCACCACCAAATATACGTGTAATGCACGTGAAATAGTGTCTACACATATGCGTGTATTATACGTGAAAATTAACGTATAATACACGACCCAAGGTACGTAGAATCTACGTGTCAGATACGAGGAAATTACGTGTAATGCGGGCGTAAAACACGTAAAATCCACCACCAAATATACGTGTAATGCACGTGAAATAGTGTCTACACATATGCGTGTATTATACGTGAAAATTAACGTATAATACACGACCCAAGGAACGTAGAATCTACGTGTCAGATACGAGGAAATTAGGTGTAATGCGGGTGTAAAACACGTAAAATCCACTACCAAATATACGTGGAAAACACGTGTATTAGTGTTGTCAGATACGAGGAAATTAGGTGTAATGCGGGCGTAAAACACGTAAAATCCACCACCAGATATACGTGTAATGCACGTGAAATAGTGTCTACACATATGCGTGTATTATACGTGAAAATTAACGTATAATACACGACCCAAGGTACGTAGAATCTACGTGTAATACACGTGAAACTTCTAGCTGGGTTATAACATAGCATGATGTCCTTCTTTGTATACCGGACACTTGTATCATTACTCGATAGTGAGCTGATAGATGAGCATTATCGCTATGTCTTATCTTAAAAGTTTTAAAAAAATTGGCCTTTCAGAAACAACAGTGCCCTTTTTCATAATCCTGCCCCCTCCCCAGTCAAAAATTGTTTCGGCGCCCCTGTTGTTACTCGTGCAAGACATTTCTTTTAAAAATGCTCAAATTTCCAATAAGTAGTTTCTTGCCCTTGTGCGTTAAGTGCACTATAATATTTGTAATAAAGCTGGTCACCATACAAAAGTTTTGGCTTTTCTTTTTCCTTGCCATTCTGAATCATGGACTCTACACTCTGTCTGCTCGTCTACAGCACGTCACATCTAGCACATCTCTAGCATGCACGCTAGTGACGCTACCCTAATTAATTGTTCGTAAAGAATTGTAACTGATTTACGAACAATTAGTATTACGGTCAATTGCATGCACGAAGAAATGCTTTACAAAGAATTGTGTTACGAAGAGTTAATTTTACGAACAATACGAACAACTGTTTACGAAAAAGACGTCGGACACCATACGAGACGTAGCCTACTGCTGCCATCACCACGCCCACCGGTAGGCTAGGCCAGTGCCGGATTAAGGGGGGGGGGCGGACTGGGCTGAAGCCCAGGGCCCCCACTTTTGGGGGCCCCCACCTCAAAGAAAAAAATCTACTAATTTTTTTAGTTGCACAGCTGGAGATTACTACTTTAATTCGTATCTCAAACAAGCAAGGGTGGCTCACCCAAATGTGCTGCGGTGCTGCAGCACCCCTGCCCAAGCCCAGTTATTCAATTTTTCTTCTTTTCTTTTTACAAAAAACATATTTATTTGATACTTTCATATCCGAAAATGGTACGGATTACGGGTCAAAGTTATGATAGTGCTGCCAATATGAGTGGCAAGTATAACGGTCTTCAAGGTCTTCTGCGCGAGACATGTAGTGTAGCTCATTATGTCCCTTGCACAGCACATTCACTTAATTTAATCGCCAGCCTAAATGTCCTGTAGAAACATGCCGTTCTGCCGCTGAGCTTTTTGAATTGTTGCAAAGCCTTTATTCATGGCTCGTCTCGTCTACTCATCGTTGGCAAGTCCATCGAAAATTCCTAGATGGTTTGCCTGTTTTGAAGACATTATCTGATACAAGATGGTCAGTTAGATATGATGCAGTTCTTCTTCTATCGAGTTTTCTAAAGTTCGTTGATACACCACAAATTGACACATTCTTCCGCAACGGAGTTATACACTGACAGGTCCCACCTACTGCACCGTGTTGCAAGCCGAGGGCAAACAAGAAGGTGATCCGCTGCATAGGCGTAGCCAGGGAGGGCGCAAGGGGGCATGCCCCCCTCCAAATTTTCCAAGTTTGGATTCCAAAGTTGAGCCCTTTGTTGAAAATTTAATAAAGTTTGTAGAAATTTATAACTTATCGTTTTCCAAGACATCTGGCTATTAACACCCCCAAGGACTTGTTTTAGACACACAGAAAGACACCAATAAATTTTGCAAATCGTAAATCGCACAAATACGTTTCTTTGAACTAATTTATGGAAGCAATTTCAGAATGGCTTACTCTGTTGGGTTTTTGTGTAGTTATTGAGTTTTGTGTAGCTGAGTTTTTAGTGTTCTCTAATTTTAGACGCAGTTTTTGCCCGTTCGTGTGTAAGAGTTATCTTTAATAAGTTAATAGCTGTTTATCCGCTAACAAATTTCATACAAATATTACTCTAAAAGTGTTTTCAGAAAGCGCTATAATCCATTATTTGAGTGTAATTTTTCAAAAATTTTCCGGGGGTGCATGCCCCCGGACCCCCCTAGAATACGCGTGCCTTCGGCACGCTCTAACCCCCCTACCACTTTTATTGCTTCAACCCACCAGGATACGCCACTGCACATCAAGTGGCGATGGCTTTAAATCAAACACTTTGTTGTTCTCTTCAATTCATCAAATATTTGGCTCCCCCCAAAATTTTTTCTGGCTACGCCACTGGTCCGCTGTTTGGGGCTCGGTGCCACAAATACATGCAACTGGGCTCGTGTCGTAGCCCCACTCCACCATTCATTTTTAGCAAAAAATGTCACTTGATAAGGGCCTCCACTTTCAGCTCAGCCCAGGGCCCCATACACCCTTAATCCGGCCCTGGGCTAGGCATTAGCCTACCTAATTGTTAACGGACAAAGAGGACGCTGAAAGTCTTCGGTGATTTACCACAATAACAATGGCTGAAAGTCGTAAACTTGTATTCAAAGCGTTGAACGTTAGTGCAGAAATGCAAATAATTAACATTTTATTGAGGGTAAAATTACAAAATACAATGTCCTTTTGAGAAGACAACATTCGATACAGCTTGAACGGTTCTAAAATTCGTCATACTAAAAGCAACACACAACTTCTAATCGTAATTAGCTAATGGTTATCACCTCAACAATACATTTTAACGGTTTGCAACAAAATACAAGTACCAACAAATTTTATACCGTAAGCTTAAGCTACTAGAACCTGACAATATTAGAATCGACAAGGAAGAAGTTTTAATTTCCAGCTTTCAAAACTCACTTTTTTCCTTTCAGTTCATGCTTTACTTTGATCCTTGTCGATTCTATGATCAGATTCTAGAAGTGTTTAACCGCATGAAAAATCTAAGCGACTTGAATAATTGTGAGGGTTGTAAGCTAAAATACTTAAACGTAGTTGGAATGTCAGGTAAACATGTGATCATTTGTTTGCGTCGAAAGGCTGCAATAAATGATGATCGTGGTCCTATACTTGATACGAAGTATCGTAGGGAAAAAAAGAAAAGACATGCTACTCAATATTATATTAGGTCTTTGGCAGAATTGCGAGTAGGTTGACCAGTCCTTTTCTCTTACCAAAACAAAATTTGAAAAACCTTGTGGTGGACAGCACCCAGTCCTTATCAAACTGGTTGCTTTTTCGAACCCTTATTCCACTGCCCATTTACTCTCAAAATTTTTGGCTTGTTGAGACTCCGGTGCCTCCAAAAATTGTTTCTAGATTTCGTTTTCTAGACAGAACAAAAATTACCCGGAAGAAAAACGAACTTTTATAAAAAGCGAATCAACGAGGCCCACATTTCAATAAAAATGAAATATTAAGAATTACTGCTGGAGAAGAGAAAACAAGTGATGAAAATATCCCCAATTCCCCATTTGATAGCCTAATAGATAGAATGGTTATGATAAGCATTTCAAGTGCGAAATATTTCAAAGAACTGTAGCCTACTTTTCTGTATGCTGATATAAGATAGATCTGCGGTAGAGATTGTCTTGTTGACGTATAGGAACCGAGTAACGTAATCAGATTTGACGTATTCACGTTTATTTTAACATTTACAGAAAACAAAAACTACATTGAAACAAATTACAAATCGAACGTTTTATCACATGATGTTCTCTGCTGATGTCACTTCTGTCTTTTTATTTCTACCCACTTCAAGTAACCAGATATTAACACATTGCGTGTAATGACAGCTTTATGGCAATTCAGTCATTATTTTGATCTCAATGAATATTTCTTCATTTGTACGTATGCGACATCATTGTTGTTTCATTGTTAGAAAATGTGAAAGCAATTTTGAGGAAATGATAAACAAGCTATCAAATGACGATGCTCCATAGCAATTTTGCATTTGTTAGAAATGTTAGAAATTAATTTTGTTAGAAAATAATTCATTTTTTTTCTATTTGTCGCTATTATAGCAGTAGTCTTCTGTACAAAAATATTTTAAAGAAAGGAAAAACAAAAAAAATGCTTGAAATCTACGCAATTTTTTGAAATTTCCCAAATATATATCTATCGAAAACAGCCTATTTGTCATAAATGTCAGAAACGTAAAAGTAGTAGTCACCACGCAATGCGATATAACAGCCGGTTAATAAACCATGTAGCCTAGTTGACAAAACCTTGTCAAATTAACACATGCAGATGGTTATTTGTGTGGTCAGTTACTTCTCATTGGCTATACGACGTTCGCAAAAATTTAATTAGAAATAGCACGTTCTCTGATGTTTTTATCATTTTTGTCAAAAACACTACTCATCCACCAACATATAAGTTTCCAGTAAACAAGCAATATATCCTATCATATTGTGTCTAACATACGCTGACGTGTTCTATAAAAAAACAGGCATTATTATACTATCTTATAGCTCTACTGCTTATTTTCAAAACTTTGGTGGCACACAACACATCACAACAAGAAAAATTAATTTGTGGTTATGAATTTTCTCGAGTTTGAAAATTATGATAATTTTTACTTTTACTGATAACATTTATATTCTCCATCCAACGATTAAATTTGCCAAATTTCTTACATGACGCAATAACCTTACAAATAACGTCAAAGTTAGCAAAACCTTGACATGGTTGACCAACTTCACTTAGAAATGATGTGACGTTCAAAACTCCTACAAACTGTGTTTACAAGTTAGTTTTCCAAGGAAGCAAAACGCACAACAATCCGCTTGGATTTAGAAATGTCTCACTATAGCTTATCAGCAAAGATGAAAATGCAAAAACATTAAAAATATTATTTGTCATTTAGCGGTTATTTAAGCTCTGCCGTAAAAGTTGCAAATCCCCTGATTCGCGTTGTTGTGTTGTATTAATATTCCGAAAAAGTCTTTGTTTTATGAGTTGTTACCATGGTTTAATACTTTAAATAACGAATAGTGTGGGTGGGGTGACTCATTCGCGGAATTCTATAGTATCCTACTTATCAAGTTCTTATCAACTTCCTAAAAGATGTGTTTTGAAGTATTAATGCAACTTCTATGCCTATAGGCGAAAACCTGATTTAATCTTTTGATTACGAAGTTGCGGTTTCATCATACACAGTGCCCATACAAAAAGAAAGACATAAGCGTCAACTTGATGGCAAAGGTTGGCATTAAAAAGAATTCTTTTGTACAAGTAGCATTGAAAAAAAGACAACTTGTTTATAGAAACGTGATCATTGAGCAACCCAGTTTACAAACCATACCTTTGTACAGCGTCTACAGACGTTGGGTCAATCATGGCCACGGGTCAATGTAAACACGCACTGATTAACCGGATGAGTAATTACCCAGCCAGCAAATCAGCCTCTTCAGCAATCCCAGCCAGCAAACCAACGTCTGTAGACGTTGAATCAATGTAAAAAGGGGATGATTTGCTTTTTGGGTAATACTTTGTTTTTACTTATTTCAACTGAATGAAATCACACTAACGTTAAATTGCTACAGTGATTGATGGAGTAAGTTGGCGAGTCTATTCCACACGTCAGTGCAAAGACTTACCTTGACTTGTTGCTTGATTAAAAATCCATAGAGTTGTCAAAACGAGAAGGTAACAAGCAATTTTATCAGACATGACCAGTCAATAATATATTCACTCTTTTACAATAACCTGGTACAGGGTGACACTTTTCTCCAACGCCTTACCACTCTCCACAGTGACTGCTTCTACAATAGCCTACTTTCAACTGATACTGCTTATCGTAGTAAGTAGGACTTTAAAACTTTTTGAAATTGAAGAACTTCTTCGATCGGCGCAATGTGTTGTATTTGTGAACGTCACTGACGAAAATGCAAAAGCGCCTCAAACTAGAAACTTCAAGTTCACGTTTTACAATTTCACATTCGATATAACTTTACGTTACAAGCCGTTGGATCAACATTAACAGCTCGTTGTTTGAAATTCGACAGTAGACATTGAATGCACATGGACTGCAAGTAGCTCAAAAATAACAAACATTGTTTATAAACGTGGCCTTTACCAAAAGAAAACTGTCCACTGTGCAGTTGTCCACTTGTATGTTCACTGCGCAGGTGTATATTAACTAATTTTCCAATTGAGAAACTTTTCACACTTAGGCCATGCATTTGAGTAAAAAACTTCTAAAAAATTTCCAAGGGAAAAGTAAAAAATAATATCATACTGATTTTCTTGACAATAAGTAAATTTTTGTCGTTGTTAAAAGACCCCTTGAAACAAAGCGAAATCTCAGGTATAGTGTGCCAAGTTTCTTGTGATGATTGCAATTTAATTTATGTTGGCCAAACAAAGCGAGATCTTAAATCTCGCATTATTGAACACAAAAGAGCTTTCAAATATCAACGCCCGGAACATTCTGCTCCTTGCATACATGCCATAACTTCAGATCATAAAATAACTTGGAGCAACTCTAAAAGTTGAAAGATAGTTTTTTGTCTAGAAATTGAATTTTCATTTTGCATGTTTAGTTGATTTCAGCAACATGGTCCTGTGTTTTGCCATGCTAGACAGGTGTTACTACCTGGTCTAGCCCCCTGAAGAAGTCAGTCGTGTCTGATTGACGAAACGTCGGAATAAAAGCAGATTGTCACTGTATACATCTGGTGATAGTTCAGCTTAATTTGCACCAGTAGAACACCTCATATTATTCAATTGAATTGCTTCCATTTTAAGGTTGTTTGAAACAAGTTATCTTGAAATATTTCGTTTTGCTTTAACGCAAAACTCTGTCTGGGTGTCATTTCCTCTTGTCACTGAGAGCTTCAAACAATCCTATTCAATATTCACTTTATTGTCGTGAATCAAAAAAAAGAAGCTGGTTTACGGTTAAGAGGGCAAAATTAACCGCAAGGATTAATGCACGTAAAAAATCGCTGATGAAAACCATGGGTGGATATGATAAATTGCATGATACTGGCTATAGGCTATGGTTATACGGTAGCTGAAAAACTGCAGGCTACTGGAGAATTTTAATACGAAGATGAATTCCCAATCTTCGGCGGAATTACATCAATCTCCAGTTTCTTCCCTAGAGTGACGTATTTGTTTTTCACGTAATCAGCATTGATGTAAGCAACCTAGAAAAAAAGCTCCAATTTAGATTTTTTTGGACATCAGAGAATAATATTTGGGTATTTACAGATTGTAAGATGCGCTAGTGCTAGAGCCGAGGCAAAACAAGCAATTAAAAGACGTGCTGTTTGGTTGAGTAAAGTAGTGTAGAAATGCAAACTTTAATGTCTATTCCAACTGCTGTTTATTCTTTACAAATTGGTTATCACTGATGCATCGCATGTTTAGCAACTTTTCGTAATGCTTCAAGCGGAAAAGTTTGAGAACCACCACAATAAGCCATGAAAAATCATTGACCAAATAAAAACAAATTACCTGCATATGCCGTTTTCCTCCATTAAGGTTGAAACTGGATCTTGCATGAGTACAACGACGGTTGTTAATGAACAAGATGTCTCCTTCTTCGAGACGAAGTCGAGTCTAAATGGTCGCAAAAGTTTAACAAATACTTTTTTTTAGGTCAGCGCAGTTTTTGGGTCATGCATTAAGCAATGAAGCTTAAATGACTCTCAACCATGCACCATCGAAGCTGACGATTGCCAAATTATTTCCGAATTTATTCAATGATTTTGCATGGCTTATTTTAATTGTTTTCAAACTTTTTCGCTGGATGTATTACGGTTACGGAAAAGTTGCTAAACATTCAACTCTAAAGCTGGTCTAACTTAAGGGGTGGCTAAGGCGAAAGTATTAAATACGGATAAAATTGCTGTACAAAGATTGGGATGGTTTTGATAGCTTTCGATTTACACCTGGAAGAACATCTGGCAAGGGCAAAACTAATTCCAATTTATAATTGATAACATGAGGTTGTTTATTTGGTTGCTTTTTGTTAAGTAGCTCGTTGTATTTGGCTCCATTAGCCATTGCCATTGATCGCGTTGACTGCTGAAAACAAATTAACTCGGGTTTGGAGTTTCATCTAGGTTGTTTACAGTTTATCCTATGTTTATAATACTTTAATCTAGAGTTTAGACAAATGCGTGCTGACATTTAAAACTGTATTCGAGGGTCAAACCTCAACGCTTGTCGCTGAGAGTTTATGGTTGTTGCTGTGTATTCTGTAGTGGTGGTGTTAGTTTTGTCTCAACAACAATGGTTACAGAGCAGTATGGTGTGACGAAAACAATAGTGTTCTTAATAAATAACAAAGCTGTTTTCCGTGACATTATTAGGCTACTGCACATACCTTCTGTCACTAAGTGTCAGTTACGCTCCTGCCTCCACTATCTAGTGACTGGAAAGTAGATATTTCAGACCAATTGATTGTGCTTTCAACTCATTTGACAAAATTTAATCCAATGCGTTTAAAGCATGATTCTTATTACACATATGTTTAATACAAGTCGTAAAAAAAAATTAAAAAGTTTCTAATACTTTTATGATACTTCTTTACCTTTATTCTCTCTCGGTTGAGGATTTCCATGAATCCATTATAAGCTTCATAGTATTTTTCAACATCTTCTTCCTTTACCTGAAGAGTTGTTTGCAATACAGGGTTCCAGTGCACTGCTACAATCTAATAGATATCACGGATTTTACCATTGTTGTCTGGTTGTGACAAGTACGCTAGTGCTATACATCTGTAGAGTCAGCAGAGTTGGTAAGAATCCATGAAGTATAAATGTAGTAGTTCGAGTGTGTAGTGTCACCTAATTCAAAACCTATTTTGAATGTGGTGTTGTAACTTATAGGTTTGTCTACACATGGATTAACACAGAGATCTATCTGCTAAAGCCGAAAGCAGAGACGTAGGCACGGGAGAGGGAGTGTGGGAAAGGAATTGTCCCCCTTTTCCCAAAAAAAAGATCTTGCCCCGAGCAAAAAAAGCTTTTTATTGCTATCACAACGTTTTAATCGCATTATATTACATGTTGAATGACGTTCCTTAAATGTTTGACTAAATTCAGTACTTACATTTTTAAACAAACTTTATGTCAATGTTTTTAAACTTTATTTCAAATATTAAAATATTGGCTTCTCCAACAGTTGCCTTTACCCCCTTAAAATCTTCTTTCTGGCTATTTACCTCACTGACCGGAAATATTGTGAGATTTAAAGAGTAGTTGAAGTACATTAAGTCGGTCACTCTTTGAATTTCCAAGTGTTACGCACACGCAAGAACCAAGGTTACCTTTTTATTGTAGTCAAGAACAATATGTGTCTTTTGGTGTTCGAAGTATCCCCTTTCAATGTTTGGTTTATTTGATGAGGAAAATGTAGCAGGAACCCTAGTTAGCGTCTCAAAAAGATTTGGTGACTCGTCTCGTAGAATCGATGCTGCTTCAAATGCATCTACAATTGAAGTCTCTCCTCCAGTAACACAAGAATCAAATCTGATTCAAGAAAATCAGCTGTTGCACGTGTTTTTTTTTCTGTATTCAAACTAAACGTAAATAAAATTTTCTGTATTTTTGCTTGAGTTATAAAACAATGCGCTTGTTGTATTGATTCGTATTACCTTATGCAATGCAATAGTTGTATACCGGGCTCAACCTCATACATCGATTGGTCCATATGAGCAGGTAACTCTTCCGCGGTGAAAGCGACTCCTTCTTTTTGTTTGTCCTCGTTTGGTTTGATTTCAAATAACTGTATTTCGAAAAGAAAACCTACTTTAGGCCTACCGGTACTATAACTTAATATATTTGTTAAATCTGACTTGGAAAAGTTTTCTTCAACTTGGAGATATGGGAACTAGTGCTCCCCTTCAAGATTCAAATAATTATTTTATGTATGAAACCTCACGTCAAACTTGTTTAGCCGAAAATTTCTGCAATGCAAGATTTTTACAGATATAGTGCGATAGCTTAGCCTTAGCGTATATATAGTCCATAGGACTAGACCAAATCATATAATTAAGTTAAGCTTCCAAAAAAATCCTTTTTTTTTTAACTCAAACTTGTGCATTGGGTAGTAATTGTACAGTAACAAACTTGTTACCAGAGAAGAGCGAAGAGGTAAAGATATACTCACAGCTTGCAAAAACTGTTATTTTTGCATTGATTCAATGTCTGCAGACATTGGATCCATGTAAAGGGCGGATTTTGCTGGCTGAGATTTTCAGGTATAAAATTGCATCTTGGTTCGTTGCTTAATGCAATTCGAATTCGATGGTACTGCTATTTTGCATTCATCAAATGCTGGCATTTACACAACAATCTAACCTCTTAGTGTAATTTATTAAGAATCCATTTAGCTATTATAGCATCTTCACCTTATTCAAATAGAATCTTCAGCTAATTCAAACTTGAACAGTGATATATATTCTTAGCGTTACACTTTACCTGGTCCACATGGTTGCTTTGTATTGGAGCAATCCACTTTGCTGCCTGAACAAATTTCCAAAGTAGGCTATAATTCAAAGTGTACGACCGACAAATTATCATCATATACTAGTTTGCATTGTATTATCGGCTGTAGGCAAAATTTCGATTTTATTACACACCACCTTTGCGGTAGATGATACCACTGTGCTTTAAGAGTAGGCTACTTGAAAAAAATATCATCCTCTCGAAAGTGTTTTATGACCGATATTTTTAGCTTACAGATACACTTATAGGCCATGAGACTCTCTGGCTGACTTGAATAATCTATAGTCAATAAAGAATGTTTCTTACCTCAATAACTGTACCCGGAATCGTAGGAGCATTTTTCACCAAACAATATCCAACAGCAAACATCGATTGTAGTATCCTAGCACAAACATGTTTGATTTGTTTGATATAGAACTTAACTTGATAGCAATTTTTGTGGAAATTAAATACATAAAAATGGTCAAAAAATCTCTTTAAAGTAGACTAAATCAGGTCGCTGTTTATTCAATGATATGACCCTTCGTATGGTCATGTCAATATAGGTTGTACCGATTTTGTGGTAAATTAAAACCAACATTCACTGCATCTGCTCCACTGTCAATTTGACCCTACTCTAACCAGAACTTCTACGAAGCGTTTAGAACAGCAAGGGCAAGGCCCAATGCATTCAGTACTGGTAGTCGCTTTGATGATTGATGACACTTTCATAATTGCTTTTATGGAATAGTTCTGATTAATTTTTTAATTGATGGACTTTAGACATTCGTTAGTTCTATATATAACTTCTTTTGCTAATCTAGTGATTTGTCGATTCTGAAATCTCAATTCTAATTATTAATTTTCGTTGCTGCTACGTTAAACATCTACCTGGGTATAACCCGTTCGAGACCACCCAGCCTTGGTGTACCAAAAGTAGCCTACCTGAATAATTCTTTGTCTTTGTGCACATCAGAATAGCTCCATGTTGGAATCTCAGCACAGTCTTTCTTGTTCTTTAAATACGTTGTTATGACATCGCGACATGATATCTTAGCTTCAAAACAATCGTTGCAATAGCAATATTTTCGCAACCAATCAATGGGAAGGATGGTCACGTGGTCAGCATAAGTCTTATTTTTAACAGAAACATGTAAAAATGCATCTGCAAAAATGCAACATTGTCAATCTACTACTCAATTCTTTAGCGCAGTGTTTTTCGACTTTTACTGAGCTACGAAGCACTTTTTGCGTTACACTAAGTGACTAATGAAACATAGTTAAATTAATAAACTTCCTGCGGAACACCCGACGATCTTTCACGGAACACTAGTATTCCGTGGAACACCGGTTGAAAATCACTGATTTAGCCCATACCTTGCAGTCTTCTACATTAGTCAGAGGGAAAAATGAACCATACACTACCCAATTCAGAGTGAGGCTCTTTTAACTTCAGAAGCTTCACTTTTTAACAAGGTTTAACCAAACAATTTAGCCTATTCAACTGTGGAGTTACACGTGCTAAAGAGGTTGTAGATTTCTTATTTTCAATTGTAAACGTAGAAAGTATGAAAATCAATTTAGTTACACTAGCAGTAGCACGACTCACTTTTGACTTGCATGCTTTTAATACCAAGATCTAATGGAAAATCGGAGATCCGAAGATGATACTTGCTGTGCACATCAGGTAAACAGCGCTCACAGTGGCAATTAAATCGGAGCCATTTTGCATGATATCTGAAATATATAAGCACAGCAAGCATCATAATCAGAACATACGTTTACAAAAAAAAAATTTTTTTTAAAACTTTCAAGTGGGCTTGTTCTACTTAAGTTGACAAGCTCAAAAACGTAAACCTTAAAATCATTTGTGCATTTGTGAATGTCTGATTGCCACTCAAGTGAGACATGAGAAAGGCAGCAGTGGCCTCTTATTTTTGTCACACTTGCTTTAAAACTTATGAACAAGGAATCGGATTTAACATATTGTGCATATACAAAACAGATATGTAAAGGATGAAGCTATTCAAACACCTGTTGAATTTGGCTTCACCATATCTCGTAATTCAAGATTTAACGATTATGTAATGTTTCACAGGTGTGACAAAGGTGATGCAATCTTTGCTTATTTCTAGCAACAGCCAACAGTCCATGACGTAAGACGTCAGGTTCAGTAGACAACGGTTCTATGTGACGTTTGATTTGAAAATTGTCCGTAACAAAGGAGTAGATGGAATGTTTTCTACAGAACGCTGTTCTCATCAAGAATCATAATATTAATTAAACTACATTTGAAAAACAATTTTGTTTCAGCTTTTTGTAAAAAAATGTTTCAGAAGTTGCTGGTCCGATATGCGTGATTCATCAGGCACGTCGACTTACATTTCTTTTAGGTGCCTCAGTGAAGCTTCGACTAGAATAAAATGATTGCATTACTGTATGTTGTCTACTTACAAGAAAACGAATCCTCATGATAAACCACTTTGGAAATCGAACATCCTCACAGGCGATACTATAGCTATAAGATCATGAGTTTGAAGCCAAAAGAAGCAGATGAGATAAAATAACTCTGATCATAGCCACTAGATGACCATACGAGTAGGAATTACACATTAGAATTAAACGTTTAGCCTACCTGCTACAATGTCCATCTTCCCATTTCACACATGTTAATTTTCCATCATCTGAAACATCTATATCAGCAAAACTAGCAGAAACAATCTGATTCACTTCAATGGACATGTCTTTATTCTTTAACACGAGGCAAATGTGATAAAAGTTTGAACTAAGTAGAGAACAATAGCCTAATGTTTTCACACACCCTTCATATTATCCACCATAGACTAACCATCAAAGCTAGATTTCTACAAAAGTTGGATTTAAAAAGTTTTTGATCAAATTTAACAAGTTCTCATACCAGTGGACTAGTGTAGAACATAGACATACTGTAGAACTCAATTTTTGAAATGTTATTATAGCATCACAGTCACAGAGAAAAGGAGGTCTGTCATTTAATGGGCGACACCACAATTTTGTCATAATCATAACGCAGAGATAGGCTTGAATGGATGGGCTATCAAATATCGCAATGATCCAAATGCTCACTTCGGAAGTCACTTTCGAATAGCCCCGATAGCTCAGTTGTTTAGCACGTGACTTCGCAAACGAAGAAGCTTCAAGATCAAGCGGTGCTGGTTCGACTCTTGGGGTGTGAGCTTGACGGGTGTGCCGTGTGCGCTTGGGGTATAGCGGATTCTGAGGACTGCTCTTCATTCACCGGCATCTCGTGGATGAAATTATTTTCTGGCAACAAAATTTCAACAATCGGAAACTTTACTCTGCCTTTCTCGCTAACCAGCTCTGCGTCAAAAGCCTCTATGTATGCGAAACTACCAGCAATAAATAATCAAGGCTTTGTCAGTTCGAAAGATAAAGATTCAAAACCAACCAAATGTAAAAAAGAACTTAATACCTTCAACTCGTCCTTAATACCTTCAATGAAGGTCCTTCATTATCTAGCGTCAAATCCAAGACAATTTAGAGCTGTGATCAAAAATCAATAAAAGTAAAACAGCAGCAATTCGAAATGCTTGCAAATAACTAAATCGAATTACAACTTCATAGCAAATATTATTGGGGGGGATGCTGCCAAATTATTGGGGGGAATATATCCCTCCCATCCCCCCCTACTTCGGCACCACTGTTGTGACCGGGCTTGCGTCAGCGATTCAAAGCCTATACAAGTCAAGTGCCAGGAATAATTACCTATCAGAGGCTTTGTCAGGCCGAGGATAGCCTAAAGATTCCTTTGGATCGCAGAATAATACTCTCAGTCTCAGTGTTAGGCTGATGTTTTAAGACGAATTTCTTGGTTTCTCAAGATGCAGCAGCGTGGAATATTCACGATGTCCACGAAAAGAAAGAGGTGGCTTCCTTTAAAAAGGCATGGTGTCAATCACACTTTCAACAACCTCTCACGATTCCATTTTTCTTATTGACAAGTTTCTGCTGTTCTGTTAAATTAGTTTAGGGTCTCTAACCATCGAGTCGCTAAAAGGTTGCTACCGGGTCGCCAGAACACTCAATCGAAATGGTGGTAAAGAGTATAAGTTGGTTGAAAATATGTTCTTGGCCATAAAATAACTGGATTACAGTGAAGCAATTGCAATTATGCAGATAATATGTATGAATTTTACATAATAACCTGCTGTATATCTATCAAGATAGTAGCGGGCAGGGAAAGGGCGCTTGGTCAAATGCTCCCCAAAAATAACAAAATGCGCAAACTTTCTACATTTTTGCAAAAGTTTCTCGCTCGCTCCAGTAGCTGTTATTAATCTAACTACTGGTGGCATTGGGAACGCATGGTTTCGGCAATGAAATAGTAGCCTACCGGTAAAGTTTTTAGGGCTCCTGAAAAACCAAGATAGGCTACTAATTACTTTAAGAGTGTTCAAACCGCTATAAAAATAAGACCTTTAAGTAGATGCCAAACTTCGTTTTTTCAATTGCCGGTTTGCAAGGCTATTTTAGTTTTAAACCGGTCAGTGATAGAAAAAAGGTTGGGGACCGCAAACTCATTCAGTTTATCAAGCAAACCTCACTAAAGTTGTTAATTTTTGTAATAAGCGTTTTTGTCATAATTATTCAGAAATTTATTAATCATAAATATAGGCTATGCTATAAAGAGTTAAGAATAACAAACATATTTTCAAGGTGTCAAACTCAAAGTAATACTCGAAATAGGCTATCTATGAGTAGCCTACATCATTAGGCTACATGACTCGGCTTTCTGGTCTAATTTTGATTATTTCAACTCTTACCGATACAAAAAAGTTACCATAAACCTTTTTGCCTCTCACGAGCCTGCCGCCCTTTGATTTGTCCACAACATCAAATGTGTAGCTACGCCACTGGTTGCATGACCAAAGTTCTTTCCCTTTCTCTTAAATCCGCTACTGACATTAAACACGCGTGCTCATACGCCGCTTGTTAGTTTATCACAGCCATAAAATCGAAGTAAATTTTGCGGAACAACCGTGAAAGTAAGTTGACTACCGGAAGTAGGCTAAGAATGTACAAACAAAACCATCTAGAGATAACAACTTGTTGGCCTATGCCGTTAGCTCAGCCTCAGTGGTTAAGCGCTCGACAAGATCACGCGGCGCTATTTTGGCTCTCGGGATGTCCACTTGAGCAACTCATTTAAGAACTGCTCTCCATTCAGCGGTAGCCTACCTAGTGGATAAAATAATTCCCCGGTAACAACATTTCAACAATCTCAAACTTCACTCTGCCAATCTCGGTAACCAGTTCTGCGTCAAAAGCCTCTACAGTCTACAAGTAACCTACCGTATGCGAAACTACCAGAAATAACCTATCAACAGGGGCACCGTACAATTTTTGACTAGAGGGGCAGGATTATGAAAAAAGGGCACTTTTATTGCTGAAAGGCCCTTTTTTAAGTTTTAAGATAGGATATAGCGATAATGCTCATCTATCGGTTCATTATCGAGTAATAATATAATAAGTGTAGCCTATACAAAGAACAATGCCACGAAAGGGCATCATGCTATGTTATAATGATGTGATGTAACCTACTGTGATACAGATTTTTGTGTCGTGAATATTATTTTGAGGCAATAATGAAAGATTACAATTAGGCTAAAAGCGAATAGCAGAAATTGTTAAATTGCAAAATGTGTAGTAGCCTAGCTTAGGCTACATGACCTTAAAAGGGCACCATTGTCGCATCTGATGCCATTTTTTTTAATATTATGATTTGTTAAGTTTTATATTTGGAAGCCTTGAACTGCAAGCTCTGCAGTTGCGATCTTATAAAAGAAGAACAAAGAGAAATTGTGACGTCATGTTTGACTGAGGTTGCTTGAAAATCCCACAATTCCGAACTGCAAAATCTGCAATTGCTGGTCAGGCTAGCTACTGTTGCAAGTAGGCTATACTTCATCTTTTTCAAGGACGATGTTAGGTGACTGCGACTGATGATGTCACATGGTTAGACTAATGTGCTTTGCTTTCTGCACAAAAAGATAAAGCTTAGACTAGGTTATCATTATTGTTGTTACTTAATTACGCATGAACATGACCGTGACAACGTTTGTGTAGAAAGCGTAACACTTGCCTGACATCTACCAGTGAAGCTTATCACAGTTTGAAGATTTTTTTTCAGATATCAACGGAAACAAAAAAAAAATAAACAAAAAAATGCAAAATTTTGTACTTTGTCAGAAATTTTAGTCATTTAAGGTAGGCCTATTTAAAAAAAAAATACACAAAATTTGTAAACATATTTCTAAAGACCGTTGAAAATGCAACAAATTTCATGTTTTGATATTTTTTCCGGCGGTTAGGCCTACCGTTCTCAAAATACTGCAGTTCAAAATCAAAGCCTTGCTCAAGTTAAATTCTGTAGGCTATACCTCCGGTTGCAGCACCCCCTGATATAAATACCACGAGCCGCCACTGCACTAGGCTTATTTACTAAAAACTTTGACAGTCTGTTTCACTTTTATTGGGATCATCAGAAGGTTCTTACGGTATTCAAACTATCTTAGTATTTGAAAAAAAACTTCTGATCTGTTAATTGAGTATTTGTGGTTATTAAATGTAAGCTATATTGTTTGTTTTCTTTTTTGTTTTGTAGTAAACAGAGATCGTCTTGGATGCAGAGAAGTTTGCCCAAAATCCGTGTTGCCAAACGAAACTTTTAATATTTTAATTTTCGATCCGCCATCTTTTAAGTGAATAAAGTAACCGGGTCGGACAAACACAGCGGAAAACCTATTCTCCTTCTTCTCTTTCTTTCAGGTGGGCCTGCAGCCCCATGACACGAGGCGCCACTGGATAGAGCGATAATTATAAGACCCCAGCCAACTAAACTCGTCACCTCCACACCGATCCAACGTTTGGTCATTTCCTCCTGATTTCCTCATGTTTTATTACTTCCTCATAGATTTCTTCTCTCGTCACGTTTGAAGTCAATTGAGATTTCCTCAAATGAGGAAATTTTCTCACAAGCGAAAGCTCTGGCTGGCTCTGGCTGCAAAATTCTAAAATAATGTCAAAGTTTTCCTTTCATCTGTGTTGCCAGATGCTTTGCAGATTTCCAGTATAAGTGCCAAAATCTAGTGTAGTTCAATATTTGCATGGTATAAGTTATACGCTGGCGACCACAAAGTACCCGAACGTGCGTCTGGGGGCATCTCCCAGAAATTTTTGAAAAAATACCACAGATTTGCGCATTCTGAAAATACTTTCAGCCAAAATCAATAGTAAAACTCTATAAAAAAAAATATGCTGTAACGCAGTGTAGCGGACGTGGCGTATCGTAAGTTGAAACCTTTGTGGGAGCTGCAACATATCGAAATGTTTATCCAAAATATTTTGGAGGGGGGGCAATTGCTCTCTTTGCCTTCCTAACTGCGCCCCTGGTTGTACCATCAGGTCAGCCTCCAGTCAAAGTTGAAGCTTACACGTTGGCATTGCTTGTGTACATGTGGCAATGGCTCATGTTTACAGGGCCGGATTTAGCTGATGGGGGCCCGGAGCACTTTTACATCTGGGGGCCCCCCCGTGCAAAAAATTGTTTGCGCCTTCGGCGCGAAAAACTACTTCTACGTCTACAGTAGCATTAATCCTGCACTGCACAGCATTTTGTAGAAACTTCAAAGGCTAAAAGAAAAAAATCACACAAAATTACATTTTTTCCGCGTCGGGGGGCACCCTTCAAAAGGGGGGCCCGGGGCACCTGCACCCTCTGCCCCCCCCCCCTAAATCCAGACCTGCATGTTTATCATACTGATAAACGTCAAGAAAGATTCATGAATTGATCTATTTCACTGCAAATTTTAATGTTCTGTGATAGCATGAAAGTGTTGCGACCGTGCCATATTTTGAACTAATTGTCCTGTTTTGGTATCATGCACGTTATAACGTCCGATTTTTGTCGCTTCTATCTTTTTCTAGATCTCTGCTATGTTTAGTGTATATATTGTGTTTCGTTGTGATAGTCATAAATAAAAACAAATTGAACTGAAACTGATATAACCTGTAAGCTAAGTTGCGACCAGCCGCAGCCACCCGGGGAAACACTTTCATCACATGACCAACGACCGCGAATGGGACGACTTATTTAGTTTCAGCCTTGTTTTGTGACTTTGTTGCGCAAATGAAAAAAAAAAAAAAATACTTGTGTTTGCAATTTGCATTTGCTCATCCTCAGACCTCAAGCTGCAAAAGGTGATAGATGGTAGGCCAGCCAACACTAGACCGATCGATATGCTTGTCGCTGATAGAGCTACGCTGTCACTACAAGGGTTCAGTGCTTAAAACAACTAGGTTAGCTGTTTTCTAGTTATTTAGCATAACTTGACCAAGTTCCACTAAACTAGACTGATGCTCAATTGCTATTCTAAGGTGTGAAATTGATTTGCACCATTGACTGATATTTTTACCTGCAGAGGCTGCAGTCCATACAGTTTTACCTACACCAAAGAGACCATATGTGTAATTTAATTTGCGGATTAGGACTATTACAACCGAAATCTTTAGTCTTTTCAATCATTGTTAGAGCTCTTTCAGATGTATTGCCATCACACGACGTTTCATGCTCTCCTTCGTAAAAGTATATATCAATTTACTGATCGCTGCTTTAACACATCGAATACATGGATTCAGCATTTGATGAATTCCGAGTGTTATTATCAATCTGCTTTCTTCCAGCATCGTGATCGTGCTCTCCAGCCTGAAACTTGTGGTTAATATTTGTGTAGTACCGATAGCTGCTACTCTGCTACTCGTTCTTTGTGTGGTGTTGTATTTCATTTTTTTGTGTGTTTGTATCCTATGGACCAATTCTACTTGTGTTTGAAACAAAATCCAAATAAATATGTACGGTAGGCTGTATAGTAGGAGTCACTAGGTAATATGGCATAATCTCTGCGATACTGACCAGGCCAGCCCAATAGCCGAAACACATTTGTGTCACTATTCAAAGCGTATTTACATAATTTTACAATTTTTACTTCTTGTTCACAGCAACTTTTACAATAAAACTGGAAAGGTTTCGAAGTCACTTTAGTGTATCTTAATATTCCTTAGGCAATGGCTGTACTTGCTGCATAAAGTACATGGCGCTGATTGCACAACAACCGTACATTTTACTTGGTAGAAATTTTAGTTTATATTTTTGAGTGTGAATTTTGTAGGAACAAAAGCAAAATTTTATGATTGCTACCACTTTGGGCTGGCTTCCTGGTACAGTTTTTGCACTATTTTCCTTGGTATCTACAGTTTTTGCACCCTTGCAAACATATACCATATTTACTTACAATTGGGATCAGAAAAAGTGATTACAATTTATCCTTAAAAATTTCCATGATCTGAACTGAAGTAAATATTTTCCTTTTTCTCAGGCATATGTTTTTTTTAACAATTATTTTGTGTTTAACTGTATATGTGTGTTTGTAATGTTGAAATTAACCCAGTAGCTAGAAGAACTTTACTAACTCCGAGTGGAATCAGTGGGATGGTTTTCTTCAATGGCTACTCGTGAAAATTTACCAAAGATTGTCAGAGACATCCAAGGTAATCAATTGGCTTTGAATTTGTATTCACATATTAGCTTTAGCATGGATTGTAGCATTTACAACGTCTTTATGCAAGTGTCAAATCTGAAACTATATATACCAGAATAGTGAAGTTTCACATTTTTTATTAGTAGTAAAATCACCCTGTACTGCATATTAACTCAACCAAATTGTTTTACTCTTTGTCCTTGAGGATTGGCGATTTGCATTGTTTGGCATTGCTTTGCTGGTAAGACACTAAAAGGATGAATCTGAGATGAAATCAAAACACAAGTTTTTCATCTCAATCAATCGTCATTTCAACTACCTTGTACCTGAAGTTGCTCAATTTGTGCTGCACCTTCTTTTTCTTGAATGTGCGTCATGCTTAAACTTTTAATCTGACTAAGGTTTTGTTGCATTTTAGATGTTGTTTCACAACTCTGTCATGATTTTGAGACATCTAACGAACCAATCACTGATGACAGTCCAGCTCTGCACAGGTACAATTAACGCACAACCACAAAGCATGATGACTTCAAATTAGTCTTGTAGATTTGAATTTTTGTTTAGGCTTACTTTCTGGCATGGGTTACTGTGGTTAATCTAGTGAGCTTTGAAAATTAAAAGTTGCAAAAGTTTTTCTATATGTAAAAATGATTTTTTTTCTACACCGGTACTTTTGTTAGGTTTAAGTTACAAGTTCAACAATCAGCATGACCTTAGTTAATGAATGGATGACTGTATTTGTACATAATGTTATCAACTTTAAGTACCAAAGCAAACAGTTTAGTTATATATGTTACAGATTATGTGCAAAATTGGAATTTTTGCTCACAACAAGTCTAAAAGAAAAGTCAATATTGGGAAATCGTCGTAATTACTGGCATTGGATGGTTGCTAGTCTCAAAAGTGCTAAAGGTCTCAGTGATGGAATTAGATATGTTCAAGCAAATAAAGAGGTGTGAAAAAACATTTATTGTATCCACTGACTTGATTGAATGTTTACTGGCAGAAAAGCATCCACTGAAAGTTTCCACTTATCAGTTGATGCTTTTCATCGATAGAAGATTTAACTGTTGAAAACTTTCATATCGCGTGAACATACAAATGCATCTTGCTCAGAATGAAATTGTCGAAAAAACTTTCAAGTGTTAGTTTGAGATGTTATGTTATATCGATTGCAATAATTGGTAGTATAATTATTGTAAATGATTTGTTTTTCTTTTGATACTGAAACAGCTGTAATATATGATACAGTATACACTTTTAACCCCAAGTTAATTTTTAAGCTCTAAACTGCAAATAATTTAATTGTTTTAAAATATAAAAGTATCTAACCTCTTTAAATGAATTTCAAGTTTAATGTTTTCATGCAGGTGCGAACTTCAAAAGGAAGAGGTCGAGCCCTGATACGTTACTGTCTTGTTCACCAAACTCTAGCAGACAGTCTCCAAAACTGCGTCATGAACACCACAGTGACCAGCCAACATATTCACCCCCATTCAGTCCTGGCTAACCAGATTTATTCTTCCACCATTTTAACAACTTTATATGACTTAAATGCAGTGAACTTTGACCTCAATGCCAGAGGTTACGACATCGACTCTGGCTGGCCTACATTTGCAAGGTTGGTAGGAATCGAAGCGTGACATTTTGCTGTCATCACTTTGTCACTTAACCATCAACATCAATAGTTTTATGTATAAATAGCAGGGTGATGATTGCATGTGTTGACTGGTGGACCCACAGATTCTTGCTAAAAGCTGTCATTCTAATGAACACTGAAGAAGCGAAATTATTTTAATGGGTTATTAGCAACAGCTAGATGCTAGTGTTCACATTTTCCGTTCACTTGAACTCACTTGCAAATGAAGCGCACAACTTTTAATAAGCGGAATTGTCTACTTAGCTTATTAAAAATATGTATAATTATTACTTAGGCCTATCATAATGCGTTGATACGTAATTATTAGTTATGTATGAACGTCACCTGCTCATTACTGGAATATGTTGTATTGTCCCAACCAAACCAAACGCTCAGTAGCCTACAATTCACTTCGCTCGAATTTGTTGTGGCCTTGTGCCAAAATAGTCACACGACATACCGGTAGTAACAACGCCCCAGGCAGCAAATCAGTCGTTTTTTTTACATTGATTCAACCGTTTCAACGTCTGCAGACTTTAACTCAATGTGAAAAACGACTGATTTGCCGTCTGGGGCCAAGATGCTTTGGACCCTTGGTTAAATCTCAAACAGACCACAGTAAAAATCTACTATGAAATGATACGCGCTATTTACACTGCACAGCAGTGTTGGTATTCTTAATTGTTATCAATGGTTCTTGCTACTAGTTGTGTCGATTGTTATTGAAAGGTTAAATGTCCGTTTGTTCATCACCAAAGAAATACATCGCGTGTTTGTTGTGCCCTCTTCACGGTATCAAATATATACCTTGTAAAGAAATACTGGAAAAGTGTGGAAACAAATTCCATATCTTGGCGATTTTGAAATGACTAGATAAGAAGCCATAAAGAGTGTAATTTTAAAAGTGCTTCAGTCCAAAATTTCCAAATTAAGTTCCCAAATTTGAGACTGGACTAATTATTTTTCAAATAAAATGTTTGTGTGTCATGAAATCTGTGACGTTCAAAATTGGATTTCGGCTCATTTTTGTGCTAAAATTTTACAAAAACATTTTAGTGACTGCCAAAACCACTTTTTCCAACTTTAATGTAGCAAAATGGGACTCGGTCACTTTTAAAACTACGGTATCCTCTTTAATTCTAAAATGTTGAAGGCGTTTCTGAAGTTTTTTGGTCATTGGTTAAAGACAGTATCTCATTCAGTTGTTTATTTGATAAATTGCAAGCTTATATTGTGAAGTGAATTTGCCCGTTGTGCATGTTAGCTAACTGTCTTGCCAAAACGCTGAGCGTCGAATCAAAACTGTTAGCCTTGTAAACACTGAGGCCAACGCACATCTGCGATTGATACACCACTACAGAAAAGCACACTTTATTGTGATATTGCACACTTCTCATCGAATCTTTTATGCTTTGCTTTAGCAAGCGCCGTGCCACCACCATGGACAAATGGGCAGTGAACAGTCATGTTGGAAGTTTTGGAAGTCTGACAAGCGCGTCTGTGGTCATGAGCACGCCTCGCACTCACGGAAGCACTGGTTAGAAACTTAGATAATATATTTTTAAACTTTACTTTAACATTTTCACTGGTTTGCAGTCCTGATTCGTGAATTTACGTGTAGTTGAAGGGTTGATTTGTGGTACAAAACTTGAATGTGGCGAGAAAGTTTGTCATTACTCGAAGCTGTTATACTTTTCGTCTGACTCTTTTTAGAGAGCTTGCTTCGAGCAATGGCAAACCTTGTACTCGTCAAATTATGTGTAGTTGTTGGTGTTCTTGTGTCACTGAAATACGTCATTCGTTTTCTGTTCTTCAGGCAGCAGCGGCTCACAGATTGTCGACCAGAGGATTGAAGAACTCGTCCTTGAGTTAAACCAATCAGACGTGCGGTTGAAAGAGCAACATGTAATTTGCCGATTGGCAGTTCTGTGTTTTAATCTTACAATCGTTTATAATTTTGGAAACTGGATGCGTTATCGACTGAAAGTCTGAAGATGTGCATATGCTGAGGTTGCATTTTTTATTTTTAAATCCGAATTGTTTTGACCAGGACATCATCGCTGAGATGGAATTAAAGGCAGAGAACCTGATTAAATCATCGAACGAAAAAGAAGATATTTTGACTCGAGTCATCTCGGATCTCGAAACGAAGAACCGTCACCTGCATGTTGCTATGGGCAACATGTCTTCGGAATTCCAGGTAGCTTTGTGCTGAAGGTGCAGATTTTTTTAACCGATCGGATTGATAAATGATTGATCATGCCTAACAAATGAAAAACATTTACAAACTTATTGTTTGTGGAGGCACGAGACTTTGTGTTTGAAACTTTTTTAATGTTCAAACGCATTTCATCACAAAACAAACACATTCGTGTAGTATTGGGTCAGCCAGCCAGTTGAAACTATCACTGACGATCCCAGACAGCAAAAATCCGCCCATTTTTACATTGATTCAACGTCTGCAGACGTTGAACCAATGTAAAAACGGCGGATTTTGTTTGAGGAGTGTTCGTTTGAGCTTGCTTGTTTATCCCAGGCACGTGAGCAGCAATGGAGCGAGAAACATGCCTCAGTGTTGAAAGAGAAACATGTTTATCAAAGCAAGAGCGGAGATCTCACTTCAAAAGTCGAACAGTTGGAAGAAGACAAAAGAACTCTGGAAGAGTTGGTTTCTCAGCAGATGTCAAACATCACCAGTAAATTTGCTCCTTCCGCCGCCAACACGTATTTAACTCCATCGATTTCCACTCCACTGTACGAAAGCCCGAACAAAGTCAATCATCAACAAAAACTCGACGAGATGCGCGAAAAAAATATTACCCTGACAAAACAATTAGATTATTTTCAGTCGCAATGCTCTTGTCTTCAGTCTCAGTTAAAAGAATCGAGATCCAATACAGACACTGTTGCCAAGTTAAGCGTCGAAGTCGAAGACTTGCAGAGACAACTTTCCGACACCAAATTGCATCTTCAAATGTTCGCCAATGACGTCAAAGAAGCTCTAGCTTTGGACCCTGAAGAACCCAACGAGGTAACAAAGTGTTAACTCATCTGACCACCGAGATTGCACGATTTTGAAAAGTTTAGTTCTTATAGCTTTTAGGATATAGATAATTTAATATAGCCTTTACACAATTCTTGAAAGTTATACAGTATTGCTTTGGATACTTTGGCTTTTGACACATCTTTTGAAAAAAAAAATTTGGTTTTGTCTTAGGAAAATCCAAAAGCTGATTTGTCAGCTCTTAATAAAATTTCAAGTGAAACCTAATAATTGTAATAGTTTAGTTGGAATAAAATTCAAATTTAAGCATCGGTTTCCATGTTTTAATCCATTTAAAAATAACAGCTCCATGCAATCGTCCAAACGATCTTGAGCCTGCGTGAACAATGTGACCAGAAGGAGGAGTACTTCCATCAACCCATCAAACATGACCACAAGGAAGATGAAAAACTCATTTCACATTCCTTAAAAGGTAACATAGGTTGATAATTCCTTGCCTTGTTTTTGTCAAATTTCATTAATTTATATTTTTTTTCTTGAATTAATTTGCAGCGCTCCCCTGGGAGCGTTTGTGGATATGCAAGGGGTGCTAGCCACACATTGTGCTATTGCCGGACAGTGAAGGTGAAAGTGGAGTATTTAGCAGAACGACAAAGCGACATTTTATTACCTATTACAGCTATTTGTAACTGAAAGGACTTACTGAGCGCAACTTGAGGATAGGCTACACGGAGAACAATTTCTATAAAATGATTTGAATTAATTTAAAGAGAACAATTTGAATAAAAGCAAAGGGATAGTATTATCGGAGTTGTGTGCGAGACATGGGTACTAAGGGAAAGAAGAGTGAACTGGTAATTCAGAAAAGTACGAAAAGAGTAATGGAGAGAGCAATGTGTGGATTAAAAGTTAAAGGAAAGAGAAAAAGACTTAAAAATGCTAGAAATGAGGGAGATTATAGATCAAGGGCAAATGGAGTAAGGCGGTATGTGTTTGTGCCAGGGGGGGAAAAGGAAATTGTCTTCGAAAGGCGTTTTTTAAGGTGGTGAGATTAGAAAACGGGGAGGTCCAAAAAGACCATAAACCGGCAGGTAAAGAATGAGGCAGACAAGGTCAAACTGAAGTAGAAAGATGCGATAGAACATATCGAGATGATAAAAAGGGATGAAAACGATTGCTGCAAGGAAAGATTCGGCCTCTCCCAATTGTGGGGACAACTGATTTGAATGAAGATAAAGGGTGAAATGAGACCGTAGGACAGGTGCAGTACCTTTGGCTTTAAAGTTCAACTGTTTTTTTTGTTTCAGCACGCCCCAGGATTAGGGTCTGCTACTATTCGGTGAGTCCGATTCGGCGAGTCCGATTCGGTTAGTCCGATTCGGTGAGTTCCTAACCTCTAACCACTAACCCTAACCCCTAATCCTAAAGCGGCAATGATGATTAGGCTACGGTACCCGATAATTAAAAAAAAAAATTGAAGAAATCCCCCGTTAAGGGATCGGACTCACCGAAACGGGCCATTCCGCAGGATTAAGCTTCTATTGTACTATCACAATGTATCGCGTTGAGTTTTCTGTGGTGTAAAGCTGGTTGAAATGCAACGCTTTCCGATCACTTGTGCACAGTTTCAAAAAGCAAACATTTGTGTGATGTTTGTAAATTCATCCCAGACAAGCAAACCAACCGTTTTTACATTAATTCAGCATATGCAGACGTTGCATCAATGTAAAAAAAACGGTTAAGTTGTTGTTTTGGAATGGACTAATATATCTACACTTGTCTTTGATAATTGCGAGAATAGGTGAGCGTCACACCATCGATGACGAAGTAATTCTGCAATCAGTAAAGGAAGTTTTAATCACTTCGTAGTGCAAGACATTCAGTTCTTTTTAGTACTGATACTGCAGAGACAGGTTGTCTAGATGGCTGATGACATAAGTGACAAGTTACGCACTATAATCAGCAACACAGATGTCAGTCTCTGATTGGACGAACCTACTTTTCTGGGAAACGAGTCGTGGCTGGTTGGATATGTTCGTTCTCTTGACTATGAAGTCTTACATGAAGACCTGGCAATGGCTGAAATGTTAGATACAAATATTTGGGAAGAGACAGGAACTAATGTATTTGGGAAGAGACAGGACTAATGTACAACTTCCTGTCTGTCGTAAATCGTCATCTTGGCTTTAATGCATTTTCAAATACAGAAAATCTATTCGTGCTCACAATTCAGAGGGCAGCAGCTTTTGTTGACCAACAGTTTCAGAATACAATTGTAGTAGAGAGGTTACTTTTTGAACAATACAATACAACTGCATTTACCAATAAAAGGGGAAAAAATGCAAACGTTTTCGGCTATACATTTGGCCCTTCTCAAGCCTTTTTTAAAACTGATTTGCATGTTCAAGTAAGAAATGCTAAAGAGTATACTACGGTATTACGCTGAAAAACCGTTCAAACATTCGATGAAACTGCTTTGCATTGGTTAAATTAGTTCTACATGTAGAATTGATTACTAAAGGTTGTAACAATATTATTGTTTTCGTCAAGGTCGTGAACTGAAATCTTAGTTTTCTTTGGGTTTTTTTCGTATCCTTTTTAATATAAACTGTGTGTGCTTGTCAAAATAACGTAACAAACCTTGTGCAATTACCTACCTCGTCATCACATCAGATGAAAAGGACACGTTGCTTCAAAGTATAGGGACATTCAATTCATATGACGACGTTACCATTTTGCTGAGAGAAAGTTTTGGGTTGAAACATTTTGCCAAAGGAACAGTATGAGCTTTCAATGTCACATCATCCCATGTCACAGTCCGCCCCGTTAGCTCAGTGGTAACGCGCCCGAATCAAGATCAAGCGGCGCTGGTTCGGCTCGGGGTGTGCGTTTGAGCAACGCATTTCAGGACTGTTTTCCATTCAGCGGTACCTAGTGGATGGAATAATTCCCCGGCAACAACATTTCAATAATCTCTGTCAATCTCGGTAACCGAACCCTGCGTCAAAAGCCTTTAAAGTACGCGAAACTGTCAGGAATAATTTATCAAAGGCTTTGCCAGTCCGAGGATAAAGATTTAAAACCAACCAAACCACAATGTCCAAAATCTTCCCAATCACCTCATTATTAAATTCCACGATTCACTTCCAGAAGAGAACGAGTATCTGATGTACGACAGAGATGAAGCCCAACACCAAGCTGATAAACACAGAACCAAAGTAAAGGAAATAGAAATGCGAGTTCTCCAATTAAAAGTATGTATCATGTTCAGTTATTCACGTTAATGGTTGCAAGGTCACGCCTATGAAACAGAATTAATATTCGCACTTATAATTTTGTCTTTTTCTGCAAAAAAATTGAACTGCCCATCCATGGGGACAACATGGATGGGCAATTGAATTGTGGGACAACATCTTCCTAATATTTCCTCGTTTTTGAGTGACCTTGCGCTGTGCAGAGTTGCCATATATTTTTTTACGTTGTTGAACGTCATAGAGTAGCGTGCCTAGCACATATCGCTATGTTTTTGAACGAAACTAATGTAATGTTCGATGTTCTGAGAAGGAGTGGCGCTATCCTTTTTGGGGTGGCTTTTATTTAATCACAAATGTGCACCCAAGACGTTTGACATAAATAGTACATAAAAAAAAGTTCTAATTTGTTAACATGATGTTTTCAATAGAACGTGAAAAAAAGTGAACCTGTTATGTAAATCGCTGTGCAATTCACTTTCTGGCAGAGGTTGATTGAACATCGGGTTTGACAACAAGTTTGCTAAAATCCATATGTTTGACAAGCTACAGCTTCGGTGGAAATATTTTCACTAATTCTACTTGATAATTAAATTCTAAAATGACGTAAAATGCGATTACTTTATTTGCTGATGGCTCAGCCAGATTCGGTTTGTTCCAGCAGCTCAATATATACAGTGCTGCTGAGTAGTTCGCTTTGATTTAGTTGAAACATAGCTTCTCGTAATTCAAAACCATATTTCTGCTTGCCGAAGATTTCACCTTCAACCAAATGCAGATTTCATTTTTGCCTCTGCGCTGCGGTCAAACGTCATAATAGATATTTAGTCATTCATTGCTTTCGCGTTCATTCCAGGTGGAACTTGAATCCGTACGTGACGAATCCTCACAGAGAAACGCAGAGCTCGAAGAACAAATTTCACTCATGACACAAGAAAAAGAAAACCAGGAACGTCATTACCAGGAAGTCCTTGTCGATTTAAAACTTACGCAAGCAAACTTGAAACAAACTGAGAACGAATTACACGCCGCGCGTCAGCAGTGTCAAGAATCTAAGCAGAAAGAAAGGTAGTAATTACCTAATCGTTAGTTTTGCTATTTTCTGTTGTGATATGCGACGAGTGCTCATGATTCGTGTTTTCAGTGTTGCCACTTTATAATTCATCTTTTTCATAAGTAGCAAGATCTTCAGCTTTTCTTCGATTATGGTTTTACGTTTTATGCATTTGATAAAAACCGGACGCTGCACTCGTTGTAAAAATGTTTCAGAGAAATTTTTAACCAACACCTCACATTGGTAATTTTGTCTTCACTTGACTACATTGCATAGCAGTGCATAACGTATATGAAAACTTTCATTGCTACTTAAACTGTCTTAAAAGCAGTGCGACTAAAAGAGCTCGACATAACTTGCTGTATTTCCTCATGCACTTTCCGTTGCATAATTTATTGCAATGCTGTCACGTGATAGAACAAAGTCGGATTAGAGAAATAAAGCTCGTCGTTCATTGTCGGTCACATGTTGCTGATTGTGTGTTCAAGCTGGTTTCCAATAAAACTTGTGACACATTACAGCCAACAAAACCGGCGCTTAGACGTTGAATCAACGCAAAAATAGTTTTGTTGACTGAAATTGCCGATCCAGCTAACAAACGTTGTTATATTAGCACCGTTTCAACGTTACCAAACGGTGCTGAATACGACTTTTGTCAGCTGGTCAGTGGTCACTTTGTCTGAATGACGGTAACGTCCGAGCCCAGTCAGCAAGTCAGATTTTTGCATTAATTATTTCAACGTCTTCCATAGAACTGATTTGCTGTATGGGATTTGGTATTTTTGCTACTTTCGTTCTTTTAATTGTTTTTTTTTTTCCTTCATTGATTCATCGCCAGAAAACATTTCAAACCTGTTCTGTGCTGTTTGTAAAAGTACAATTTCTTTTCGCTCATTGATTTTTAAATAAATGTGCGTGCAAAATACTGAGTGATGTTTTGGACAGAGACAAGGGAAGAAGCACGAAGATTTCTTCTATCGCGGTAAGTTGAAGCTTTTCTCTAAGTCTCTGTCCATAACACTGTTTAGATTCTGGCTGCTTGTTTAATGCTGTTTATTTTCAACAGCAATTTTCAAGAAGAATTTGTGAAAACAAAGCTGTTATACGATGAAGAAATCTGCAAAAATGAAGCTTTTCTTAACGAGATTCAGGTACTGGGGGATAATTTAAAAGAAAAATTTATCATTACATCTCCAAAAATATCGCAGCACCAAGTTTCTTTTGCTCTATTGTTGTCTGCAAAGCCCAGTCGCAGCAAAGTTCGCTGTACTGGCAACCCGAAATCTCCCAAGCTGACATTCATATCATGATAAACATTTTCAGACCGCAAACGTTGTGATTTTTACACCGGTTTCAGCGTTTGGCAACATTGACAAAGACGGACGTTTTTGTCAGCTCTGTTATAAATTATGTTGCTGATTAAATTTCCACTTTCAGAAATTACAAGAAACTGAGGCTTCGAAAGATGATGAGATCTTGCAACTGCAAGCGGAAACAAAGCGCTTACTCCAGACCGGGTTATCTCATGAAAAACAACTCGATCTTGTGTCTGGTCACATGGAAGGGTTTTTTGAACACATGAGGTATAAAAAAAATCTTCCGCTAGTTTATATTACCAAGTACAACCTCGTCCGTGCAAAAATACATTGTCGTTTTACAATCGAATAAGTTTGTCAATGCACTGGCGGAAACATTGTTTACGTCTCGTACGGCTTCGTTTCCAGACAGCAAATTCCGTCATTTTTTCATTGATTCAACGTCTGCCGACGTTAAGGTTGTTAGATGACGTCAATCTTGTTGCTGAAGACATTTTGAATACCAAGGTTGATCAAAGAAAGTGACGATCTGGACAAAGTGAGATTGGAAGAAAAGTCACGTGACAGTACCACCAACCACAGCGATGACGAGTTGACGAAATGGATGAAAACTCAAGACAATTTTTTCGACATTCTGATAGAATATAAAACGATCAAAAGTGAGCGCCAAGAAATGTTCAGTTGTTTATTTTTAGTTTCTTTTTAAAGTTCTTTTTTGAATATAAGTATGCTCTGAAAACCATATTGGCCTTTAACAAAGACCTGTTGAAAAATTGAAGGAGTCACACTCTTCTAACGCTTGGTGTTGTAATTTGAAATTATAGCCTCCTCCGTTGGTCTTCAGTGGTTTCTTTAAAACCAGTTTAAAACTGTTTACAATGTGGTTTCCTGACAGGTGTACATCACTGCGACAAGTGTAGCACGAAAAAACATTCCATTTTTATGTCATTTTTTTAATGTTTGAAACCATGTTGTAGAGCATCTTTGCTAAAACTGGCATTGAACTACTTTTAGGCGACCTGGCAGCACTGCGAACCAACCACGCTTCGTTGGCGCTCGAAACAAATCGCTGCAAATCTGCTGCTGAAGACGAAACGGGAAACTTACGTAACCAATTGTTGGAATTAAAGACAACACATGAAAAGCATTTAATGACAATCAAAGATTTACGAGACGCACATGAAACTTTACAGGTTATGACTACAATAAAGCTATCAACTGCGCATAATCATGTAACATCCCAGCCGGTGGCATTTGCTTGTGGGTGGTGGGTTGCCGTACGCTATTGTTTCACGAGTCATTAATGCAGCTTAAAATTTATATCTCTTTGATTAAGTACGAAAAGTTTGTTCTTTTCAGGGTGAGCAAGAGTTAAACTATTTTCAAAATATCTTCTGGTTTAATAAGCAAAAGTCAACGGGGTTGACTCATTTTTTCTGTTACTTTGCTTTTTTTAATTTGTTCGGTCTCCTTACTGACTTGTGAAACGCGTTAAGTTTGCCGATTGGAAAGTATCTCAAAGCCAGGATCTTTTTGCAGGACTCTAAAGCCTCAAATTCAGAGGAAATTAACAGACTTCAATCCAAAGTGAAGAACCTAACAAAGTCATTGGAAGACGACACAAAGACCGCCGACGAGGTTTCGCTTTTTAGAATAGTTTTTTTTTTGCATTTGTTTCATAGTTTAACGTTCTCACAACGTTGTACTAACGTGCATGACAACCCAGACAGCAAAGTTCGTCATTTTTACATTGATTCAACGTCTACAAACGTTAAATCAATATTAAAATGATGGATTTTGCTGTCTGGTAACGTAAATTAAGTATGGTTGATCCCAGGTTGGAATCTTTAAAGTGTCAAAGATTCTCATTATACGTCAACCTACAGCAAGACTTGTTTTCTACTGCGCTCACTCGAATCAAGTTTCAGACGTTTTTACAAACTTTTTGTTAAAACTGACGAAGTTACCAAAAACTTCGATTGAGAACAGATCTGTATGAAAACGAACAAACCAAGTGCCAGTGATGACCTCTTAAACTATTTTTACTCTTTCACGCTGCAGAGTAAATTTTTTTCTTCATTTTTGTTGCAAATTTGTTGTAGCAATTATGACGACAAAATTGTTTTGATCAACCACCATGAAAGATCATTTATAGTTTTCAATCGGAATTGCTCCTTTTTGCATTAAATGAAGGGAAATTTTTCACTCCGCGCGAACTAAATTTACAATAATTTATAAAAAAAAATTAAACAACGCTAAATATTTATTATTTCACAAATTTTACACAGCAGTGTTTGTTTTGACAAAGCAACACTTAGATATTCTGAGGCACTGTCGACACGTTGTTTAAACGTTTGAATTGCTCAAAACAGTAAATTAACAGTAGATTTTTTAGTTCAAATGCTTTCAACAAGCGTTCTTAAAGATGCTAATGTTCATGCATTCTTTACATTATAGTTACGGTTACGCATCATGGAAGACGCATCTAATCGTCAAAAATGGGAAGATCAGCTGAAGATGCAGGATTCCGATATTGAAAGCCTCAAAAGCAAAATTACGCAACTTCTCCTGTGAGTGTTGGATAAGCGCATATTATTTCTGCTTACTTCTTTTTGATTCAGCGTCTGGTGACTTTAAAACTGCTTAGCTTATGTTTTGTGAGCTGGAAAGCACTGATGCACCCAGTTCCATCACAATGTCATGGTGTTGATCCACGTTAAGAAAACGTCGTGCCTTTTGCCCATTTTATTGTAGCAGTATTGTTGCGCTTTTGTTTAATGTTATTCATTTCTTTAAATGTTAATCACGATAGGATTTTGAGAAAACTTGCAGCACTTTATTAGACAAACAAAGCGCAATGCTTTGTTGCTTTGATGAACAGTTCTTTAACCCAGACAGCAAAATCCGTCGTGTTTACATTGATTCGACGTCTGCATACGTCGAATCCATGTAAAAATGACAGATTTTACTGTCTGGTTTCCTACAGAGACAAGGATTCTTTATGGAAAGAAAAAGAGGAATTACGTGATCGTATTGATAATCCACGTCGCGATGACGTAAAAGAACCTGATTGGATGACCATGAATGATGCAAGCAACTGTGACGCTTGTAACACGGCCTTCAATTTGTCAGTGCGAAAACATCGTTGCAGGTAAAAATTTGCTGAATATTTTGAAGGATCGACCACACCAGCGGTGGTCAAGAAACGACGAACGTGCTTGGAATTACCTTCTACCACGCTTAACGTTTTGACATTAACGTTTTTTACTTACTAATGCACTCACTTAATTTTCGTTGTTTGCTTGATTGTCATAACAGTAATGTCTCAATTTGCCATCCAGTTATGCGAGTGCTTTTAAACATGTCGACCAGCCCGAGTATGGTCGGTTTACTTGAAACAAGTACTTTGGATGGTTTGTGCAGACCTGTTTTAACATAGAGATTTTCTCAAATGAATAAATAAATTTGAAAATACTTTGGGTAAAAATTTCATGTGAATGGTTAATTAGTATGTCTCCAAATTGACTTTTAACGTGTGGCCAAGACAGCGTGCATCAATGAAACGCGGTATAGATCTTGTTTATTGGAAACAAACTTTTTAATTTTTTGAAATGAAATGCGTGTGGGAAACTTTATCACATCTGCAGAGGTAAACACGCTTTTTCAGGATCTGCGGAAAGATCTTCTGCAAAAGTTGTTCTGCTAATTTGAAAGAGGAAGACAAAGAGATAATCCGAGTATGCGACTCCTGCTGCAAGAACAGCTCACTGAACATGTCCAGTGTTTCCCTGGATGCCACCACCGCGTGGGGTACACCCCTTTGTCCCTCACCCCTCGCCAGAACATCTTCCAAAGGTCAGGTTATGTTTTTGTTTCATTTCCCAAACTATTCCTCTGAAGAATAGATTGAAGTAAACAAGTTTTTGTTGCTGTGGTTGAAGAGTACATTTAATTTTCATATTTCACCGTAACACGGAAAAATAGCGGCGCATATTAATCCTCCAAATTTCATATGAATAAAAATTTGTTGCTCAATTTTCGTTTTTTTTCCGCACTGCTGGTCTGCGGAACCAAGCGAAGCCGACCAAGTGTGATTGGCTCAAAATCAACTTTTGGTGACGAACTCATATGTAGTTACTTTCTTGCGCAGAACGCGACGACTTGTCAGACCAACAAGTCAGCGATGAACCGAAGAAGCGCGAGAACTCATCATCATCACCTCAGAGGTAAGATAACTGAGATAATAATGATGATCATCATTTGGATAAGCGAAAATCATTCATCACCACATCCACAGGTGTTTTAAATCGTTTTTCTTATGTAAAAATTAATATGAAGTGAAAAAATAGACAAGCTTTTTGTCTGAGGGCACTTTCTGATGCTATACACATTGATAGAAACCTGGGTGTTGAAGGAAGCGAGAACGTGACTGTGCCCGCCCGTAAAGAAGTCCACCTTCCAGTATTGATAGAATATCCTGGTATCGCCCTGCACTGGGAGATTTCATCGGACCGCGACATCAATTTCAAACTCCTCTACTCTCTAACAGAGGTTTGTAAACGCTTTTTACATACAATTCCACTAAGCGTACGAAAATATTAGATCATTATCAGTTACTGTACATTATTATTAATATAAATGGGACCACAAATTGGAAAATCGCCAGACGGGGTTTATAGCTCCGTGGTCATACCAAATGTACCTACTGCACTGTTAAGGCTGTAAGGCCGAAACGGTGTTCTGCAGTAAAATAAAAAATATGTTTTAACATCACAATGAAGCTATATGGAATTGTAGTGTTTTGATAAACCCGAATTGTGAATATAAGCACAAAAGTTGAAGATACCACATGCGTTGATGAACGCAGAAAAAAAAGCAATAGATTAATCGCCTATCAAAAGTTGCTATTGAAACGAACGAAATTTATCCAGGTTGAATCAGCGTTAAAAAGGACTGATTTGCCGGCCGGGACAATACACGGCCCCAGACAGCAAAATCCATCATTTTTACATTAATTCAACGTCTGCAGACGTTGAATCGATGGAAAAATGACGGATTTTGCTGTCTGGGGCACGATGCGTTGTCAATGGAGAACCGTACACGATCATGCCGCAAGCTGAGTTTATTCCTTTTATTAGGACGACTCTCCACATGACCTGGTTCCGACAAGAAAGATAGACTCACACATCGAACCGTTTGTTGGCGATGTTGTTGCGAAAAAGAAGGGAGTTTATACCTTGGTGCTTGACAATACCTACTCGAGGTATGAGGGAACGTTTGTGTTAAAATATATAACTTACAAAACGTAAAGCTTTGCTAAGAAATGTAAAGCTTACAAAACGTAAACTTACAAAACGTAAAGCTTTGCTAAGCTGCACTTTGTCAAGCAATCGTTTATCTGCGATTAATTCAAATAAGATTTTATTAAAGATTTTTCTTATTTCTTAATCGATTTCTTAATTTTTTTTTAATCAAAATATGTACTGGCTTTTGTGTTATCTTAGTAACTGCCAAGGCGAGACACAATGTTCCCAACTTCTCATATTTTGTTTGTATTTCGCAGATTTACTGCAAAGGAAGTTGCTTACACTCTTCAAACGTCGTAGCCATTCTTTAGCGATGATATTGCAATCTTGCCAAGTGTAGATGGAAAGCATGCTCTTTAAAGCTCTTGAAGGCCGGAATTGCCAAACGTTCTTGCTTGTACGAAGTTTGTTACCTTGGACATTTGACGCCTTACTTTTCTTTGAGATACTAGCTCTTTCAACTCACATTCAATATTCAGACTGGATACGTTTAATCCGTCTAGCAACAAAATCTTCTTCAACGGGCTGTCTAGCAGAATGTCGGGACCTATGGGCCACTTTTTTAATGTTAATCTTCCTCTTGATATTTTTCTAAAAAATAGGGCTTTGCAAGACCTTTTGATGTTATCTACGGTATTTTACAACAAAACTATAATATCAATAATTCTTTAATTTAAACTTCAAAACATGAACACAATTGCTTTTGAGACAAAAAAAGTATTTTTACGAAGAAACCTTTGTTTAAGCCATATCAAAAGTACAATTACGGAGGTTCAATTTACGCAACCTAGACTGTATAGCACGACTGGTAAAACGTAAGTGTTGAAAACGTTTGATTTTAGTTTGATTGGGAGTCTATTGGAGGTTAGATTTTTTTATTCTTTTGAAATGCTGCCCAGCTTAGACCGATTCGGTGTTGTACTGCAGTTTCCCCACCGTTGGTTGAGGATAGTTTGTGGCCAAGATATGCCAATTCGGTTCCTTGTTCTATTTGGTTTCCGTATGCAGTAAGACTGAGTGAGTTATTAATAGGCTACTGTATCGGTCGTCTACATTTGGTTTTGGAAACATAAATTTGAAGATCGAATTTAGCGGCGTTCTTTGACAGATTATTATCGAGAAATTCTTGTATTTTTTGTTTTGAGTTGTTGTTGATGGTGGCTATGTCGTCTGCATAGCTTAGGTTGGATAGCACGTGGCCACCAATTGTGAATTCACTGGCGGTCACGTACTATCCATATTCTAAGAATAGTTTGGTGTTATTTCTGCATCAAATCAATGCCTTCAAACATTAAAGCTTCTATACCAAGTCAAAAGAAATCACTGGAGAACATATAACGATTGGACACCATATAAGGAAGTCATGCTTAAATGATCGAGTTACATAGTGTTTATTTCCAGCCAAACTCTCCAAGGCTGAAACTTCTTTCTTTTTGATGTTGAAAAGTTTCTTGAAAAGCAATACCTAAATTAATAGACGCTTTCAGCTTCTGTAATAGGCCGTTGCGTTTTGAGGTCAATTTAAAAAAAATACAAGTAATAGGTTTGGCTAGGTGGAAAATCACATAAAACCACCCAAAAAAATTTTGAGCAAAAAATATCAATGTTTAGGGGTCCCTCCGCGCTCCGCCTCACCGAAAATGTCCGAGCCCCATTTTTCCTTAAAAATGCATAACTTCTAAACCGCTTGAGGTAGAAACTTCGTTTTTGGCTTTAAAGACTCAGAAGTCACATGTTCCGATCTGCTCTAAGAGGAATGTGTTCTTTAAACTGTTGAGAAAAACAGTTATGAGCCAAAAAATGATTTTTAGGGCATTCGAGACTTTGAAAAATAATAGTAACTGCCTAATCATGCATATTTTAAAAACAAATGTTTAGTTGCAGAGTAACTCGTGTTGAAAGGTGTTGTGTATACTATAAGTAAACAAAGTAACTGTGGAAAAATATCAAAATAAATGTGAATATTCTAAATTATCCCAAATTGGGGTCATTCTACTGGAAAACATCTTTAGCTCAGGAATGCATTTAAGTTAAAATACAAAAAAATTCAGGTGTATGTTTATGAAATGCATGTGTCAGCTCAGTGACAAAATGAAAAGAACAACGTTAACTAGCAACATACAGTAGCCTAATCCAATTTAGTTCCTAAACTGAGAGAGGAACCTGCTAAAGAATATTGAATGAACACAAACAAACACTGAAGGAATCGTAATGAACATTAAAATGAATAGTAATGAATACTGTAAACAGCTAAAACTGGTAGCGAACACTGAATGCAACAAATTCACATCACAACTGTGATACCTTCACGAAAACATAAAGATACACTGTATCTAGAAATCAAGTAAGCCACATCGCGCAAAGTCATGAAGAGAAATAGGCAGTTACCAGACTCAGCAGTAATATACGATTATAACAGTTGGGTATATTTCACACGAGCATAGCGAGGCGCAAGCTCGATAGATACACTATCCTGTGAATCAGACAAATGGCTTACAATGAATTCAGGTCTACAGTCATGGACGTAGACCTGACATGGACTAGTCATGGACATAAGATCTTATGGAGTCGTCAATTTGCTTCATCATGCTGCTTGGCATTGCATCGTCACTGTCTTTAACTTTTCTGTTCTGAAGGCATTGCGTTACATTCCCGATTAACCGTTCATTAATAGGCATTTGATTGTTTTTGAATGATAGCCAGTCAGTTTTCTCACCATGTGTTAAGCATGGGGAGCACTGACTTGTTGCATCAAAGAATGCAGCCAATGGCCGATTGCTCCATGCAAGCTTCTTGGTGTCTACAGATGTAACACATATTTTTCGAACATCTGCAATTAAAATTGGTGGATTGTTAGAATGGCACGCAACGACAACATTTTTTGGAGAAAGCCACGTAGAAGCATGCTTGATGAAGCATGGTTTAGCATGCTTTGCGATGCTGACGTCTGAAGACTTCATCAAGTCCCTTGTCAATGACACCAGTGCTGGACTGCTGGTCCTTCAATAACGCTTGGTTTAGTGTATATAGAAAAAAACATCGAAGCATAAACATCAAGTATGAATTTACAGATGCAGGTAAGAGATGTAGATTGGGTTTCGGTGAGTGAAAACATTTTGAAAACCAACAGTCGTAAATATCCATTAGCTGTGGTTAGCCACCTGCAGTGATGAGTTGTTTCTTGTTTTCAAAATGAATATCTCCTCAATTTTATAGGAAGATCCATGAATGTGTAACAGCAGAGAGCAAGTAGGCAAGCTTGGTCATTTCTTATAGATTTTTTTGCACTCTGACTTTCCAAGAAAAATGTTACACCTTCTTTTATAATTTGTTGTGCCTTTTCACTTGGTTGTAGATTTGATGTTTGAAGGTTTTCTTCTGTTAAACGCTCTTTTTCAATTGATGCTAAAAAGTTAAAGATGGAGTCCTTTTGAAGTTTGTCTGGGGCTTTGGTATTGCCATCAAATGCTGTGATGATTTCTTTCAAATACAGCTCATTACAGTGGTTCCAGAGACAAAATATCATGTTTGTATTTTTTATTTATGAAATCTGTTAACCGCCTACAAATTCCTTTCACTGATCCAGTATTAAGTGCGGTGGTGTCAGTCATTACGCATAACACATTCTCTATAACTTCGGGCTGAATCAACTCCCTTAGAGTATTAAAGCAGTTTTCTGCAGTAACAGATTCACTTTTCCTGAATGTTTTTAAAGCGGCAAAGAAACTGCCTTGAAAGAAATTGGAAAGGGCTGCAAGCCTTTCTCTTTGAAAGATTTTTTTTCCATCAAAACAGAGTTGATGAAAGATTTTATTTCGTAAGGTGGCTTCTCCTTGTTCCAGCAGATTTGTTCGTAGCTTCAAACTCCTTCGATAAAATGTTGTGTGATGTTTTTTTGCCTCAGGTACATCTAACTGTTCAGCAGTACAATTCAGCAAAGATGAAGACAGTCTATATGATGATAACTTTTTGGTGCTGATTACACATGATTTGTCGGATATGGTGTTCTTTTTTTGGTTTCTTGCAAGTGATTTCAACACTATCTTCATCACTTGTACAACTGTAACATTCACTGCTTGTCGCCTCTGAACTATCGCTTGCTTCATTGTCAATAGCAGATGAGCAGTTTGCTTGGATTTGACCACCATTATTTGTTTCAGTCATCAATTTTCGTTTCTTGGCTCTTCCAAGATTGTAAGTAGTTGTATGTGTATCAATTTCACCAATGACCATTTTTCTGGCTCCTCTTTGGTCACTCAAAAACAGAAGCTTTTTTTTTGGAATCTGCCAGTTAACTTCACATTTACAGCTCACTTTTCCATTCTTTACAGGACTGCTCAAAGTTAAAGCCCACTTGCATATATGCAAATGTTGATGTTGCCATATATGGCAACATCAAATAGTTTTGACAAACAGATCTTGAAGGAATCCACTTTCTGAAGGTAAAACTGAGAATTCAAACGGTTTTTATTAACAGCTTTAAGCGATTTTAGTCCAGCAAGCAATTTGGCAGTCATTTTAACTGCTCTGTTCTATGATGCATGAGGCAATGAGGCCTTTTTCCATAAATCAAATACTTTGGGTATTAGCTCAGCATATGTGTTATTACTTGAAGGAATTCCATTGTTGTCAGATCTAGCAATGAGCATTTGCCTGCAGTGGTAAAAATACTTGACCACGTCCCCATTAGTAGGAAGTACATTATTCTGAAGATCCGAAACATATCCAACAGATTCATGAATCAATGTTTTACTCCTAGTACTTATCAATGATTTTAGCATTGTCAAACTGACTTATGACAGGTTAAATAATAATAATGCAGTAATGTTAAGACAACATAGTAAAATCAAAGCTCTGTTCCAAGCGATTTAGGAGTTATATATATGACACTGTGAGGAAAATTAGCCGCTCAATCTCATCAAAATCAGTTTTTTCATTTTTCCTTTTTTTTAATACTTTAGAGAACACATTCCTCTTAGAGCAGATAGAAACATGTGACTTCTGAGTCTTTAGAGCCAAAAACAAAGTTTCTACCTCAAGTGGTTCAGAAGTTATGCGATTTTAAGGAAAAATGGGGCTCGGGCATTTTCAGAGAGGCGGAGGGACCCCTAAACATTGATATTTTTTGCTCAAATTTTTGTTTGGGTGGTTTTAAGTGATTTCCCACCTAGCCAAACCTATTACTTGTATTTTTTTTAAATTGACCTCAAAACGCAACGGCCTATTCTGTAATGTTGCTTTATAGTAGATTGATTAAATGTGGCTTCATTTCCTCCAACGATTTCTTTTCTTATTTGGATCATCTTGACTTGATACAGCTGAAACCACACTATTGAGTAAATAATCGTTCTATTCTTCACCTTGTTCATTGTCTTTTTATGAGAAGTTTTTCTGAGATGACCATCCGGAAGTCTTAAGCTACGGTTTCTTAGGTTTTACAATCTTAGTTTCATTTCTTTCCAGTTTGTCAATACATTCAAGCATACCCTTATGAAATTGTCTATACTTTTTGAAAATAGACTCGTCATCAAATGAAGTTGTTGATCTTAAAGGTAACTGTGAAGCTTTATCTGTTAGTCCAGAACTACTTTGAGTTAAGCCAGATAAACAGGCAACAAACGAAGATTTCATTGGGTTGAGTGAAACTAAAACTTGACTGTTATACGAGGACTTGTTCAATACAAAATGGCAAGCTAGGAGCAACAACGTTTTGGAGCGACAGGAAATGCGTCATCGATTGGCTTTTCTTCAGAGCGTTGATTTAGCCTAACGTTTTTTAACCTGTGATCAAAAATCCCTATTTGCTAAACGCAATAAAAGTGAAAAATGGAAAAAAAGTGAAAAATGAAAGCAAATGGAAAAAATGACTTTTAAATCATTGAAGTCATTTTTTAAAATTGAGCTGGAATCAGCAATTCTACTTCTTCTTGTGCGTGTGAGCCTCTGGGGCCGAGGGTCTATCCTTTTACCACCCCAGATTCACAATGTTTCTGGACTACACTGGAAGGCTGCTAGAGAGCAGCCAGTCTTTGGTTTCATCACCCATGACGCGCAGACCTTCCATTCCGTTAGGTGGTTTGAAGATGGTACAATTCTACTACTTGCTTGCAATGCCAAAGGTGCCACGCTTAAATTAAGCATGCCAGTCACGATGTTGGCAAAACGTAAATAGCCACTGCGCTTTCTGGAACTGAATGGATATCTTCAATACTTAGTTCAGTGAAACCGTTGTCCGTTGGGCGCCTTCTACTTCTTTATAAAAGCGAAGCTTCCAAATCTCGTTTTTTTTCCATAAAAGTGTTTCCGGCGAAGGGGACTTTTCCATTTTCCAGCGTATTCCACTGCGACATAATCTCCAACTTTATAGTTTTCGAGAGGACATCACTTGCTCAGGAGTGACACATGAACTTCTTCTTGTAGCACTCGTTTTTTCCGGCGTTTTCTTTTGGAGAATTTGACACAGTTTAACTTTTGTTTGTGTCGTCCTGAGGTTGCTCACTAACTAGACTAAACTTGGCAGACATCGCCAGGAAACCTATCACAAGCACCTAACGTAAGATAACTGAATAACTAAAACAGTCCACAAGCATCTAGCTGCACGTTCAGCAAGAAAGCAACAGTTTTACAACAAAAATAAGAAGCAGGGATTAAACGCCACGCTGACTAATTAGCTTGAAGCAAAGCGCGTCATCAACCTGAAACAACACAAGGGATTTTGCAACATAAAATTTCACAACATTCTCCCCTTCTTATAAAAATAACTTTATACCATATCGAAGAGAAGGTACACCTAAATTTTTTCTGGTCGAACGATGAGGTTCGGATACAGTTTGATGCGACTCAATGGTCTCTGATGAAATAACGTCCGGTACCGGACTGGGTACTTTAGAATTAATCAACTGTTTGGTATTCGCATTTGGATCAACTACTTGTTGATATCCTGGGAGGTTTGACTGTTCTACATGATCTACGTGCGCAGGATGTTTGTCTTTCAAAAGCGGGCATGGAGCTAAATGTCGTACAGAAACAATCGACTCTCTCCCATCATTAAATCGCACCTGTGCATATGTTGGATTAACGTCAGTTAGTATAACTTCTTCAACTAAATCATCATTCTTGTTTGACCTGACAAACTTTCGAAGCAGAACTGGTCCTGATTTTGATAATCACGCTGCCAGCGATTTTCGTTTGGGTGATCGCCGATTGAAGTTGTAAAACAGTTCGTGCGCTGTCGCATTTGTAGCGGACAGTGGTGCATAGCAGAGACCGAGCCGAATGCATGGTATCCAAGAGCACATCTCCCAACACGAAACTGGGAGATCATTTGATTTCAAGGCAAGTCGGATTGCTTTCCAGATCACGCCATTGTACCGTTCTACCTGAGAATTTCCAGTGGGATGATAAGGCGTTGATTTACTAGACGTAATTCCACGTTCCACGAGAAATTCTTTAAAGTCAGTGGACAAGAATGATCTACCATTGTCTGAATACACATAGCCCTGCATTCCGCACATAGGAAACAACTTTTTGAGGCAACTGATCACTGTGGTAGAATCCAAACCAAGACTGCCATTTCTAACATTTAAACGGGCAATAAACCCCAAACCATACTTTTTGATTTTTTTTGTTTGTAAGTGCTCTAGACATGTATAATTGTATAATAAGTGGTTGTCGTTGAAATTTTCCCTCAATTGCATTGCATTTCCTTTGTAGGGCCGTTTTTGTTAGCCCTTAGTTTCAGAGCGACGTGTGCTCACTGAACCGTGCGATAATCGGACGTGACGTCATAATGGTACAAGCTGCTCGTATGTTCACGCAAGATGCATTTGAAATGCAGAGTAAGAGATCGTTTATGGTGTCGTTTCCAGCAAATGCAATGAACTATTTATGTCGTTTTTAAGCAGCTTAGTGCTTGATAAAACGAACACTGAAGGCAACTAGCTTTAGGCAATCATCATATTAGTTTATAAAGAACTAGGAACATTTCCTCAAGACCTCTGATGGGTATACCTTACCGTACATGTACAAAAATTACTCTATGCACACGGCAAAGCTTTTCTTAAAGCAGACTTTGATTTGTGACTTCTTTTTATTTCAAATCAAGATATTTAAATCCAACATATTCGCAGTCTTCATTGGAAAATTTCGACCTAATTGCCGAAACGACGCGTGACGGCAGAGGCACACGGATTGAACGTCCAAGGTAACGCCAGATCCACCGAACAAACTGTCTGTAGGCGATGTGCCTATAGCGTCTGTAAAAACAACTTTTGGTTACCTTGTTACGGTAACTCCTTCACATTCAAAACAACTTTTTAATAGTTTGCTGATAAACGTTGGTAGGCTCCATTTAGGTAACGAACCTGAATTGGGGTCCTCGCTGTGCGTCAGGGGTATAATGCTGAATGTATGCGCCATTGGCAGTCTCGATTACCCACTGCTTCATATATGTATATACTGTTAGAAGTATGCTTATTGAAGAAGTAACTACGGTCGTTCATCAATGCAATACACACGCCATCAATTAAAGGATACGTTTCTATGCCTGAAGAAGCCGCAGATCCACTATTTTATTCAATCTTGTGTCCATGATGGCGTATGTGCCATACTTTCCACAGTGTCCAGGAGAATCTACCCTTCTATCCCTCGCTAGCATGAGATCACCCCCATCACCTTGCAATTGTTCGAGTACAGTAGTCTGTTCTTCTCGCCACATGCGATAAATGGCTGGCTGGACATGCCTTTTGGACAAGTTACAAAAGGTTGTGCTCGAAATATTCTGAATATTCAAGTGGTCAAGCATCCTTAGTGTTTTCACGTACGGCAAGCCGTTAGCAAAGATGGAGCCAACTAGTAACAAATTTCCTGCTGGGATCTGTCCCATCATTGGCTAACTTGACCACGGTCTGAAATGGTTACACTCAGAGCAAACTTCTGTGTAAACATGTCCCACAACCACTAATACAGTCATCTCCAGGTTAAGTACGCACCCGTTTAAGTTGGCATCCCAGATAAGTACGCAAAAATCCTTCACAAATTCTAGGTTCAACTTTTTCAACAATTTATTTATTTTAAACAGCAAGCACATTAACTGGATGTCAGGAAAAGTTAAACGTCAACTTCAATAGTTCACTGCTTAAACATGTCGTGCAAAGTCATCTGATGCATATTTTGCATTCTTTTTTGCTTGGCTTCCAACGTCACCTGTCTCAGTTTTCGCTGAAAGCATTCAAAAGTGCTTTTGAGATTATCGTAAGCACCTCCTGCTTGATCTTGTAAGGCAGGACACAGCAACTAAACCTCAACTTCAAGCACTTTGTTGTAAAGTTGTTCAAAGCCATGAAAAACGATGCTGTTTTCGACAGGTGCACAATCGTTGCTTGGGCCAGCCTCATCGTCAGTGTCATCATTTTCAGTCTGCATCGTTTCCAACACCTCATTCACGTCATCCAAAATCGTCTGTGAATACTCTTCATTATTCTCGTCATCAGCATGCATAAATCCTTCTAGCTCGTCTTTGTCAATCGAAATATCCATAGACTTAAAACAGCGCAAAATTTCAGAAATGTCAGACATGAAGTTAGCTTCCTCATCAACGCCACCATCCAACGGAGTTAGTAGTTGAGCCTTGTTAAACGAGTTTCTTACCGACGCATCCGATATGTGTGGTCTCTAAAATGATGTAATCTAGTATCAAAGCTACAATAAACTAAATCTGAGCTAAAATTGTTACGTGTGGTAATCTTATCTACTGCTGCAAACGCCTCAAACCTTATCTACAGCTGCATACCACACCTTAAACCAGCAAAACGTTTTTGCAAAACTCTGCTTATGACGTCACGCAAGCAAATATTTTATTTCGACAACACTTGATGCAGTGCAAGTTCGAATTGCAAAACCAAAACTTTGCTTTAAGATTGCGTGAGAACAAATGAGTATTTTTTTCATAAAAACAAGTGCAATGTGTTTTTGAGTATCCCCTTTATGTATTTCAACTCTCAATTTGCATTTGAAAATGGACTTGTCTGCCCCTTTAACATCTGAGACTTGTAATACAGAAGTGGAAATATATTATTGGAAGAGCTTGATCAACTGCATTAACACAACAACACATAGTTACTAATACACTCACTCTGCTGATTTCAACTATTCAATTTACTTCCGCCTCTCTCCACCAATACTCTCTTGAGTTTTTACACTGTTGAGATGCCAGTTTCATCCAACTTCCAAATATTATGTGGATTCTGAATTTTTATTTTGAAAAATGTATTTTTAATTTGAAAAAAAAAAAGCTTTACATGAGACCTGTTAAAAGGCCATTGAGCGAGCCAGGCTAGTGGCTGCTTGCAGTCCTTATGGCCAGATTCTTTTGACGATCTAAAACCCCATAAAACCTGTCTCTTTCTGTTGAATCATTTTCTTTCCAACTGGGAGGAATCACTATCGTTAGCTTTAGCAATTCGAAATGCAAGTGCATGACAACCTTCTCGAGAAAGACCATGAAACATTTTGGAAGAATATTTCAGGTATAATAAAAATTCGTCTTCTTGGTATTGAATAAACGTCTAAAACATATACTTAAATGCAAAGAAACCACGACATGTTTGCATGAAATAATATCCATCATAATACTGCAAAATATTTTTTTACTATAATAAACGTAAAATAATTTACAGTTTTTGCCTTTCGTCAGAATCTCCACACGGGATTGCAGTGAATTTGTTTTGGATTGCAGTGAATTTGTTTTACAGTGGAGTTACGTGTTACAAATTAACTGATCTTTCGACAGTTAATATTAAATTTTACAGTAAAAACACAACACAATCTAGACCATTTTTGGCCTTCCCCAGATTGTTTGAAAATATTCTGAAAAGCTTTTACAACTGTTTTACCCTTTTATCTGTTAGCGTTTAAATAAAACCAAATTTAAAAAGCACATCAATTACCATCAACCAGTACCTCACACCATTATTCCACTTGGAAAACTTTTGCATTTCAACTAAATCTGCAGCCCCAATTTCATCAACTTTTTTTGAAAATACCTGTTGTCGAGTGAATTTTCTCCTTATTAGTTTATGCAGCTCATCAGCTAGTAGACCCTCCTCTTTTTTTTGCTCCAAGCCCCAGCTTGTATTTTGTTCCAATTACTCCTTGAACTAATTTCTTGTCGAATGACTCTCTGATTCCTTTTGTTTCCATCATGGACAAGCTGCCCAACATGGATTTATCATATTTTAGCTTTCCTTTCTTGTCATTATCTCGATAGCAGATGTCATGTTTCAAAACGATAGCATCAACTTGATTAAACGATTCTTGACCTGGCAGCGGATTGTCATTTTCATCGAGTTGTTGATCAAAAGGATTGAATGGACCTGTGTATTTATGACCTGGCATAGTGAAAAAAAAAACGTATATAATATAAAAAATAGAAACGACTTTGGGAAGACTTATAAAAAATACAATGTATGATAATAAGAGAGAGAGGTTCAATGCTGCAATAAGAACATACAGAAATAAACAAGTTTGGTTTTGTGATATATAGGAAAAAAGTTATCGAAGAGACAGTAAAAACATACACTTAGTTTCAAAAAAACACATGAGAAACAAATCCGTCTAAAACTGATGAAGCGCTCGCGCGATTGGACACCATAATAAAGAAAGTCATGTTTAAATGATCGAGTCACATAGTGTTATTTCCAGCCAAACTCTCGAAGGTTGAACTTTCTTTTTTCGTTTTTCTTTTTGATGTTGTTGAAAAGTTTCTTGAAAAGCAATACCCAAGTTAATAGACGCTTTCAGCTTCTGTAATGTTGCTTTATAATAGAGATTGATTAAATGTGGCTTCATTTCCTCCAACTATTTCTCTTCTTTGTTAGTTGGATCATCTTGACTTGATACAACCGAAACCACACTATTGAGTAAATAATCATTCTATTCTTCACCTTGTTTATTGAAGTTTTTTTTATGAGAAGAAGTTTTTCTGAGATGACCATCCGGAAGTCTTGAGCTAGGTTTTCTTAGGTTTTACAATCTTAGTTTCATTTCTTTCCAGTTTATCAATACATTCAAGCATACCCTTATGAAATTGTCTATACTTTTTGAATATAGACTCTTTTTTCATGTCAGAATCAATGGACACTTTAGTCTTTACCATCAGTTTTCCAAACATGTTTCCGAGACATTTTTTATTTATTTTAACTCACGCAGTTTATTATGTAACTTACACCAAGCCATCAAAAATGTAAAGCACCTACTGGCCTAGAAAATGAAAAATAACAAGGCAAATCATACCAAATGTCAAATCAAGTGAGAGAACAGTAAAAAATCTGTCATTTTTATATTGATTCAACGTCTACTGTCATTTTTATATTGATTCAACGTCTACAGACGTTGAATCAGTGTAAAAATGATAGATTGTGCTGTCTGGGTCGTGTGTCACACGGCGTAGCCCGGAGCATCAGGCAAGCTCTTACTCCATCATTGAACTCGACCAAGTCTGTGCAGAGCACTAGTGTCACCTAAATACCTCCCACAAGGCTGCACCAACGTTTAGCATTAACCGTTTAGTGGCGTACCGTGACCACTTTGACAGGGTGTTCAGTGACAGCAAAGCAACAGCGGGGGTCTGGGGGGCCTCCCCCAGTAAATTTTTAAAATTAACATTGAATTTGGTGCGTTCTGAGAGCATTTTCAGCACAAACTCTGAACATGAACAGAACTGACAAAAATAATGTTGTCGGAATGGAGAAGAATACAAAATAGATATTTATTTGACAGCGCCTATTGAATGAAAGACTTAATAATATCAAACGTTAAGTTGCATTTCTAAAGTCACATACTTCAGTTCAGTTTTTATTTCCGACCATCAAAACGAACAATATTACTTGCCGTAACACAGCAGGAGTCTGAAAAAACGCGAAAGTTAAAGCGTGCTCGAGATGGTAATGATTTACTTCATGCAAGGATTAGGTACGGTCGCAACACCTTGAGAAATGTAGCCTACAAGCGAATTAAAAACAAACAGGTGAAAGTTAAAACAAAAAACAATAGCAAAGCAACTCGATAATAAACAAGAAATAAAAGTCGATTGCTATGTTGGTCGGCTGTACTTTTATCCGCCGTACTACTTAGTAAAAACGAAAATGTTTAACACCTCGACTACAGAAGGAAAATTCATGTATAGCATAATTCGATTCTTCTTGTTTGTGCAATAAATTTTTGAATTACATCGTCGTAGAAAGCTTGCTTTTGCTTCAGTTCTAGCAAAAATTCCTTCTCTATTGAAAGCAAGCTGAGCGAGCTCAGTCTTTTTTGTCCTTGTGTGGAACGCAAGCAGGTATGTATTCTCTTTAGTGCTGAGAAGCTTCGTTCTGCCGATGCTGTAGTGCTGGGAATACTAAGTACGAGCTGCGTTAAGTTAAACAATTCGTTGAAGCCAGAACTTAAAGAGTTTTGATGAACATATAGTAACTCCTCAGCTTTCGAACAAGTTGCGTTCCGAACGGCCGTTCGGATCTTGAATTGTTCGTAAGTTGAAACTGTACTGTTGTTTGGTGTAGCCTACAGAACTGCTTAGGCCTATGTCTACTTAGTAGACTCTTCTCGAAAGAGTCTGTAAATGCCACGTCAGCATTTGGGTGAATGACAACTTAGACGAATTTTACGTCCCAGGGGAAGAAAAACAGTGACGACATAATCGAATTGACAAATTATGCGATGACCACTTAACCGAACTTGATTGTGTACAAAAGATAGGCTTTCTGCCGGGACCTGGCAATCATTGACGACTTAGACAAACTGACAAGTTTCCGAAGACGAGTTATCCAAGTTCTACTGTAAAACACTTCCGGAGAAGTAACGTGAAACTTCGACTTTAACGTTGTATTATTCTGAAGTTCAATCAGTTCCATCTGCACGCTATTGTCCGCATCGGCTGGATCCACATCAAAAGGTGTTGCCAGTAACGCGAATTCGTGTTTGTGTCTTCGCATGTCCTGGAACCGGGAAGCAAACTGCTGTTTGATGTCAACAATAACCTCCACATATTTCAACGTACTTGACGGACTGTTGTTACCAAGATTGAAAAAATGTGCAAAATTAGAATTACGAAGTTGGTGTTCCCAAAGTATTTCTCAGTCCACTCTTGCTGAAAACTTCGTTTCTCCAAATCCACTTTTCTGCGTTTTGCCATCGTTACTCCTACCAACTGTTGGAATCTAAATTTTGAAATATATCAACCAGTTGCAATCACAGTCGTGTGATTCCCTTTTTCTTTTTCTTGATTTCCAGCAAAAATGTCCTTTTTCTTGATTTCCAGCATTGTGATGTCATCTGGCTTGTTCAAGATTGCATCATCTTATTGAATCAGTCTAGTTAAACGTTTGCACAAAAATGAAACGTGTGCAATGAAGCATATAATTTGTAGCACGAGGTAGTATCCGTGGTTTTGTTGCACTATGATTTTAGCATGCGAAAAACAACTTATTTATCGTCGCGGGCCGAATTGCGTGCTTTTGCTTGGAACTGCTCGCGGACCGGAACGAAGCGCCTGGCGGGCCGGACTTGGCCCGCGTGCCGTAGGTTGCCGACCCCTGGTCTACTAGACGTTCGTCCATCACATACGCAACATACACCTAAGTTCTTTCTAATATTAAACGCATAGAAATAAAGTAAAACACAGCAAACATTGTCTCAAATCATTGCATTGTATTTACATAAATATACAGTGTAGTGTGCAAAGTAGCCTACGTACACTGTTATGGATTTAAGCTGTCCATCAACGTTGGAATAGAAGGGGGAACGTCTGACAAAAAAGGCAGCTTATTCAAAACACATTAGTTGTTGAGTTTGAGTGAAGTTATTCTACGTTTTCTTGAAGACTTTCTACAGATTCGACGTTCTCTTGCGGGTCATCACGCTTCCTGAAGAATTGGTTCAAGGAAAATTGCACTGTCTTTCGTTTCTTTTCATCGTATATGATGCGATTACACTTGAAGGCATCGCGGACACTGGCTGCTACTCTTGAGAATCGCTCTACATTCGGATCCTGATTCTCAAAAACACTGAGAGCTTTCTCAATCAAACTAAACCCATCGGCCATCAACTTTGTTTCAAACTTCTTTGTAGGAACAATCTCTTCATCATCTTCATGTCTTTGCATGGCTTCCAATTCCATTAGTTCCTCATTTGTCAGTTCCTGTGTGTGTGACTCAAAAAGCTCTTGAAAGTCATTTTCCTTTAGGTCAATATCGAGCTTTTTAAATATTTCAATGAGATTTTCAAGAATCTTGTTCTCCTCTTGCTGAAATCCTTGAAAGGTGTTTGCAAACTGTAGGCACAAAGCCTTCCAGACACCATTCAATCCTGGCAGTTTCGCATACTTGTAGAGGCTTTGAATCACTGACGCACGCCCGGTCACTGAGATTGACAGAGTGAAGTTTCCGATTGTTGAAGTCTTGTTGCCCGGGAACTATTCCATCCATTAGATGGCGCTGAATGGAGAGCAGTCCTTAACATGCGTTGCTCAAGCGCACGCCCCGAGAGTCCAACCAGCGCCGCTTGATCTTGAAGCTTCTTCGTTCCAGAAGTCACGCGCTAACCAACTGAGCTATCGGAGCGGACATTGGCATTGCGGCAGTGCACTCCACTGGCCGGAATACTGACCTACTGAGCGGTTGTCGTCGCAACAATGACCGTTGTGGGATCACCGATACGAAAATCTACAATGGATTTTTTATATCCATGTTGCCATTTTGACGATACGGAAATTATTATACGTAAAGAGAAAATAAGGACTGTCTTCAACACAAACAAACCCACCATAGATGCATTTACGAAAAATTTTTGTGAGAAGATATAAATGTTCGTATCTCCGAATGTTCGTAAGTCGAGAAGTTACTGTACTCAATACTCATACATGTTTTGAACAGTTTGTTGCGAAAATTCTGGCAGCGAATACACAACTTGAAGTTCAGTTAAGCCGAGGGTAATCGAAAATTCCTCCATATATATCTTGTAATTTTGTCATTAATTGGTCAGGGAATTCTTTTTTGAATTCAGGAAACTTGTCACAGCACAGCAGTTGAAAAAACTCGAATTTTGTGACAGCAGTAAATCTTTAATCGATCTGACAACAAACACTGTCTATTATATCCTGATAGAGCAATGAATAAATGACTTTATTAGTTTCATTATTAAGGAGACACAGAAAGCGACTTTGAGTCAGCTGGCACCTGCTACATAATTAAGGTGTTTCAGCAATAAGGTACAATACCAGTAACATACAAACACTCTAATTACAAAACGATTAGATGTGTTGTTTTAGAATGCTGCATCAATGATATTGGTTGTTGCCATAAGATTTGTTGCAGATTCAGACAAGCTAGTTCTGATTTACTGGCACTTGGTGCATAAAAAAACATTTTATCTTATCTTGTGTCCAACTCTGATCACCTCAAACTCTAATCCAACAAGCTAAAACTTGCTATTGCCTGGGATTCCCCCAATGACGCGCCAAGGTGTTCAGATCAGCGAGTGCACAGCCTGGCTGAACTAAAACTATTGCTGTTTTCGCTGCCTTGTGACGTCATTTTTCTTAATTGTTTATTTTAAATAGCACTCGCCAAGCTGTCAGTGCACACCCAGCTTAAAGGTAATGACCGAAAAAAATTAAAGGCAATTACCTCAAACGTTGGAGTATTAAAATTAGAAGAGGACGAGTTTTGCAATTGCAAAGAAAGCAATCAGCATGCAACAAGATGTTAGAATATCATGAAAGTAAAGAACATCGACAACCGATGGAAATTTTCTTTTTTTCTGGATTTCTTGGGGTGTTCAGTGAACACCCTAAATGTACGCCACTGTAACCGTTGTTAGTTTTTAGACGGTTGAAGCATTGCCATGGCTCCACTTTACTTGGAGGAAGGTCCTCCGGAGAATAAAGTTCCATATATGTAGCTATCACCAATGTATCATGGCTAGTAGGTCCTCACCGGATGTTTTAACTGACATCGTCATCTAAAAAACGTTCAGTTATCGCTAACAAAAGCATCATTAACAGTGCTTGTGCAACAAATCAGTTATTTCAAGACACATGTGCTCTAAAAAAATACTTTTTCACACAAAAAGAACAAATCCCAATATACTGGCTGCTTAAGCTCAGCGCAATTTTAATTACAGGGTTTATAGGAAAGGTTTTCATGCATAAAAACATCATGGTCTCAAAAAACGTATATTGACAAAAAGGGGTGAATCAGTGATCTCACTATGATCATAGGTCCCGGCCTTCCCCTGCTTCCTTTGTAAGGAATTCATGTTGCTTTGGAGCTAAACTTGAACGTTTCATTTTTATCTTTTACAGCCGCGGTGCAGGTCTATTTCAAAGTTATACTGCACTTTTCAGGGATACTTTCGTGTGTCTATTGAGTTTAGAACAAACTTATTTATGCGTTAAATGGGAGGCTGAAAAAATGTGCATTTCAAATACTTCTGTTTATGTTTGTTACACACTGTAGGTTACAGTGTTTATTTTTTATGCGTTATTTTTCATTATAATTATAACTATTGAAGGTCATCAGGTAATGCAACAAAATGCTTAGTCTGTCTAATTACGGTCCTCATCGCGTACGATTGTTTTCAATATCATTTTGCTTTTATTACCACAAAAAATGTTGCTGTATCCTAATTGTCATTGCTTTTGGCTTTAGTAACTGTTATGCTGTTATGTTGCTTTCTGTTGGACTAACTACTAAATATAATTTAGCCCAGACTGCAAGTAGCCCAGAAATCAATGTAAAAAATGATCAAATCACTGCCTGGGGAGGCCACTGGCAACTCCAGACAATAAATCATTCTTTTTTACATTGATTCAACACAAGCCTTGTAAGGTTGTTGCAACTCATATTGGGATCATGTTTGTGTTGCATTCCGTGAGATCTTTGAACGTGCGCTTATTAAAACTTTATCACCGTGAAGAAAAGCCAGTGTGTCAGCATTTTTGTCTTCGTGCAATAGAAAGTTGGGTGGAATAGCAACTTAACTTAAAAGTGAATACAATCCTCGTACTGGAGTTTAATCCTGGCAGTTTCGCATACTTGTAGAGGTTTTGAGTCACTGACGCAGGCCCGGTTACCGAGATTGACAGAGTGAAGTTTCCGATTGTTGAAGTCTTGTTGCCGGGGAATTATTCTATCCATGTTCGGCATTTATTTGTTGTTAGTCCAGGTTTGCGTCGGGGAAAGCTTTATCAATGAATTATTCAAGTTTCCGAACATGACTGAGTTCACTTTTAGTTACAGTAGGCTATATATAGAAGTTGTTGTATTCTTACTTCTGCCTCGTTATTAAGTCAGGAGATACTTCGGTAAGATATAGGTTTTTGTATATTGAACGAAACGCTTATAAGTCAGACAACACAACTGCTGGATGGTCAAAACGCGGTTGTAGCTGTTCGATGTGCCTTTTCCACATCGGACCGTGAGGTAATACCCGCACATTTACACTGCGGCTACCGAACACTTTCGTTACCACAGCTGGGACCCACTTAGGGTCTTGTGTCTGTCGGGGTCCCCAATACAGCGCATAACAGGGGGTTCCCACTTCGAACTTAGGTCTTTCCAAGCCCTGAAGTGCTTCCGCATTTCCTTGCCTGTTCACTTGCTTACTTTGTGCGAAGTGGGCTGGTGACGGTAGCATGACGTCAATCTTGGCGCGAATGCGACGCCCCGATAGCAGTTCACCTGGTGATAAGCCACTTGATAGCGGTGTTCGTCTGTATAGCATTAAAAACTCTAGAAGTGCTTGCTTGGGTGGCAAGCTCGACTTCTTTAGTGCTTGCTTGAACGACTGGACAAGCCGTTCTGCAGCCCCGTTCGTTGCTGGGTGATAAGGTGCTCCTGTCAAGTGCACTATACCCCTTTCTTTGCACCACTGCTGGAATTCCTCAGATTTAAAACTTGTGGCGTTGTCCGATACAATTGTATGTGGATAGCCAAAGTGCGAGAAATCTTCTTCTAGCAGCTCAGTTGTAGCTTGCGTTCCCACTGATGTAGTTGGGTGAATGCAAGGGTACTTAGAGTACGCATCTACAATGACTAGCCAATTGCGTCCCATAAAATTAATTGCATGGTCAATATGAATTCTACTCCACGGCTTCTCTGGTAACATCCACGGGTGGTTGATTGCTTTTGCCGGTTTGTTTTGATGTTCGGAGCATGCAGTGCACTGACGACAGTTTTCTGCAATGTCCTGGTCGATTCTGGGCCAATAAACTGCTGACCGTGCGAGCTGTTTCATTCTTTGTATCCCGAAGTGCCCAAGATGAAGAAGTTCCAGGACTTGTTTGTGAATACTTCGTGGGATGACTAGTCGGGCTCCATAAAGTAAGCAACCATTCTCTACAGACAATGATGGAGCGATTCTTCTGAAGTCCTCTGTCGAGTAAGCGTCACAATTTGGTGCTTCAGACGTCTTTGATTCAGGCCATCCTTCTCTGGTGTATCTCATTATCGTTGAGATGACTGGATCCTTGAGAGACTCTTTTGGGATCATTCCAGGCTCTGTTGGATTCAACTGAGCGTTTATTATTTTGATAGTACTCACTACAAGAGTGTTCTCTTCCTCTTCCTTTCCGTCAAAGATGGCGTCTTCTCCCGCAGGCAACCTGCTGAGTGCGTCAGCGTTGCCGTGCTCTTGCGTTTTCCTATACTCAATTGAGTAGTCGTATTGACTCAACATGAGTGACCATCTTGCCAAACGGTTGGCTGCTAAAGCTGGTGTGGCTTTGTTTGGTCCGAATAATGCCAGTAGTGGTTTGTGGTCTGTGATTAGAATAAACTTTCTTCCGTAAAGATATTGGTGGAACTTTTGTAATCCAAAAATTATTGCTAGCGCTTCTTTTTGTATCTGGCTATAACGCCTTTGCGTATCTGTCAATGTTTTTGACACATTGGCGATTGGTCGTTCTTGGCCATCTTGGAAACGATGGAAGAGTACCGCTCCAATTCCAACACTTGACGCATCGCATGATATGCCGACAGGCAGAGAAGGATCGAAATGAGCCAGTACAGAATCTGCGCAGAGCACCTTCTTTAGAGTTTGAAAAGCTTCTTCCTGATCTGCTTCCCATTGCCACTTTACTCCTTTTCGTGTGAGCTTATGAAGTGGTTCTGTCGTGGAAGATAGGTTTGGCAAAAACTTGCTGTAAAATTGCACGGAACCAAGAAAAGACCTCAGGCTGGACACGTCGTTTGGTGGTGGCATCTTTAAAACTGCGTCCACTTTATGTCCTTTTGCAATGCCTGTCTTGGATAGCCGGTGACCCAGGTACTCAACGCTTGGTTGAGCAAAGGCGCATTTTTCCAGACGACATCTTAAACCCTTTTCTTGCAAGCGATGCATAAGAGCTCTCAAGTTTTGCAGATGCTCCTCGGCGTTGTGTCCACTCACCAAAATGTCGTCTAGGTAAACGGCTACTCCTTTCAAGTCAGAGGTGAGTTGACCCATAATTTCTTGGAAATAGCCAGGAGCTGAGCTGATGCCAAAAGGTAATCTCATCTGGAGTAAGACTCCTTGATGGGTGCTAAGAGCAAGCTTCTTTTGGCTTTCTGGACTCAGTGGTATTTGATTATAGGCATCAGCCAAATCGATCTTTGTGAACCCATAACCACCTCCCAGCTTGTGCATGAGCTCTTCCGGCAGAGGAAGAGGTTGTCTATGTGTTTCCAGCTGAGAGTTGGCGGTGACGGAATAATCTCCACAAACTCGGAGGGATGCTGTGCTTTGCCCTGGAAGTTTTGTCTTGCGTACAGGCACCACAGGAGTACCGTAATCATTAAACTGGGTTGGCTTCCAAACCCCTTTGGCAATGCCAGCGTCATACGCTTGGGCTAAATCAGACTGTATGGCAAATGGTACCGGTCTGGGCTTGCAAAACACGGGCTTGACATTCGGTTTAAATTTGACATCAAGCTCAAAATCTTTCAAACACCCCAATTCTGGTTTAAAAAGGTCAGGGAACTCATTGCATAATTGCTTACAAGCATTTTGGAGAGATGTGTCTGCGGAAAGGTTGTCAAAAACATGATTTACACCATTCAAATTACACAGTTTAGTATCAGCAGGAGATATCAAAGCATCTACAGAAATTTGTAATTTAGAAATTGCATCTCTACCAAGTAAGTTCAAATCATTTACATTTGTCACAATAAACGATAAATTGTTACAGTTCACTTTAGAGCCTTCTGTCGTAACGGAATTCGGGTGAAAAATGCCCATAATTGGCAATTTGTGTCCGGAAGCGGACTCGAATTTCGAACTACAATGTTGCAATGGTGGCTTGCCTAGCTGCAGCCAACGACGTTTACACATGAAATTCTCCCCAGCTCCAGTATCAACTTCAAAACTAAACATCATGTTATCAATAGAAACACATTGTTGGAGCTGAGGCACATTATTATTGGTTTTTACTTTTTGCAATTTAGTTTTACAAATCACCTTAACATGCGCAGTTCGTTTCTTCTTGAAACATGCCGGTTCGATATGTCCCTTCTTGTTGCAGTAGTTGCAAATGGAATCTTTGAAACGGCAATCTTTACCAGTGTGGCCCTTCTTCCCGCAGCGTCCACACTGTAAGTTTCTTTTCGGATCTGCTCGCTCACTATGGTTAAAGGAATTAGTTTGTCCTCTGTGCCATTGTCTCTTTTCCTCGACTGCGTTAACTTGGCCAGGTGTAAACGGCTTTGATCCGTAAACTGTCTCTTTTGCTACCTTAGCAGCATCTTCTGTCTCCAAGGCAATTTGTATGGCCTTGGCAAAGCTTAATTCTTCAGCGTCTACTTTGAACAAAGCTTTCAACACCGCTTCACTGCTGACGGAGCAAATAAAACGTGTGCACATGGCCTCATCTTGAGCATCCTTTATAGAAGAAAAATCGCATGTTGAAGCGTCCTGTCGAATTCGAGCTGCTAGGGTGTTGATAGACTCGCCTGGCTTGCGGTGCATGTCGCTCCAGAACTTAAATCTTTCTCGTATCGTAAAACGTTTCGGGTCGTATTGGTCGTTCATGAACTGTGTTATCTGTTCTAAAACAAGTTTGTTTATCTCCACAGGAGGGCTCTGTTGTGCTGCAAGATTCTGCAACATCTTGTATGTGACTGCACTTTGATTTGTCAAAAAAACTTGCGCAGCCTTTCCTTCGGGGACAGAGTGTGCTCCCAAAAATGTTTGAATCTGGCGTGATAGTCAGACCATAACTCACTCGACGGATCGAATGCGCTGAAGTTAGGAATAACAGAACTACTCTCTGTTTTAGTAGTAGTTGTCCCTTGGTCTCCAAGCTTTTCTAAAGCTTTCGTGAGCATTTGCATTTGTTGCATCTGCTGCTGCTGTTGTTCCTGCTGCTGCTGTAGTGCATGTTGTTGAGCTTCGTTTTGTCGATCAATTTGCAGCTGTTGCTGCTGTAGCTGTTCTTTCATCAGTTGAATGAGCTCTTTGTTCGACATTTTTATTCACTTTAAAAACCGATTTCAACTTGCTTTAACTTCTTACCAACTCACTGCTTAAAACGAATATCCCATCCTCGTCGCCAAAGCTTCTGTTGTATTCTTACTTCTGCCTCGTTATTAAGTCAGGAGATACTTCGGTAAGATATAGGTTTTTGTATATTGAACGAAACGCTTATAAGTCAGACAACACAATAACAACGCACTGTACTTCACAAACTACTCTTTTTCACTGCATAAAGATACAACCACGTCTTAATTAGCACGAGAGTTTACGCCTCATTGAATACTTAAGCATCCATGCAACTTTCCGCAGACCATGTGTCGAAACTAAAAGCAATGACCCGTAGCGATACACAACAGAAGTCAAATAATAACTACACTAAACATCCGTAAAAAAATATACCATAGCCTATATTCAAGCAAGTGGTAGGCTTGAGTTAGGGACAGTAGAATACCGGGACGACTCACTTTAATGATTTTTCCTACGAAATGGACAGCTGGAGGGTTACTAAGAAGTTCAAAAATTAGCAGAACTGCATAACGTTTTCTTTGCTTTTAGGTAAATTTTTTCTCATCAAATAAATTGCTATATTTAGTTAAAATTTTGGGTGCTGCAAAACCTAACTACAGCAGTTTGAGGCTACCTACCGTTACCGGTGTTGCGTGAAATCTACCCCTGCATTATCATGACTTGAATACTATTAAATAAACATGATATCACATATTTCCTACATTTATTTTGGCGATGCACACTTTAGGCTATACACACGTGGGCAGGTCATATAAACTGCACCTGAGTATGCGACATATGGCAGTAGACCTCAAGCTGTAGTTGCATCAAATTTTGTCATAACATTGTGACCTTCCAGTTGTCCACCTTACTTTTGAGTGAGCAATCCCCTACTTCTACAATTAATAGCTTGAGTGAAGAGTACCGTAACTTAGTTTTCCGTCAAACCCCGACTAGGTTTTGCCAAAGCTGAGCTGATACAATCTGCAGACTTTACTAGGAATAGCACCTAAATTTTTTTTTGTCGTATCCAGGTTTACACCCAGTGGTTGAAGATTTAGATTAAGTGGACGGGAAGGCAAGGAAGCCAATCTTCATGTCCACCTTCAGGCATGCCTTTAAGTGTCCTGCCAAAGACACAGCCGCATGCTCTTGAGCGGTGTCGAACCGGCACCCCTTCGATTGCCGTTCCAGGGCTCTCACCACTCGGCTATGCAGCACCTAAATGAACGGGCGCCACAGTGTTCCGCACCTAAATATCCAGACGCCACAATGTGCGCGCCTATTTGACCGGCGCCTAAAAGACGTGGACCCTGTAAAAATATGGTCTGACGTCATGTGTGAGATCAAGGTGGAAGTTCGTGCAGAGGTAAAATTGAGAATGTCTCATTCTCGTACAATTCATCCACACATGTGTCGACCTGCTCCTGCTAAAAGAAGCAAACTGGGTTTCAACAGCGAAAAACGTAGATCTTTACTTTCTTGACCCAGGACATCGAGGTTTGCTTTGTGGCAACAACTTAGTTAGCAAATTTATTTGCCAAAATAACAAGTCTGCAACAGCACTGTCCTCCCCGTTAGCTCAGTGGTTACGCGTTCGACTCAAGAAGACGCGGCGCCGGTTCGGCTCTTGGGGTATGCTTGAGCAACACATTTTAGGACTGCTCTCCATTCAGCGGTACTAGTGGTGGAATAATTCCCCGCCGACAACAATCAGAAAACTTCACTCTCCCAGTCTCGATAACCGGACCTGCACCAAGAGCCTTTACAAGTAAACAAAACTATTAGGAATATTCCATTAAGGCTTTGTCAGTCCGAGAATAAAGATTCAAAACCAAACCAGAAATTCAGCACTGTCTCATATAACATCAGGAACATAATTAATGGCATCACAGCCTTACTTGCAAGCTGCTCTTCTAGGTAGGCACTTAGCTTAATAGCCTACACATGATCAAGAAGCTTTTCAAAAACTTCACCCTCACTATAGATAGGTCTAGCCTACCAGTAATTCATGATGAAGAAAACAGACCCTTGAAACTTGGAGTCTCACAGAGATCACTCCTAACCACTATCCTACACATTTATTATTCCTAGTAGTTTCGCATAGGCCTACTTGTAGAGGCTCTTGACGCAGAGCCGGTTACCGAGATTGGCAGAGTAAAGTTTTCCGAATGTTGAAGTGTTGTTGTCGGGAAACTGAATGGAGAGCAGTCCTTAAATGCGTTGCTCAAGCGCACACCCCGAGAACTGAACCAGCGGTGCGTGATCTTGAGCCTGGCGCGTAACCACTGAGCCATCGGGGCGGACAGAAAGAAAACAAAAGTATTGCTCTCTCTGTTCCTTCAAAATATGGAAACACTTGCAAAAACATCAAAAATTTCATTTTTAACTTTTGAACATCTACGGTACTTTCAATCATACCACTTAAAACATTTGGAAATTAGGCCCAAATGAAATTTTCATAAAAGACTTCTTATTGATCAACTGAAGTCCCCCAGAACACATTAGTCTTTGATGAACAGATACAGTTTTGTCAGGGATGAGTTTTGTCAAGGAAAACCTTTAAATTTGTGTGTAGGGAGTCCATGTGGGAAATGGCTGACTGTGTTTTTTCACCCCAAAAATATCGTGTTCATTGGCTTCAGGAGTGGATAAAGATATATCTCAGTCGGCAGCCGTGGCCGAGTGGTTAGCGCGTTGGGCTCGCAGTCGAGAGCCTGCATGTTCGATTCCAGCCACCCGCACTTGCTGTTGTTTCTCTGGGCAAGAAATTTAACGATAATTGCCTCTACCTATAGTGATCGATTTCGAGTAATGGGTAGTAGGCTATAGCCTACCAAATTTAAGTCATAAGTAGAGTAGACAACCGGAAACTGACATTGCCGTCGGCTGCAGCGTGGGTCAGGTGTACGTCGGAAGGCGTACACCGATGCATAGCGCTCAAGTCCGCTTTCCCGCAATGCAGGATAAAGATAAACAAACATAACCTACAATTTGTCTGTTTGTGTCAACATTTTCTGCTCTAAATTTACGTAGCTTTCGACTTCTCCAAGGAGCAAATTGAGGCTGGGGTCTTCTGCAGGCCCGTAACTAGCTTGAAGCAGCAGGGAGGCAAAAAGTATTCTAGAGGGGGCCCAACTTTTACCTTCCGTATCATGTACGAAAACGACGTTTGTACACAATGTGGGTAGGCCTATATTTACGCAAGAACATTCATCGTAGGCTTAATACAACGTTTATATTAGAATAATTTATCATAGAAACAGACAAACAGTCAGTGGCGTAGCCAGGAATTTTGAAAGGTTTTTTTTTTTTTGACGGCCGGCGGCCGGCGCCCGACGGCGACACCCAAAGGCGACACCCAAAGGCGACACCCAGCAGCGGAGGGTCTGGGGGCGACCCTCAGAAATTTTTGAAAAAATTACTTTGAATTTGGTGCATTCTGAGAGCAATTTCAACAGAAACGTGGGTATGAATATTCCTGTAAAATGGTGCTGTCCGGTGGTATAGCAAAAGGATAAGATCATGTTTTCTAGGCCATTTTTCAGTAATAAAGCCAAGTCTCTATGTTTTCTTGTTGCTAATTCCTGGCTGAGATGTTTGAATGTTTGGTATTGGCAAAACTCGCTCTTTTAATGCAGTTTCGTTTAAAATTATGAAAACTTTGTTTTAGAGACACCATTCTACTCTGATTCTACCACACCATTAAACACACAATTTTTACAATTAAACAACACAAAAAATTGAGTATAAAACTGAAAAGTCAGCGATAGAGCAAATTAACATAATTTTTTCCAGGGGGTGCCAACGTTTTTGCAGGGGGGGCTTCTCCCCCCTAGTTACGGGCCTGGACTCTTCTGTCCATTGCGATAGCTATTGCAAAGTTTTATTTTCCGATTGGTCGCTTTTTTTTTGCAAACTTTATTGGAATTTTTCTATTTGCTTCAGGAAAAAAGACGATTCAGACGACATACTCGAATCAAGAAATATGTAGGTATTAGAGATGCAGCGAACCCCAAATTTTTATCCGCACACCGCACCGCAACTGACTTATCTATCTGCGCACCGCAATTTATTTGGAACTTTGACACTGCACCGCACACTAGTGATGCAAGCCGCGCCGCGCCGCGTACGCGGCCGCTTTTGACTTTTTCGCCGCGTGTTGCGCCGCGCCGCGTGGAAGGTTGAAATGACAAAGCCACGCCGCGCCGCTTGCCGCGTAAAATTTCAAGAAATTAAACTTTTGTAAACGTAAACTTTCAAGAAATTAAACTTTCAAGAAATTAAACTTTCGTAAACTTAAACTTTTTAACTTTTCAAGAAAATCAGTTATGAAACTTCAAATTTAAATTGGAAACACGAATCAGTTTTTTTCCCTTTGGAAACCCTAAGCTGGAAAGTTAAAGCTGTGCATTGCAAATTGCAATTTGCAAATGGCTTGCAGTTGACAGGGTTTTGGGGCTGGCTTGTCAGGGAAGCTGTACGAATGTTTTTTGGTTAACAGCCTAGCTGATTAGGTCAGTTACCAGGCTATAGGCCTAGCGCAACTACCGCATTAGTTACTGTAACAGTTAGCCCAGTGAGTTCAGGCTATAAGTTTTACTCTTGTGTGTGTAGTTCATAGCCACTGACATTAAAATTGCATTATTGCTTACAAAAAGTGTTCAAAAGTCCTGATACTGGATATAGATAGGAACATTCTATTTGTCTTAGTTTGTATTATGTCTTAGAACTTAGATGCATTGCTGATGTTGTGCAATAATTGGCTAGGCTAACCAGATCATGTTCTCTTATCAGCAATGCATTTAAGTTCTAAGACATAATACAAACTAAGACAGACAAATAGAATGTTCCTGGATCCAGTATCAGGACTTTTGAACACTTTTTGTAAGCAATAATGCAATTTTAATGTCGGTGGCTGTATGAACTACGTACACACACACAAGAGTAAAACTTATAGCCTGAACTCACTGGGCTAACTGTTATAGTAACTAATGCGGTAGTTGCGCTAGGCCTATAGCCTGGTAACTGGGAGCTGAGCTTATCAGCTAGGCTATTAACCAAAAACATTCGTAGCCTACAGCTTCCCTGACAAACCAGCCCCAAAACCCTGTCAACTGCAAGTGCAAGCCATTTGTAATTTGCATAGCTTTCCAGCTTAGGGTTTCCGAAGGAAAAAAAACTAATCCGTGTTTCCAATTTAAATTTGAAGTTTCATAACTGATTTTCTTGAAAAGTTGAAAGTTTACGTTTACGAAAGTTTAATTTCTTGAAAGTTTACGCGGCAAGCGGCGCGGCTTTGTCATTTCAACCTTCCACGCGGCAAAAAAGTCAAAAGCTGCCGTGTACGCGGCGCGGCGCAGCGTGGCTTGCATCACTAGTAGGTATGTTATTTGTGATAAAGAAACCGCTGCCCAGCCGCTGTTCTCTGACTTTGTAGTTTAAAATAATTAAGTTGGCAACACCACGAATAATTTTGTAAAATTCTTCTGCAATTGCACAGCAAAACTAGAAATCTAGAATTTCTCAGGGTAATATTTAGGCAGTGGCTATTTGACCGGCTCCGGTCTTTGAATCTGAAACACTATTTGACCGGTCATGACGTCACTGCATAAGCACTTTTTTCTTTTTCTCTTTCAAAGCAAAAGACGAGAAGCGCCGAGATAAGTTCTAAACTCAACACGTATTCTTCAACTCAGTCCGTGGCGCGTGCGATACGTCTCCGGCTGCCAATCTAGAGGGGATGAGTTCGATACCATCCGGAAGCATTCTTTTTTTTCATTTTTTTTTATCTAAATTTTGACCCGAAGCGCATTTATGTGGTCAATTTTTAATTTGAGTAGCCTACAGTCCAAGTTGGTTAATAGTTCTCAAGTATAGTTCTCAAGTTAGTTATATACATACAATACTTCTTTTAAAAGAAATGATAATGGTAAAACCATTTTTTAAAGAAGTATTGTATATAACTAACTTGAGAGAAAAATGTAGGATCGTTCGGCAACAAACGTTCACTTATGACGATCGGAAAATTACCAAGAGAAATTCTCAAATTCCAGCAAATTAAAAAAACTCTAACAGTATTACTCACATTTGAAAAGACATAAAAAATAGGCTGTAGGCTACTCAAATTAAAAATTGACCACAAAAATGCGCTTTGGGTCAAAGTTTAGATAAAAAAAGAATGCTTCCGGATGGTATCAAACTCATCCCCTCTAGATTGGCAGCCGGAGACGTATCGCACGCGCCACGGACTGAGTTGAAGAATACGTGTTGAAGTTAGAACTTATATCGGCGCTTCTCGTCTGTTGCTTTGAAAGAGAAAAAGAAAAAAGCGCTTATGCAGTGACGTCATGACCGGTCAAATAGTGTTTCAGATTCAAAGACCGGAGCCGGTCAAATAGCCACTGCCTAATATTTATGTAGCCTAATAGAAATAATGTTACGCTATTTTTTAGCTTAGTTGTTTGGTCTTTATACTTTACGAATTTACTTTGTGGTGAGCAGCTCTCAGTGCTCTGTATTGTTGGACAAAGTTTAAAGCCTTTTCTAAATGACAGTTTTGACTAGTTAACTCTTCCACCTCTACGCAGTGCACCTTACAAAAATGGAACTAAGAAGATCTGTGAAGCAATTATATAAAACAGTAAGTTAACTTGGTCAGTGAATTCTGATTAACATGTTTGAAAACTGATGAAAGATAAACTGAACGTTCTTAATTTAATGCAAATGTTACTATCCATACAATACAGTACTGTACATTGCTACACTACAGCACTGTGTATGTACAATGCCCATGTCTTGCGTTGTAGTGCAAAATATGCAGTAGCCTAGCCCAGAGTTTTACAACAATACGCTTTTTACTTGATGGTCTGCCATGATAGTACTTGATGGTCTGCCATGGAACACTTGTTGAAAATAACTAGCCTGGCCTACTCCAGTCAAAGAACACTAACTTATGCAATGAAAACTTGTTCTGTATTCCAATTCTAACCTTAGGGTGCTCCAAAGCGTGGCTCATGAGTTAATTTTGGTCTTTCACTAAGTTTTATCCTTGTTATGCAAATTCTATTTCATCAATGTTTGTGATATTGAATTTCGTCAACAAAATCAACTGAGCGTAATGCCGGAGCTTCTAATTTGTATGGGGAAGTCCATAAAATATCTTTGCAATTAAGAAAGTTGATTATAAAGACAGGTGTTGAGATATCTTGACTATACACATTTTTTGTTTTAATTTACAATTGATCTTTAACCCATTTAATTCACCACTATATGAACACTATTTGTTGCACAAAGTACATCAAGACAGTGCATAATTTCTTGTCATGCTCATTGTAGAGTAGCCTCATCAATGGTGGCAGTGGCATTAAAAATATTTTGTTTCGAGTCACTATTGTATCCCATATCTTTGTTCAATATACGATGCATTTGTCCATAAAAAGAAGTCCAAGGGTGTGATCTGGTGACCATACGATTGGCCCATTCTTTCTAATCCATCGGTTTGAAAATGCTTTTTTGAGGAACTGTGGTGGTGCCTGTTACAGTTGCACTTTTTAAGCATGCCATACAGCCTTGTGTAATTTGTAATTGTGTAAAATTTGCACACTGTTAAACATAGTACATAATTCCAACTGTGTGGTAGCAACATGGATTAACTTCATACGAGAATGTGCAAAACTTGTCACATGATCAATGCCTTTTCAAACATTTTTGGTCACCTACTTTTCTCTTCATTGAACACTTACCGGTACCTGTCTTGTTGCCATTGAATGTGAAGGATGCAAAAACTTTTGAATCCTGTCCTGAACCTACAGGATCTGGATCCTGTGAACATCTCTGATCTATCAGAGATGAAACTGCAAAATGGTACGCAAATAGAAAAAGTTTGGGAATCACTGCTTTGTAGAGTCAACTTGGGGATAAGGTTGCAGCTAGATTTTTTTTTTATACCAACCTACAGTAGCTTACCATACAACTCAGATTATTAAATGTTACATAGTGCATGTCACTATGGAACATTCAATATGTTCATTCAGACAAAGAAAACTAAAATTTAATTGTTTAGTTCAGGATAAATTCAGTTTTCTTGCTTCATACACCACCTTACTTCAACGAGTTTTATTTAATGAACAAGAGATGTAAAGCGGAGACGTTGCCATGGGTCTTGACTCTTAGGGGGCAATCACCTTCCAACATTTTATCTTGCCCCCATCCCCCCAAACAAATATGGGTTAACACTTTAATAACACTGTATTACATGTTGAAGTACGTTTCATGAATATTTGGCTGCATTTAGTAGCTATATTTTTAAACAAATTCTTTATTTCAAATATTAAAATGTTTGGCCCCCCAACAGCAACAGTTGTTAAATTTTTGCCGCCCTACACTTTTTTTTCTAGGTACGCCACTGATAACCACTATGAGGTTGAGCATTGTTTTGGTGCGCAACAAGTCATTGAAGTAATAAAACAACTCAGATGTTTCTGCAGTTGCTTATTCGAGCATAAATAGTACTGCAACTGCTGATCGTTCTTTCCTTTGCTTAAAGTAGCCTACTATTGCTGTTAGTTTTTAAGCACTTAGCCTGAATAACTTTTCACTTCAATTGCATTTCCTTAGCTCATCTTCACCGGACGAGAATATCCGAAAGGAAAGATTTACTTTCGAGATCGCTGCCATGCTGTGTTCATAAAAAACAAAGACATCGACGACCCTGTAAAGATTCGTCAAATGATAGCTCAAGGGGAATACGTAGTGAAGGAGCTTGAGGCTTTGTACCGGCTGCGAAAATACAGGACTTTGCGAAAGCGTTACTACAATACAGAAACTTTTGAAGAAACAATTTTGAAAAATATCAAACAGTTTGAAGACTAAGCAAGTGTTTTCTAAAGCGATAGCGGCAAAAAGTGACCCACCAAGCAGAGGATCTGTTGATGAACTACGACAACTAGGCAAATTTGAAACGTGTCATTTTAAGTGGATAGTTGTAAAATTTGGTTGCAGTTTGTGACAAATGAAAACTATTTCAAAACTTGTCTATGAACAAAGTAATATTTCTAATAGTTCCAACTTTGTGTCGACGATCGTCTATGCCAGCGTGGTCCAACTACTTTTGACTTATGGGCCACTTTACAAAAACGTGACAACTTGCGGGCCATTTCCAATAAAATGATAGCGAGTGCGTAATCGAAATTGTTAAACAATAGCAAATAGAAATTTATTGCAAATCTCTATCAGTGAGATGCCTGTGGTCGAGGTTTCTCTGATACTATCGTTTCTACATCAATTTCAATGTATGTTAGTGCGATAGGAAGTTGGAGACTATCTTCCAGTGTTTCGTCTATTATTTGATTTCTGTTTTTAGACTTGACTTGCTTCATTCTAGAAAATGTACTTTCAGACATGTGTGTGCTTCCAAACATTGAGTGCATTTTTAATGCAATATTTTTCAGTTTGGGAAACTTATCCTTGCTGACTACTTTCCAGAAGCACTCTGAGCTTTCATTTTTCCTTGACAGCAAGAATTGGTTGCACTGAAGCTCGGAGAGTTCGAGCTGAAGTTCTGGTAGCTGTGTTTCCACATTAACATCCATAAGATTTTTATACAAATGGAGATTAGGTTTTAATCTGTCAAAATCTTTAAATATATTCTCAAATTCACAAGATAAATCCTTATTATCTTTCACAAAACGGGAGCATTCCGCTTCATAATCATCTACCACAAGTGCATGCAAAGAATCAAAGGGTTTTTTGTTTTGTTTGTCGTATCCAGGCTTACACCTGGTGGTTGAAGATTTAGATTAAGTGGACGGGAAGGCAAGGAAGCCAATCTTCGTGTCCACCTTCAGGCATGCCTTCAAGTGTCCTGCCACAGACACAGCCGCATGTCGAACCGGCGCCCTTTCGATTGCCGTTCCAGTGTTCTCATCACTCGGCTATGCGGCCGACAAGCAATCAAAGGGTGAAAGATCGTTACTTTTCAAGCATATAGCAAAAAGGCGCAGTTTCCTCTGGAATGCTTTAATGTGTCCAACTAAATGTGAAATAGTTTGCTTTCGCCCCTGCAAATTTAGGTTTAACACATTCAAGTGCATTGTCATGTCTGTAAGGAAAGCAAGATTGCACAGGAAGTTTTTGTCGCATAACTGAGTTTGGTGCATTTGTGTTTCACCCAATTGTTCTGTTTGAAGAAATGATTGTATTTCCTTCCGAAGACCAAAGAAATGTTGCAGTATTTTTCCAGCACTAAGCCACCTGACATTTGTATAAAGTGGTAAATCACTGAATTCTGCATTTAACTCTTCTAGAAACGTAACGAAAGGTTGAAACAGTATAGGCCCTGCTGTCTACGAATTTGAATTAAATTTTTGACACTTTTTATTCAAATGCTATACTTGTTCTAATTGAAATTACCTTCTGTAACATAAATACAAATTAAATCAATACTGTGAAAGCGCGCGGGCCTGTAGTTGGACCACGCTGGTCTAAAAACTTTTTATATTTGTCTTATTTTTGTTTCTATTTAATTATATTTTAACAAATGGTTTCATTTTAATGTAATATTTACAATAGATGTGGGGTCTGTTCAAACGTTAATTGATGAACAGTGAACACCCCTTTGGGCGGTTAACAGAAGTGTCATATCGCGTGGAAAACGTATTTTTCGCATTAGATTGGGAAAGAATATTAATATGTATGCTGTATAGGCACAAAAAACATTAGCATTTAGTGTGTGGAGAGTGTCAACCGTGTTTTGAAACACTCGAATAAAGATTGGAAAAACATGATTAATTTTTAGTCACTGAAACCGGCAAATTATATTGCACTGCATGGCAGTCCGTGCAACCCAAAGGTGAAGTCTGTAAATTAATTCCAGAGGTAACCGCCAGAAATGAAACTCATTCACGCTTTTATATAGTTTTTAGTGGGGACATCGAACCCATAATATGGGTTTTCTTTCGACCTTAGCACAATGCGAGTGCCTCCCCTATGAACCGGTATAATACCATTTGTGACTAACATGAATGTTTTTGCTTCGGCTTTTCAACTAGACCCATCACAAAATAAGACGCATTTTATTGTCAAAAATATATTGCAACATTCGGCATCAGTGTTATGACAAAGGGAAACCTCCCATTCAAATTGGCGGCCATAGCGAGATTGATGAATCGCATCAACTTGAAGTTTAGTTTCGCCAACTGACATAATCCTGTGCAATTTACTTGATACAATGAGTTGTGACCTGTATCCCAGTCAGCAGAAGTCTCGTGCAAACGTTTTCTTTGTTAGGCAACTTTTGCTATCTGGGATCGAGCACTTTCCAGAGAAGCGCGCACACTTCATTGTCATCCAGGCACAAAATCGAGAACTGACTTGCATTGTTTCTGAGAGCGCGTCCCATTGAGGTTTCACTACGTTCTGGCGGCTTTTATCTCACGCACCAGAAACACAATTGAAGAGTATTGTTAGTTGTCCAATGATTCCAGCCGGCGAATGAGATTGAAATAATGCAGCGACCAACCACAAAGTCAACACGATCGCTCGCTACTGCATCGGCCATGCTTCGAACCATTGCGGCCCAGCACCTTCTCACTGGCTCACGACCATTACGTAGTACCGACGTCACCGCTACGTCACTGTAACGCGTCACGAAGCTGTCCGCAGCATATTAATATTAGAACCGTTCACAGTTGAAGAATCTGGCGCAACCGGGCGGCCGTGAACATCAAGAGCAGTTCTCTTGGCTACAGGAGTGGAGGAGTCCGGATCGTTGCTCCGACTAGAATCGTCCTCGGAAACAGGGGTGGGCGGCATGGAACAGGAAGGACGTTTACCTTCGTGCATCACTTCGAGGGCGGCGGGACAATGTTGACGGGGACCGGGCTCGGGGGTAAAGGTGAAAGTTAGGTTGGTCGGGTAAATGATGCCATCACTGCGGACTAGGTTGATAGGAACCTGAAGGAATATGGATATTATTACAGGTACAGCTACAAATTCATCATCCAAATTTGGTTTTGTCACACTAAAATTATAGCAAACTCTCCTTTAAAAGCTCTTAACTACAATGAAGTTCCGTACTGACCAGATTGACCTTTTTCAAACTAATCGGTCATGCTTGATTAGCCATGACTGACCGTGTGGAGTGCTGACGATTTCTGGAAGTTACCGAACTGTAATTCGCTTTGAATTATTGACATTCCGTATATATGACTTATCACTTCCTTTTTACATTGATTCAACGTCGGCAGACATAAAATTAACTGATTGAGAAATAATTGAACATGTTGCGCTGACCTGGACCGATTCTTTGACCCATTTCCAGCCCTCTCTGAAAGCAGATATATCCGGCACCACACAGAGCAAGCCCTCCTCACATCGATACATGGTTTCAGCTTCCACGTCACCGAACCAAACCTTGAGGTTTGAGCTGAAGTTTTCGCCGTTCACTTCCAACATTGCGACATCTCCACCGCCGTTCAACTGCAAATAAACAATTTCTGAAAGGTTTCAACCAAAAAAGCTTCGCACCTAATTCTTCAGCTAATTTAGCTAGCGGCTGTTTTAATCAATGGATGAAGTGTTAGCCCTGACTCGATAGATGCGGGTTCGATCCGTAATTAGATCATACCAAAATAAAAAAAACATATAACAACATAGGCGTCGATTTTTTCTAAGAAGAGAGGAATTCTGGGTGGGCGAGAGTTTTCAAACAGATTTCATTGAATGTGTATGTTTGCAAATTCGCAATGGTTCGGTCTTCGAAATGAGCATATTTTTACTTCGGCAAAAACTTTGCCGAGGTCAAACGGCAAAATTTGAAATTGCCTCGGCAATTACTGTGAATATTTAGTAGGAAAAGATTGTACTAAAACATGTAAAACGAGAAGCGAAAAATGTACTAGAGTGGTCTATTACGAACGCATTGTTTGATTTGTTGTGATGTAATAATACCAAAAGTAGTGATAAAGGGAGCAGCGCCATACGCACGCTGTTACGGTAATTCACGTAAAAAAACTCACGGAAAGGGGAAAGTAAGTTAATTTTGGGTTGATTCAACGTTCGAGTCAGCACAAATCGATTTAATTTTTCCGGCGGGTCGTATTGCGTAACAACAATGCCCAATAAGAAATTTAGGTTTGTTTTACTTTAATTCGACATCTAGCGACGTTGATTTATAAAATAATGTTAATTGCTCAACCAGGTAGGCTACAGGTAACATATTAATAGCTCCCTGCGAGAAGATCGCCTCGATTTATGTAAGCTTATATTTATAAGTCAACATAATTTCGGCACAATTGGGACACTGCGAGCAACACAAAGTCTGTTTGATGAACTAGTCAGAATCGGTATCATCAGATGCCGTATCTGCTGGACGAGATAACGGAAAGCGCGGCACAACAAGGAGTAGATGCTTACAATAATTTGACGTCTACTGGAGTTAAATCAATGCAAATAGGGTGATATTTTGATAAAAGATTCTCCCAGCTGGGCACGTGCCTAAGCGCCGGCGAAGTAGAAAGTAATCCAAATAAAACATCCAGCAATAGTAAGATTGAATCAACATCCTAGTCTGGTGTAGTCTGAGAAAATTAGTTTTTTTCTTGTAATCTTGTGGTCCTTACAATCACCTCGGCAATTGCCGACGCTAATTTCGAAAAGTGTGGTTAGTCTTTCTCACAAAGACTGCGTTTAGCGTCGCTGCAGCAATTAAGCTTTAGTAGGTTGGATGTTTTCGTTCTTGCATCTTGCGATCTTAAGAGCGCTGCTAAACTAAACAAACTTCTTTTATGTTTTCCTTTGCGACCTAAAAAGCGCGTGACTCGACCTGTTATCTTTATAGTGGCGCCTTCGGATTTGCCGCATTTTGATTTGTAAAAGCGATTGTTTTAGTACGTCTTTACTTTAGTTTGTATCGGTTATTTTATTGTCATGTTCATTATGATGTCATATTTACATTCCCTTTCGCTGACCGGGAACTGAAGTTTGATTGTGACGTAACAAAAGTGAGGCCATTCGGAGAAAAGATCAAATTGCGGACGCAAATTCGGAGAAAAAATCAAACGTGGCTTTCTCTCACCAGGAATTGCTAGCTGCGGCAGTTGCCGTAGCAACAACAATGCAGTGAGTACTGCATTTTTTTCCACGCAGCGTTGTTGCGGAATTGCTTTGTTCTGTCGGATACCTAGCGAGAGACGTAGCCTAAAACAAGAGGTTGCGCTGCAGTTGGTTGGATAGTCCAGCGTTTAAGAAAAACGGAAATAATTGTAACGAACACTTCATAAGTGTCATGAAAACAGGGTGGGCGAAACATATTTTGCCCACCCTGGTTTCACGGCAGGGTGGGCGTCGCCCACCCTGCCCACCCTATTTCGACGCCTATGTATAACAATGACATTGATTTTTCTACTCAGCGATCAGCATTGAGTAAATAAATTTGTCCAAAAAAAAGCCCACTCGATTCAGTTGAAACCGCGTTTTTTATTTATATTTATGAAACCCCGTGAAAATGCTACAAAACCAACATTCTTTTTATTCTTACATTATTTTAAGTGTGCAGATAAATGAGGCATGCAGTACCTGCAGTCGGTGGACACACGGCACGGGAGTGACCGCGTCCGCCGTCGGACCCATTCCGTCACAAAACGTGTATTCCGCTTTATCCGTGCTTATGATGGTCCACGACGCTCCGTCGTTGATCATTTCTTTGTTTGTTTCTTTAGGACAAGGAGTCGCCTGGAAAATATCGATTTAATATGAAATGGCCGGAGAGGAATTAAGTAAATATTGACAAGTTCGCAAATAAAAAACGGCACTCCAAGTCTTTACAACACACACTCGATCAGTCTTAGTGCCTGACGGCATCTGCTTTTCAACCAATCACAGGCTCTTAGCGGATTAACTATTCTGGAGTAGAATAGCAACCACTTTATGCATTGGCAATAGAGGCATTTTTCAACACGAATTCCATTACCATGTTAACATTTTTACGACGCTCCAATACGCCTTTATATCGTGTTTCAACAACATTTAAAAGTAGTAAAACGAAAGAAAAGTATTAATTTGCAGAGAAACAATGTAAAGAAATATGGTTGATTTTGATCAGACATAACAAGCAACTGTTGCAGGGTCACCTGAAATTGAATAATGCGTTCCTGAGACAGGCAGAGATACATTCTTTCAGTGTCTTTGAGGTAAAAGGCGCACTTGTGCAATTGAGAGACTGGATCGTCGGCATCCAAGATGGCCGTCTGTTTGTCAACCTGTCAATGCAAACTGCTGATTGACGGCTGTGAAGGACATTGAAACAGCGCAAACTTGTAAACTTCGTTTCGTAAAGACTGCTTTTGAATTTCAACCGAAATTATCGAAATCTTTCAATTTAATAATGTTTTTCTAACTGTATTGTAATATTTCTTAAAAGTTAAACAGACGTCTTCTATAACCTTACAAAAATATATAGGATGAAAAAAACATTTCCTAGCGGAACAAATATAGTTTTGAGTTTTTCAACTGTGAATTCATAATCACGCTGATCAAAACTGAACCTACTTGAGTTTCTTCGATGTTCGTTTTTTATAATGCCAGCTATAAAATTGTTCGTTTATTAAATCCTAAATTTCTTTCAACTTGGATGGATTTATTAAGCGAACTTTGTTGTTACGGACAGCCCTATTCACTGCGCACTGGGTCCTGCCAAGCCAAGCGTTTAAACGTGCGATACGTAACCAACGAGATGACTTGCTGGTCTTCAAAACATCACCAATGTGGTATTTCACAGCAGCTCATATGAATTAAAGTTTTAATGGGTTTCCTTTAAACTCATTAAATACACAACTCATCAAAACCGCTCCGTATATGTCGAAAAGGGACGTTCGAAGTGACTTGTTATTGCACAGTGCGCGGGGTTTTTTAATTGCATTTGCATAATATGAAATGTTAACATGTTGGTTTCATTTTTAGGATCTGACAAACAACACTCTCTTCTGGCAATAATGAGAAAATCGCTTGTCATCAGGAAGAGAATGTGCCTAATATGGGAGGCTTCCTGCGTGAAGATATTTGGAAACGCGTAAAAGGGAAATTTCAAGATTCAAGACGCTTGAATCGTCTAAGCCGATTTCTTGTGCATTGACGTCGTTCGACGTTGTATCAGTGAAATTAACGGCCGATTTTCGTTTGCGGGATAAGCCAAAGAAATTGCGTTGATGCAGCCACATAGACGTCAATTTGACATGGTATTACATAATGCCACGCACGTCGAACGCGCTTCGTGATTTGGTCAAAACTTTCAAAGCGGCTAAATGAGAAAAAGCGCATGCATGAAAGGAAAATGATCATTGGCAATCGTCATTGTTGTCAAACATTACGCACCTAATTGTCTAACTACGTGTCAGCTAGCCTTTGTCCTGCGCAGTTGCAATTCATATCTAATTATAAATGTCTTCGTGTTTACAAAGTGATCAGAGGAGGTTCTTCAAAAATCAAGCGTTCTTTAATAAAAATGGTGTGAGGAAAAGGATAATGATTGTGCAAAATGTGCAATTCGTTATTACCACACTACCACAGCGAACTCACAGCATCAGGTTAAAACAGGGCATTAATATCTGCATTGTGAAATGATAATAATGCTTTACACCATTGATTAAGTAAGTTTATTTAAGGTTTATACTTTCTAGAATTGTTTGTTAGAATATCTTTCCATCCAAAACCCGGTCCTTTTTATACATTGATTCAACGTATGCAGACGCTTACCTTTCGTATGATGAGTCTTGGTAAAGCCATGCCCGTGTCGGAGCAGACAAGCTTTACCGTCTGGCCGTAATGAATGTAGCCGTCCATTACACTGAACTCCTCCGATTCGGATTCTTCGTCGTCTACTGTAAAATTAAATTTCATTTTCAATCTCCCACACAGCAAAATCCATCATTTTTTACATTGCAAACGTTGAATCAACGTAAAAATGGCGGATTTTCTATCTGCGCTGCCTTTTCTCAACAACGCTTTAATCTTGTCTAAAGATTTTTCTTAGTGACAAAGGTTGCTATTAAATTGGTTGCCAAGAAATGAGACGCTCTCGATAGGTGTCGAACCGACGACATCTCGATTACCGTTCAGATGCTGTTTACCACATGAGAACTGACATTAGGCACAGTACGTGCATACAAACTCCCTGTTTTTATTCCAGTTGAATTACGGTACATAAATTTCGTTGGTCAAGCCAAAACGATATAAATTTACTTGTGAACACTTGCAGAAGAACTTGAGCACTGGACACCCTTTTACATTGATTCAACGTGAGTGGGGGAATTGCATGCCCAGTTAGTCTCGAGTCTAGACGATACTTTCAGACGCGTTGAATCAACACAAAAACACTGAAATTCGATAGTTGGTGCTGTTTCCAATGAGAGAAAATTTTCTCACGCTGATTGGTTAACTAGTTGTTGCCGGGTAGCACAGGACGTGTCATAAATCTGCGGTGCGAGGTGAGAAAATATGTAACTGCAGAACACGTTCATCATGTGGAAAGCGTTTAAAACTATGCCACTTTGTGTTTAATCAACGTCACAATGACATTAAATTGTTGTAATTTCTTTCTTTGAAAAATCATCGTGAATACGCTGCTCGTGTGAACAAACAACAAATTGATGAAGTGGCAAAGCAAACAACTGACGCAGAAAACCGTTTTTTTACATTGATTTAATACCTGCAGACGAAAATATGTGGTCTGCAGACGTTGAATCAATGAAAAAAATGGTTAATTTGCTGTATGGGAACTCACGCAGATGTATGGCGAAGCAACCCCACTGCAAGGAACTGGCGTGAAAGTTCCCTTTCTCCACGTGCAAGTATCTGGTGCTGACCGTTTGTGATCTCAGTCGATTGAACAAGGCAACCTTGGTACCGGAAGCGATGCACACTGTCGGAAACATAAACTGTTTACGAAAATGAAAATTCTAAAAACAGGAATTCCACGATACACAGAAAACTACGCAAGCTGGGCTAGTGGAAAATAGCAATCAAAAACTTACAATCCGCATTTTTCAGCGACTGTTTTTTCTTGGAAGGTTTGCTGATGACTTTAATTCGTTTACTATTAAATTGGCCCACGTCGCTGCGATTTCCATAAAACATTTTCACATTGAGCATGAAGTGCTTGCGTTTGTCCGTGTCAGATATGTACAAGGTCTTGGCAGTACAGAAGTTCTGTGAAAGCAAAATACAAATGCATTTTTCCGCTAAACGATGAACTAATAGTTTCTGTTAGTTTTATTTTAATTCGGAAGTGACATCGTCGATGACGTTAAAAGCGTCTTTTTATGATAATTTCTTTCGAATTATATTTACTGATAATCATAATCAACATTATCTTCGATGACGTCACTAACGATATCTCCGTAACTTCGTTTTTCCTTCCCAAACAGTAAATGCGTCATTTTACATTAATGTAACGTCTGCAGACGCCAGACGTTGAACCAATGTAAAAATGATGGATTTGCTGTCTGAGTTCACGGGTTTAGCGTTTTCAGAAGTGTTTGTTATGATGGTGTTCCAGCCAGCAAAAGTTGCCTTTTTAACATCAACATAATGTCCCCAGACGACGATGTGAAAAGGGCAAATTTCGCACTTCGGGCAGCTCTGAGTGAGAACCATAACCGAAAAGGCCCAATTAAACAACTTTCAATAAAAATAACAATGGTACAACTTGAAAAAATAACAGTTGTTGATAAAGTGGTCCTGTAGAAAAAGCGTCAATAAATGTTTGTAGAAATTAGGGCTTGCTCAAATCAATGTATAGCGGGCATGGAATATTGTCAAGCTTGGAAGTCGGATATTCGAATGAATACAAAGGGTGAGAAAAGGCTTTCCAACTTGGTGGATGGTGGTGAAGTACTTTACAATAAATCAACCATTGACCGAAACCCAACCCGATTTGCAACTTTGACATTCTGTATCTCAAATCTAAAAGAACTACCTTTTGAAGCTGATGTTGTCAAACAAACAGAAAGAAAATGACGTTCATAGCCTATATTTGATGCTGGTGATGACGGGGATCTGAGCACCATATTTTTTCAACAACCCATCATCTCAAAGTGCTCCACAGCACAAAAAGCGACTATATCGAAATGCCGCAACTACCCCATCAGCAAAAACATACTACTGTTACGTGCATATCCTAAACCTCGTCAAAAAGATAACACCGTGCACTCTCTCGCAAGTTTATTCGATAGATTACGCAAAACAGACACAACACGACGTTTCATCACGCTTTGCTTGCTAGAAACAACTAAATTTTCAAGATAACACTGCTATAAATTTTGCCGTTTGTTTTTCAAGGAAGGTGTTGCAGCTTGTGAACATGGATTACACACTAATTTAACATCACACGAAGAAAAGTGCAGAAGTGTTGCAAAATATAAAAAGATAAGCAAACCGAGCGGAGGGTTTGCAATTAGACAGAACAGAAGCAACAAATTTGTAAAAATTAGCGTCACTTGTCGATCGAAGCGCAAATCTGAAGGCGCTTCACAGATTTAAACGGAAGACCACCCAAAAGGCTTCAGCGTTAAAAAAAAACAAGTCAATGCCACGTAAAAAAAAGCAACAAAGCAGGGTTTGGCAGAGCCAGACCGAAGCAAAATATCAGATCCTGAAAAGATTCGAATTCGCGGCAGTATCGGCTTTTTCGCAAGCAAGTTTTTTATCGTCAAGACCGCGTGGGAAAGGAGCTTTTCTCACGAAAATGTTGAATTAAATTCTTGATGCGCAATCAGAACCGGGTGTCAGTTTCAATGCTTGCATATGACCACCGACTCGACTGAACTCACCGAAAAACGTCAATTCAACGTTGAGCAACATCGTGTTTGTCAGATTTAAAAGTTCATTGAAAAAGCACATGTTCTGAAGCAAAGTTACAAATCACGTTCGTGCTGGCATACTGACAAACCGGAAAGTCGCATCTTCGTTCAAGCATGCGCAACTTGCCGCAACAACAGATAGTATTTGACGTAATTAAGGATTAGCGCACGACATTATTACGCACAAGAGCGTCAGTGCGATGCAGGGACTTGGCAGCCGGCAGTGCATGTGCGGTCGGCGTGTCAGGGCGAACAACATTTGAAGAACGCTTATCATTCCCTGGAAGTTTCTTCGCCCACAAGACGGTGCCATATCTGTGCGAAGCTATTAAAACGCGCGTCACAGAGTGAAAGGCAGGAACTTCAGCCACTACCGTTTTTTCCTCAATTATCTCCCATAATCGCGCACGTATTTCCTGAAGTTGCGTCATTAACGTAATTATGATAATGAAAGGAAAGTGTTGATAGCATCCGACTATACACCGGTGCCAGTTCAATTTTCCTCGAATGCGATTTTGGCCATTTTTAAGGACAGTCAAACCAGTTAAGAAATAAACGGCATTGTACAACATGCGACTACGTAATACTATTTTTTTCGGGCAAATTGTGTTTTGTGGAAAAATTTATTTCCTGACCGTCATTGAAATTCAATCGACCAATAAAATTACGTCATTCTGAATTTATGTACATTTGGGTAACGAAAAATATTAAAAAAATTTTCAGCTGAACAAAAGCACAATGCTTATCGTTGACTAGTTTGCATTATCCTTTTATCTTTTGAAAATTCAATTTTTCTATGTCACGCAGATGGATGAACAAATGACAACAATTGGAACTAAAGCGTTTAGTCGCTTCTACCTTTTTTATATCTCTTTGTTGGCATGAGTCGTTTTCGCTGTGATTGTCAACAATAAAAATAAACCGTACTGAAGATAAAGAACGATATCATTAAGCCAGTTAATATTAAAACTGACCTATGACATTTCGAGTTATATAATAATAAATTAATCATATAAAGTAATACTCTCTCACGAACAAGCGGAAATCTCCGTTAGCCAAGTGGGTCCTTTTCAAATTAATTCAACGTCTGCAAATGTTGCATAAATGGAAAAAGACTTAGGAGCTAGCGAAGAACGGCTTGCTTGGTCACAAGCTCGCTCGAGTAATCGCAGAAAACCGAAACAAATACATTGCGTGGTGAGCAAATATCAACGCAAAGAAAATACATTTTTTCAACAATTTATACAGAGAGTTAAGTGTTAATTCTTATTGTACCGTGAACTGCACTCACCTTTCCATCAAGCTGAAGTTGCTGCATATCCTGCTCACTGCTTCCAATCCCGATGAATGTGTGAATTTGTCCGGCCTCTTGACCACTTTCCTCTTCAAAATGATGCTGCTTCTTTTTCCATCCTTCTCCGAGTAGATACATGCATGGGGGAGGACAAAAGAACCTGAGGTCAAACGTACGTTTGTTTTATGCAAAATCTGTTAAAACCTCTTTTCTTCTTTCGTATAAAGAAGTTGCTGAAAAAACCTTTTAAACTTGCTTTACTCACAAAAAGAAAACGTTGAAAATGCCTTGGTGACCAGGCTTCAAGCCTACGATAATCTGTCTTGTTTTAATTCGAGCATCCAAAATTTGTGTTTTGTTTTATTCCAACACAATTTGATGACAGCACAACTATATTGTGGAAAGCGTTTCTACGAAAGGTTTCAAGACATGTGGATTGGATTTTGGCAATCAAGCATTCCAAGCAACATTAAGTGTGTCTTTATCACGTGGAAAGGAAAATAACTTCGCATTGTTGATAAACCTATTTCCGGTGCAAAATCACCAAAATAAAGCTGATGGCAAGCAGCCACTAAGCTATAAACGAAAACTTACATTGGCACATTGTGGTTAAAAGTTAAAGCGACGCCACAAGCAAGAAATCACAAGGTCAATTGCGCAGTCGCGCCAAGGAAGCAATCTTATTGCGTCGTTTCAACGTCTGACGACGTTCAAAAGATCAACACGAGCTTCACCGAGTTGGATTTGTCATTTTGTTGCTTTGATTTTTCTGACTCATTCCAAAACACCACCCTTCTCTTGAGAGCCCAGTGCGAGAACAAAAAATCACATCGCGGTTATTTTACGTCAATACGACGTTGATACTCATCAAACTGTAGGAAAAATGGAGAGTTTTCAGCCAACTAATTAGACCTTCTTTGCATTGATTCAACGTCTGTTAACTTCAAATCAATGCACAAAACGGACCGATTTCCTTACTGGGTCGAGCGTGCACCGGAAATGAAGCCAGATAGAGAAATTGACTATTTCCATGTCGATCAAACGTCGCCGAACAACAAATCTATGTCAATGCGCACGATTTTGTAGCCGAAGCACAACAAACCTTTTTTCGTTTCCATAAGACTTTTGAGCGACCTTCGCGTGAAGAACAACAAGGGTTTGGTCATTTCTTTCTTTCAAATATCTGCGCATCGCTTCTCTGCAATGAAAAAAAAACGTTAATTTTGACAAGTTGTATGTAAGTCATTTTTAATTAGCTCTCCTTTTAACTCGAACTGATCAGGGATGAGATCGTAAAATTCTCACTGTTTTTCAAAAATCGAACACAAGAGCCAAGTGCAGGATTGGACCATTTATGCTGCTGGTATTTTTTATTGAAATCCCAGACGTGAAAATAAAAAGGTCTGTGTGTTGGGGTAGAAATTAAAAAAATAGATTTGCGTTTAAATTTCGTCTGCAAATCAGAAAACGCAAATCCATAACGACGTTGTTTAGTTATTTTTTGTGCCGCCTGTCCATAAACCAATGCAAAAGGGACTGATTGGCTGCCTGGGATATCTGAGTTATCAACCACAATTATGTCAGCTGCCGGAATCTCCCAGATGCTGGATATGAAGCACAATTGAAGAGCAATTATCTCATAAATCATGTTGAACAAAACCGCACCTTCTAATTGTTTCAAGCCCAAAAGAAAAAATGCATTGTAATCAGGAAATAACGACATCGCAGGTCGATATAAGATCCAATTGTTAACAAAGCCAAGAGAAGCAGGCTATATACCAGCTCAGTGGCCGAGTGGTTTCGCCTTCGGCTCCGGTGCTGGTAGATCTGAGATCGAATCCAGGTAGGGTCAAACCGAAGACTTTAAAAACGGTACCGATTGTGTTCTATCCTGCATGGCGCAGTGAGAATGAGTCGGGTAATAATGTGATAACATCGTAAACCTGATATAAATTAAAAATGAGCCCTGTCGCTAAAAGACCTTAGCTGTTGTAGAGCGACAATAAATAAAACCATAACATTATTATTATTAGAAGCAGGCTATGACATTACCCAGACAGGAATTACTCTATTATTTTTTTTCAATGAATCTACTACCATTAGAAAACAACGAACTGTATCACGGAATGATCAGTAAATTTTTGGTACCTGGTCAGCTTTTTCGGAGGCCATTTTTCTCTTGGTGATCTGTAATGTAAAAGATTACGTTCACATTTCATCAAACAGTTAGCAAAAAATAGTCTTACGTTGATTAAAACCAGCTTTATCGTGAACATACGGTTATATTGTTTCCTCACAATGAGGCCGTAAGAGAACGGTCGTTTGAATAATTGACTACAATATTCTTTACAGAATGTTGTTTTTGAAATCCCAGGACTTCTCCGTGGCTGCACAAGCTTAGAATTAATACTGACACTAGTTCCCATCTTCCTGATTTTCGCTTTTATTTTGGAAAACATTGTGTCGTATTAATCATGTTTTTGTGGAATTACAGCGTTTCAGGCCACTTTAGCAACAGTACATTTCGGTTTTGTGCCACATCTAAAGTCACATACACAACGTTCGTACTGAACTCGATATCACACCAACAGTCCAACATAATTTCACTGAAATCACGATGATATTGTTCACTAGAGACCTTGTGTAAATTTTTTTATATCCCAACTGCTTTAAAAAAAACAACAGGCAGCGACATGCTTGAAGCTTTTGGTATGATTCTACCGGGAATCGACCACAGGTCGATACCCCTGTCAACAAACCAGTCCTTTTTACATGGATCAGAATACGATAAATCAATGTAAATATGAATTGATTAGCTGGCTATGTAGAAATAGTGGCTGGGCTTGGTGGGCCATTTACTGAATTTCATCATCATCTCCGATCCGAAGGTTAGCTGTCATTTGCTTCCACAGGTCAGGTTCTTCCGCTACTCTTTTTGCAGCTCCGATGCTTGACAAGTTAGCCCCCTGTTTTACATCATCTCCCCAAGTTCGTCTCCTTCTTCCCTTGCACCTCTTTCCTTCCACCATACCTTCAATAACCAATCGATGTAGCTGTCCTGTCGATCATCTCAAAATATGTCCCGCAAATTTCATCTTTTGTTTTGCTAAGTCGTTTGCCCATCTATCTTGCACTCCAATTCTTTTCCTAATTGCTTCGTTTGTAATGTGTTTTTATATGATATACATACTTTTAGTATTCTTCTGTAGCACCAGAGTTAAAAAGCATTAATTTTTTTGTGGATTTCTTTGCTGTAGGTCCAACTTTCACTTCCACATGACTTAACTTCGTTAAATGAAAACTTTTCATGGCTTGCAGTGGCTTCAAACCCTGACGATCGAAACGTTTAATAGATATACTGGTCGAAAGATATTTGTGGTAAACAAAAAACAAGTGGAAACAATTTCGAAGGAAAATCATTCTGCAGCAAATTCATTCTATTTTACATTGGTTCAACGTTTTCACATATAACATGTCGTCATCTGCAGGCGTCGAATCGATGTAAAAAAGGAAGGATTTGCTAACTGAGATAAGACACTTTTTGCTTTATTTGACAACAATGATGACAAGATTCATCGACAAATCAACAAGAAAATGCAATGAAACCAGGTTGCTTCATCAAAAGTTTCTATGAACTTTAAGGAGGTTTGATAAATTGTGTTTGTATCTGGAAATGAATTTCGCTGACGCCGCGCCATTTTGTCAATCTATTTGTGCTGGTTTATTATGTCTCTTGCATTTCTTATCTCCACTTCCGCCATAATTTGGCACAGAGGAGGTTCTGCAAGAAGGCAATTTAAATGAGTTGTCTCACCATTTGATGAAAATCAATATTGTAAAGCGGGAATTTATCACTGAATGATATTTACAGCTTAAAAAAGGAGCTGCAGAGTTTTGTTTTGATCAATCCAATGCCTACCTTAGCTTACAAGCGCTAAAAAGTATTTTTTTAAGTTTTGCCGGTTCGCAGGAAATTCACCACCGTGGAGAAGTGCGATGAACCGAATCAAAAAGTAAATTGAAAGGCCCGGATTAACAAGGTTTTAGCCAAATACTGTTTGCCATTCAACAATTTTTCCGCTAATAAAAATAAATGTGAATTTAAAGCAAATGAGAATTTTCCAAATGTTCTCGTTGTGAACGCCCTTGCTTGCTTTGACCTAGTTTCAACAAAAAAACACATAACATTTTCATCGTGTTGGCCTTACGCTTTTCCATTAACAAGCCACATTTTCCACATCAGCGCAGTTCAAGTATGCAGAGGCTGTTGTCGCTGTATCATGATGCAGCTAACGTCTTTCATCAGATGCAAAGAATAATAACAAACGGGTTTTGACACGGCTCGTGTGCCACGTTCAGTTGAAACAAAAACAGCTCAGCTTGCAAAAAAATGTCCTTTTTCACAAAGTTTCGACGTCGCCAGACGCTGAAACAATGCAAAAGTGACAACGTTTGAAAGCTGGGACAAACCAGAAACGAAGAAACCACACAGTTACACAATGTTTACTCAGATGAGCCTTAAACGGGTTAAACGCACGCTTCTGGCGCCCGTTTCCCGCTCGAAAACGCAGACACACTTTAAGAACAGGCATTAAAAAACTAACTATTGCCTTGACAAACAGCTCCTCACCGATATAATCACGATGGATGAGGTTGTTTGAAAACAGGCTTCAGCCACTCAAAATTTCATGCATGAAGTGATGGATGAGAATAAATGAGGAAATGTGTACTTTTTCCACTCACAAAATAACAAAAGATAAATGCACTTGAATGGGTACATTAGGCTGCGCTGTCAAAGTACAACATCTCTGAGACTCGGACCAAAAACGATTCTAGCAGGTTTCTCAAAATTTAATGCACTTAGATAAACCACAGCGAAAGTATTTTATAAAACCACAGACAATGTACCACTTGTACCAGATAGCCTACCCTGAATTGGCTTTAGTTTACTATAACCACAGCGTGTGGATTGGTTGTTTGGGGCGAGATCGGAAACCATTTGTTTCCGAGCTATAAAAAGCCATCTTTTTTTGCATTGATTGATCGTATAAAGACGTCAACTCAATGTATGAAGTCCATTTTTTTTATCCGGACCATGCCCATATTGAAGTATTGTGGTTATCGGTGCTCCACACCTCAAGATGCAACATGTGTCAAAAAACAACAATTTTCGCAACAAGCCATTTTATTTTCTCAATCAAAAGCTTAGAAAGAAGAGAAGCGTGAGACAGTTGCAAGCCACAAAATTATTCAATGAAACGCTGACAAAGGCTTTCAAGTGACCACGTCTGATAGTGCGACACATCAGTTGTTTTCCTGGCTGCATAGTGCGACACATCAGTTGTTTTCCTGGCTGCAGAGTGCAGATGCACCCTAAAAGCGGAAACTACGTTGATAGCATGTTACTGTATTATCGAGGCTGGTCGACTTCTACAACTTCAAAAATATCACAAAACAATGACTTCTAATCTATAGCTCAAGCCTTCGCAGTTTTCCTTCAGCGCTCAAAAAAATATTTACGCTATGAAGTGCAATGTACAAATTGGAGAATTGAAAAAACACACGTTTCATGCGATTACTTTGTCATAAAAAAACTCCTCGCCATTTGACATCACGCGAACAATATTTTTGTTGAAGAGCTTGAAAATCTATTCTGAGCGTTTTGCACTAAATGATGTTATCAACTTGAGCTGTTTTCACAAACGATGTCTCAACATTCTCACATTCTTGCCAGTAATTTGATTGCAAAAAGTTTGTTAGAATAGGGGGCGGACAACCAAACGGGGCAAGGCTCTGTACTGGACCAGGAGATAGCTTGGTTGGGTCGTATAAAAAAATTGAAGTACGGTATCTCTATGGATTTTAGACAGATTTGCATTAAATTTGTATGCAGTGTCGTTCATCTGTTTGCAATATTCATCCGCCACACTTTGATGTGCGATCGATGGATATGACAACTACTATGTTCTAACTGATTCATAATGCACATAGCCTAGGTTGCCCACCCCTTGGGTCAGAGAAGCGCGGGAACATCAGAACAAAGCAGGCCACATATCTTCATGCTAATAAGCGCTAACTGTCCGGTATCAAGTGACAAAATGAAAGGCAAAGTAAAAGTAAACGACCTCAATGTTACGGACGGAATGCTTTGAACATTGGCAATCATGAATGGCAACCATCACCCTTCAAGGGGTAAAGACTTTGAAGCGCTTCAAAACAAAAGAAATACGATTAAAGTAAATGAAAGACGATTAACTCGGATTACCACAACACGATACGGTAGGACGGAAAAATGCAAACTGAAGTTCATAGGCGCCATAAACAATTCGCTGACGAACGAAACGAGGCACTATCGTACACAAGACAAAGGTTATATTAGTCGCAATTAAAAAAATGTTATACAAAATCAAACAACGCGGTAAAAATTGGTAAGAACATCTTTCGATCCTTTTTATGTTTTATTTTTGACAGGATTACCGTCCAGCAATTTTCTGAAGAAAATAGAGTACTAAAGACAACACGTAGATTTTTTGGCTTTCGCTTGGATGTTGATAAATTTGTCTTGACCACAGTGTTCATCTTAAGTCGAAAAGCCAAAATCTTCTACTACTGTCAGCAAATGTTTCGGCAATCACGCAATACATTTGCTGCAGTGGACAAATTTTCGTCGGAGACTATACACAAATTTGCAGATGAATTGCGTAAAATGCTTTGTTCTACATTGCTTACTGCGTTCACTTGAAATAAAGAAAATGCTTTGTAAATTTGAGGTTTTGACATCTATGATTTGCAAAAATAAATAAATCAACACAATTTTGCAATATACTTACTTCGTTTCCGACAAGTAACTAGAAAACAATATTGAACTATCGTCGAAATAACAGTGCTTACAAGCACAAAAAATTGATTAGTACATTATGCTGTTAACAGGTGAATTAAGTAGCTTTAATTTGGTGAAACGGAGAGTTAGATAACGAACATTTCGTAGGTTTCCTGAGCGCATACAAACCAGTAAAAGTTTCGAAGGTTGTGCTTTTCAAATTTCCGCATTACTTTGACGTTGAAAAAAGTTAAAGTGACATTTCTAAAGCAAAATTTTTTTCTCCAACTTGGGGTAAGAAACGAAGGCAAAACAGGAAGAAGTGATCTTGCCTTGAATTGACAAATTGCTCAATCAGAAGGCAAATCTTTACAACAACATCCGCTTCCATAGCAATGCGAGTTATTTCTACACTTCTACGGATAATCCTGAATTTTCAGCGCGAACAAACAACAGTATGTTTTTTGTAAGTGGGATCACATAGGACAACACTTCAATGATAAAGTATCTGATACATTCATTTCCAGTTTTCCCACAAGCAACGTCATGGATTCTCACCACAAACACAATTCATAAAACTAAAAGCGACGCAACCTGCAAACGGTTCCCATAACCAAAAGCAATCATTTAAGGTATGCCAGGATTTCCTTTAATCAAAAGATGTAGAGGCCATTATACATGAGATTACTGTCCAGATGCTTTGGAAAGCCATGGAAAAGGAACATTAGATTGGGTATCTTTCTATTTACTTGTCGGAAGTGGTCACGTAATAAGGTCCTATTGTGTGTTTGTTAGGTGTCTCTTTGTCCAAACAATGCGAATAGCTATGGCGATAGAAAGTGAGAAGCTTCCTTGTGACCCAGCAAACAACTATACTGTTCAAGTCACCATCCGTCAGATACAACAAGCTGATGTGAACTGAAACCTGAAGCCGAGGCAACGTAACAAGGCAACGCATATCGAGCGTGGGAATGTTCATTACAAAACGTACTGGGGCCTGTTTTTGTCTGCTGGTGAATAGAGTAATTACACGGCGACCAGGTCAACAAGTAAACACATTGATACAGCCTTCGCTGTTGTCATCAGAAAGGCAAAATATTTTTAGTTTAATGATTTTAGAAATGTGGAACGTTTATTTTTGGTAACTGGTTCACAATTTTTCTCACTTCAATTGGCAACAAGACAGAAACGCTGACTTCGCTCTTTAACCACAAACAGCTGAAAAACTTGGACACACGCAAGGCATTGGGTGCTTGTTTGAAACATTGCTGATGCTTGCTACGGAAAGTGGTGAGTGTAAATCAGTGACTTTTCCAGTTGTTGTAAATCCTTGGCACACCATGGATTATATCTACGTATTTGGTTACAAGGTAGAGGACCAGACAACTAGAAAGTTTTTGTAGAACAGGGATAGTACAGCAAATTAATCAAACATTAACTAATTAGTCAATGCTCCAAGAGCAATATGAGAAAATACTGCGGGATTGTAAAACTGTTCCCAGGTTTCTACAAGTTCCAGCACCACAAAATGAAATTTTAGAAGGCGGGAGTAAGTACAGAAAATAGAATGGCAGGTGAGAGAAATAAATGGAGCGTTGTGTAAAATGCGTGAAAGTGAGTGTTCCCTGGGGCATTTCGTTGTGTTTGCAGTTGCTTGAACGGGTGGATAGAATAGCGCTGAAATAACTTAACCACGAAACGCGTTTGTTTAAATAGAGAGAACGTATCCACGAGTGTGAGGGGTTGAATCACCACAAGCACGCGTAACAACTCAAAAACATGATAAAGAAATAAAAGAGAACTCAAGAGAAGCCAACGCATCGGTGCTCTGCCATTCCTGTTTGTGACCACAACTGAGTAAAAGTAATAGAATTTTATAGTCTTCGTAACAATAAAGAAACATATTTGAAAAAAGAGATAGAAACAGAGGAGCAAGTTCCCACACTTGGTTTTCTCTGTGCTTTGCACTAATAATAGCTAAAGTGATGGTGGGAAAACCGTCCCTTTTTTTCCCACGATGTTGTATCCTACTGTCTCAACCAACAAAAATCACCGTTGTAACATAAAGTTACCAGTTAAAGACGTTCGAATGATGTACAAATGGCAACTTCACAAGGTGGATTGTTCTTGCAAAAAATAAACTGCCAATTTTAGCTTCAAACAAAAAAATTGAAGTTTTCACGATCCAATAAGTCAGATATAGTTTTAAAATTTGATCGATTTTATTTTTAATCTTCTGTCAATACAACCTCGAACATCAGCACAATTTGTCAATGCGACATAAGCTGAATAAATCTTATATTTTTCAATATTTTCGCATATAATCTTGCAAAAGAGCAACAGTAAAAAACTTAACAACGGCCGAAACGAAAAAGAACGTTTCAGAATACAACAGCCAAAAACATGTGGTTGAAAAACTGGTGTATTGTAAAAAACGTTTCAAAAAATTTGACATCATTGTACACTTGTACAGCCTTGTAACTTCGCCAATTATCGTTTATACGATCTCAAATTTTAACAGTCTGTACAGATACAACATAAATTTTATCTTTTAATTTTCATGCGTTTTTCTTTTTAGATGTAGACATGCCATACAATTGCGTAGAAAAAGCATTTTGTGTACTGGAGTATGCTAGAACACAGTCGAATAAAATTGTGTAGCGTGCACTTGCGCAACGATTTGGAAGAAAAGGGCCAAATCCTTTTACTCTGCACAAGCAACCTTCTTGTTCAAACTTTTTATGCCATGTTCAAATCTGCTTTTCATCTGGTCCTTTTCTTCCAAAGCGTTGTTAATCTTCAATGTTTTCTCAGTGGAAGCAGAGCACAAAAATTTAAGAAAGCACAACTGTTTCTGCAATACGTTATAACTCATTCGACTATAAGCCACAAACATTTAAAACTTTGTACTTCTCAAAATAAACACTAACTATTGCAGTTGATCAGGGCGCATGTTCAAATAATAGCAGGTGGGTAGTATGGTTATAAAGGACGTCAACATTGTCTGCAAACGGCAACCACCTACCCACAAAATAACTCAAATTGATCTGGAATGAAGACATTTCAAACCACCAACACTATTGCACAAAAAATGGTTTCTTTGGGTCACAAAAAAAAACAATGCTAGTTAATCCATTCCACAGATAAAGTACCATACATTGGCTATTTTCAGACACTAATAATTAGCAGAGAGCTTTATCCAGTTTATGTTTGTAGGTGCCCTGAAAGAAGATGATCTGACATGCCATAAATTATATCGCCTTTAATCACTTTATTACTGCTCTCGCAAAAGCGGCTTTTACCGGGCATTGTCTACACTCCATAACATCATGGCTGGCTATACAAGGAGCTAAAGAAAAGCACACAATGATAGTGATACAGTGGCAAATACCCGGTCAACCGCGTGGGAAAGAAAACAGATTCTCACGAGCATAAATCAGATAACAATTTGACTCACCAGCTACAGTGCTACACCACATTTATGATAGCACAGTACAACATCACACAAGGCTACGTTAACATACTTTAGTCATTTTTTGTGATTGGGATGGCAGATTTGAATATTGGGTATTTGGTAATCAAAAACTATATACACGAATTGTAAAAAGACAATAGTAATAGCTTGAAGGAAAATAAAGACAAACGTCCCACTACTCAAGTCAACCCAAGTCAAAAAATGCAAACGACTATGGGTGTGGTTCACTACACCATGATGTACCTATTTTGCATCATAGATAGTTCCACTGATACAAGTCCGCACACTCCAATTTACATTTAAAACTAGCTAAATTTTAAATAAGCAAACCAAAATTAACAAATTGAATACAGTAGAATCTTTGTTGTGGTTTTTAAATTCTTGCTGCTAAACAGGCAATTTCGACTCTGCTGAAATAACTTCACTCAGAAATGCTCTATTTAATCCCAGTGGAGCAATAAGAATGCATATGACTTTAACTTTTCCAGCCATTTAAATGTTCTTCTCTGGGGAATGTAAGCTAGGCTACTGAGAGATAGTCAAAGCAATAACCCACTTTATTGTGGCTTTCAACATCTTACTACAGTAGCTATCCTAACCATGAAAAAAAACATAAAAAAAACAATCACGATAAAAAAACAAAAACGTTTAGTATTAAATAAACTGTACCATGCTATGGATGTTACCAGATACACCTATTTTTTGAAAAATTATTATATAAAACAGCGCAAAGTTGTCATTTGAAGTTGACATCTAAACAAATGCAACAAAATAAAATCAGAAGTAGCAAAGTGTCAAAAAGATGCAATGTACCTATAAGTTGCCAGAATGTTTGTTTCATTAGCAGCTCCATTCACTTCTTTACTGGAAGATCCCACGTCCTCTTGACTATGTCTGGCATTGGCCAATGTTTGGGATGTTCCAATATGGCCATACATCATATGCTTTTTCATTGAATTGATTGCTTAATTTTTTACGTAAATTTAAAAGTTATGAAAACTGCACATTACAGATATGCTGCAGAAAGGAACGATAAAGTTAATTAATCAACAATTGGGTTTGTACTAAGCTGTGTGCTTTCAAAAGGACAAAAGTTTTGTTTTTATATAGCTGAATCAGTAGCCTTGAAGATTCATGCTAAAGTAGCCTTTAACTAACTTCTCATGTACATTATGGCACTAAACTTTGATATATCGTTTCAGCTTCTCTCTACACCTTTAACAATGCACCTCGCCAATGGTTAAAACATTACTAAATTTTAGATATGTTGCTCAGTAAAAAACACAAAAATCAACCTGTGAATCTGTGGTAAACAACTTCTGTCAAAAATTTCGTAACGAAAATGGCTTACTGTTTGAAAATGATTTTTTTCTTTTTTGGTACAAAATCTTTATACTGGATTAGATTTATGCTTATCAGACAATTTTACACAAATATTTATTATTTTACAGCTGTGTTAAACTCTGATAGAACACTGTCAGATTACCAGCATTGATAAGATAAATATCAGTAACTTTCATTAACACTCATTTTACCGAAAGCCAACTAACAGTGCCTTTTAGTTATACTCATTTTATATAAAATTAAATAACAAAGTTATATAATATGACAACCCTTTTTTCCAATCTATTGATATGGGACGAAGATAATATCTTCTTTCACCATAGAGCAACTTGAGTATTGATCTCAATTCATGCGGAGGAAAGCAGCAAGGTAGGCTTGACAAGAGAGAACTCATTAGACAAATCGATGTGGCGGCGATTGCAGCACCTGGAGGTGAATCCGCCCACCCTCGGTAAAGGGGACATCACCGGATTAAAACTGGACCGCTAATACTACTACACTCTTGCAGTTCTAAGGCCCCTTGTACTACGGAGCAATATAACAAAAATGTTTTCCTGCGTTATATTATATGCTTTATGATGATTGTAGTATTTAAATATTTCATATGAACAACCTAAACAAGTGGTACTGTGTTACTGTGAAAAACCTTGCCATAATAACTAGTTACTAACGACATGCATTTTGACCTACCTTTGAAAAATCAAAAAAATATTTGGCTTAAACCAAAGACTGCTTAGTTCAACCACAACAACAATTTGATTGTGTTTTTAAAAAATTGTCCTCATTTGCCTCTGAATTAAGTTTATTAGTGCAGAATTTCATATCGCTTTTTATAAATTAGGATTTATTACCGACTAGGAAAGATTAGTTTGGAACACTGTTACAGCCAGAACTATCAGAAGAATTCTATAACCTTGGAGACATATATACTTCATGTGTGTCACTGGGTCAGTTTTAAAACATAAACAATCTGCTAAGAATTTCAATCGAAGAAGTAAAATTAATAGAAATTGTTATATATACAGTAAATTGTGACAACTGATAAACTTTACTCAATTTTTAAAAAAACATTTAGCCAAATTTAAGACTTGCTGAGCTGGCCAAGATGAAGTTTTTTTCCAAAATCAGTGTTGCTCACAAGTCTCAACAACACAAGTCGGTCTCTAATGACGATGGGTAACCAGCCTGAAGATTTTAGGTCAAGCAAGCCAATAAAAAATATGAAAAATTGCAAAAATAGTGGGAAGTGATGTAAATTCTCCATGTAGAATTCGTTAACACATGATAACAACAGTAAAGAAATATAATAGGCTATGGTATCTGCCACCTCCACATGACAAATTATTCACAAAATTATAACACTGAAATAATATGAAAACTAAAGTGATTGAGGAAGTTTATCCACAAAATAAGACTTGTAATTTTCTTCTTTGTATTTTACAAAGCCTTTCTGCAGGTCAAATACTTCAAAACAGTACGGCAACACTAAAAGGTGGAAATGCGGAAATAAGCGCGGAAAACTGCCAACAGCTCAAGAGAAGACATTTTGTAAAGTTGAAACGATGCTAAAGTACAAGTAGAAGTTAAACAACGACTTTAATTTATTATGAGAAACAACACTTTCAAATGCGTCACATTAGGTTGGCTTTTGAGTGAGCAAAAAACTCAACCAAATAAAAATACTGTATATACAATTACGAAATCTCATATATTTGCTTTTTGTCATAAAGTATATTCACAAAATTGTCATTTAGGACTGCATTCTTATTTTTTAGAAGCAAAATGCAAATGTTGTAACATTTCATTCTTTCATGATGGAGTTATCGCTATGTTAAACAATATGGACGCCAAGATCGTATTTCCGCGTTTTCTACATCGGTGTTAAAGTGCTACTTCTGCGGACAATACGCCATTTCATGCTCGGCTTATTTCCGCGTTTCCGCCTTTTAGTGTTGCCTAAAACAGTACCTGGCATTTTTCTCCTACAGTAAAATTAGTTTTACCATTCCGATCTAAAGCATTCACCACAGCAAAGTTTGTGGTAGACAGTTGTTACTTTGTTCTTTGTAGGTATCATAATGATACTTGGAACTAACTCCTCGACTTATAACATAACTTTGTTAATTTAAACTGCATCAATGTCATCAATCGTCATCAGTGCGTCAAGAGTTCAGCAAATTCTTCTCAAAAAAAGCTTTAGAACCACTGGCCTAAACTACACGGTGTAGCCTAACTGCAAAACTTTCTCATAAAAAATGTTTTCAAATTTTCTATAATTGCCATTCATTTAGCATAAGAAAAGATTACCATATATGTACTCTTTGTGGAGGACATGTCCTTCTTACTGAAACAAATATTGTCCTCCGAGGTTGTTTAAAAATGCCTAAATGTCCTCTGCTTGGCATTTCAAACAATTAAAGTAAGATGCAAGTAGAAATATTGCTTTTCACTTCTTGATCGAAGTGGCTATGTTGAACAAACTAGTATCTTCTTCTTCAGTGTATGCCTGTAAAATGATTTCGTTTTACTGTAATGTGAAAGCTGTATACCCTTCTGTGCACAAATAGTTTTGATTTGGGCTTTGACCAGTGTCAGTGAAGAAAATGCCAATTCACACAAGTAAGCTGTGGGAAATCATAAAATGATAATCTATTATTAGAATACAAATGGCTTGTCAAGCAATATCAGGATACTCTTTGAAGCATGGTTAATTGGTTATCTAAAAATACCATTATCCATTACTGTACATTGTGGTTCGGCTGTAATTTTAACAGTTGCTTTCATGCTGCCAATTTCAACCTGGTGACATGCAGCAGTAAATATGACAAATTTTACTATATGTACAGTTGAATGGCGAAAGTTGGGAGTGGTCCAATAGTAATGAAGTGATTTATGCTGTTAATCGCTGGTAGATTATTATCATAGCCTGCTGTCACACAAAAGCAAATATGCTTCTTACTAAACTAAACTGACACCTGGCAGCTTCGCGCTTACAGTTGCAACATTCAAATTACCAGGATTTTGCAGCCCATCAGTGTGCTGTGGCACAGTATAGGGGGTCTGCTACTATTCGGTGAGTCCGATTTGGTGAGTCTGATTCGGTGAGTCCGATTGGGTGAGTTCCTAACTCCTGACCTTTAACCCTAAAACGGCAATGATAATTAGGCTACGGTACTCGATAATTTTTAAAAAAAATTCAACAAATCACCGAATAGGGAGTCGGACTCACCGAATCGAACTGACCGAATCGGACTCACCGAAACGGGCCATTCCGCAGTTTAGGAACTCCTGTTATAGATTACAAAACTCAAAACAAAACTATTGGACAAAAATATAGTAATCCTGAGAAAAGAATAGAAGACCTATCAACTAAAACGAAGCTACAACCAACTGCAGCAAAATGAAATCAAAAGTTCTGAAACTATTTGATTATAATAAAAGATCAAAATGCAGAATTAGCAAAATCTGCATGGAAGATAACGTCAATCAAAAAAGAAAATGAGGCAGACCACCAAGACGATAACATGACAACGTCAACATCTGGGTATGGACCAAACTCAATTTGGCGACACTGGGCATTATGGGCAAGCTAGCTCAAAACCATGATTCATGGAGGCAGATGATCCTCCATGTTGTGATGTTGATGCGCAGTCTACTTCAGGCAGAGATGGCGAATGATTATTGAATATATGGTAATATAAAGTCAAAAAGGAAGTGTAAAATCTTGACTACATGTATTAATGATGTATAAATCTTTCTGCTATATACTTAGACTTACATACTTCATTTGCAGAAGTTAAATACTTAGATTAAATCCTCTTATTGTAAGCAACTAACTTGGAAAATGTCTGCCATGTTAGCTTAGTGGTTAAGCGCCCAACTTTGTGTACAAAGAAACCTTAAGATCATACAGAACTGGTTCGACTCTTGTAGTGTGTGCTTAAGCAACGCATTTCAGGACTAATTTCCAATCAGTGGCACCTTATGAATACAATAATTCGAAGACAACAACACCTCAAACAACAAACGGAAATTTCACTCTGCCAATCTTGATAACCGGCCCGGCGGCCCTGCATTAAAATCCTCTACAAGCATGTGAAACTGCCAGAAATAGCCCATCGAAAACTGACATTCTGAAGAAAAGACTAAAATCAACCAACCAAGTTGAACTTTGAGTTGAGTTATTTCATCAGAAAATGTTTATATAAATAAAGCAAAACTATCGGAGCTGGTATACAAGTGCCCCCCTCTCCCTTGGTAACTCATGACAAAAGACAGGACTCAACCAACCATAATATAGGGTGAAACTACTTTACCTTTGCTGTACTGTTTTCCACACTTCAATCTACATGTTTTGGTCAATTCCTCTTTGTCATGAGTTGCCAAGGGGGGGGGGGGGGGGGGGAGGAGACTTGTAGGCTATACCAGCTGCTCCAAACTATCTAACTAACGACAAAATCTTTGCAACTTTGTAAAAAAAAATTAAAACAGATACAATGCTTCATAGCAAATTGACAGCAAGTGAAAGATGAATAAATGTTATGAAACTAATGATGATGAATTCCTGTTTGGGTAATTTTTGAAACATCATTTATATCTAGCTAATATAATTTTTTGAAATAAGGTTCAAGAGAAAAATTTAAGCAAAACTAATGAATGACATCAGACAAACCAAAAATCTGAAGATATTGTATGCTGTGCATTGTGACGACCTTCAGCTGTTTGTTGCAAAAATTTGTCTTATTTTCAAATAGAAGACGTTGGCACAGTCTCAAATTTGTGTGTCTTGGCTTGCTTCAACTTATTAACCTATCTACCTCCTGCAGTGCTGAGTGTTCCGATTCCAACCAAGCTACGCTTTCTAAGTTTCTAACTGCCTGCAGTCTGCACATACCAACTGTGACAAAGAAATAACTGACCAACTCTTTTTCCACCAACACAGCACAGCGTAGGAAACACCACGCAACATTACGCACTCTGCTCACCAGAGAAAGTATTTTTGTATTGTAGCGTCACCTAACGAGCAAAAGAAGCAGAATGACAGTTGACCAAAAATATGCCAAAAAAAGATCACAATTTAAAACAGAAGTCGGCAACCTTTTCAACACAAGGACTAGTTTAGAAAATGTAACAGATACTGGTAGCTGCACTGCATTTAAACTCTGATTAATATTAACAAAACAAATACTCTTAAATAAAAGATCAAAAGATTATTACAAGCTTGTGGGGGCACCTTGACTTAGATAACCGCATGGTTTTTTCGGTGCCTCCATGGTGTGGTTTCCATATCAAAAAAGCGATTTGTTATATATCCTGATGTGTACATTGAAAATGAATGTGGAGCTATGCCGAAATAAACTTGATTGCTTGCTTGCTTGTATTTTCAAAGGTTTAGCCTAGCGGTACTGTAGCCTACTTAATCACTCTGATAGTCTCGTGCAGAAGCTATAAGCTAACCCATTGAATGTGTTGTGAATATATATAAGAGTGGAAACATATAAATTCATCTTAGTTTTTTTTTTAAGTTAAAATAATCAAAGCAAGGCAAAAATTTTGACTCGTTTAATCTCTGGTAGAACATAAGGGTCGACCGCTTTCGGGATTTGCTCTATTTCGGTACGGTACCAAAAGTCCACTAGGCTATTTAGAACATTGTTCTGAGGTTTGACACTTTGTGGCGCTGGCAGTGGCTGATCCAGGGGGTTATCACAACTTCTAACACACAGAAAAGTAAATTTATTTAGGGTGTAGGCTAGGCCTATTTGTAAGGTCGGATTGTTGAAATCATCCTTTTCCCTAAGGCTACTCGCTGGATCCGCCCTAGCACTGGGTGACTGCAGTGGTTAACAAAACGATGTTAATAGAAATGAATACCTTGGGGCCTTTTTGTCTTTGTCTTCAAGATTTTATACAGTGCATGTTTCTACGAGCAAGTTACAAGAGACGTTTTCGAAGCTTAGGCTACTGTGTAGGTTGACAAAAATAAACTTGACATCTTTTATCTAAAATCGTAGGTTGTTTTCTTTGTCGATCTTGTTCAGGAAACGTTATTTTTCTAAAATACAATAAAAGTCTGCTGCAGATATTCTTTATTTGCATCTGCAAAAGCTCGATGAATTGATCTTCAAATTCCTTCTTCAATTGTTCATGAAAATAATCTAATAACACTGCTAGTAGGCTACCACTGATTCACACTGCTTATCAATTCCTGAGAACCGTCTCAGTGCATCTCAGATTGTTTTTATTATGTGTGAAATAACAGCACATAGACTACAACTTGGTTAGACAGTTACCAGCTTGAACGCTTAGTCATGAACGCAGATTTGTGACCAACTGACCACTATCATGCATCAGAAATAGTAGATCAACGACGAATGGTTGTGAAAAATTATTTCAAGGAGTTTTTGCTTCACTCATTCTTCGTGGTGTTTTTTTTCATTTTTGTGAGTTGAAGAAGGCTGTAAAATAGAATCTTGTTTCATTAGAATATTTTCTTTTAGGATGATTCTCGTTTTTCGTTACTATAATTAAAATCATAAAACATGCCGAGTGTTAAAAAATTAAACTTTTTTTGCAATCAGCCTGAAATAATTAGACTAAATAAAAATATAAATAGAAAAATTTTAGTTAACTTGTGAAGTAGGCTACGGTAGCCTAACCTGTTTACTATAAAAAGAATTTGAAAATGACTTGAACCAATAAAAATACTATTATTATTATTATTTATTTGCGTCAGACAAAGCTGTCCATATCTAAAACAAAATAACGAAATAATAAATAATATATTGTGGTAAGCTAGGGTCATAGACTACCTTGCATGGTAGAAATAAAACCTATGTGCTAACTTGCTTCAATAAACAGTTGCGAAATAATTTGTTTTATTTAAAAAATTAAGATAATTTCTTGTCCTTGTAAAAATAAAAAAGGTTTTGTTACGGACAATTTTTAAATCAAACGTCACATAGAACAGTTGTCTACTGAACCTGACGTCTTACGTCATGGACTGTTGCTAGAAATTAGCAAAGATTGCATCACCTCTGGTCACACCTGTTGAAACATTACATCATCGTTAAATCTTGAATTACGAGATATGGTGTAAGCCAAAGCCAACAGGTGCTGGAATAGCTTCATAATGTTTATCATTATTACGTCACACAAGATGTTTACATGCGTTTGGAAGATTGCAATCTATTTTCGTCATTTTAAAAATGTTGCTTGAAAGGTTGGTCGCATACAGTGACGTAGCTAGGGGGGCGGGGGGGGTAGGCAGACCGCCCCGGGCGGCACGTCTGGGGGCGGCACTTTCAGACAGGACGTTTTGTTTTTTTGTTGTTGATAATGCAAAAGTACACGGAAAATAAAAGCAAACAGAATGGCAACGTTCAAAACAGTGGCGTAGCCAAGGGGGAGGAGGGGTTTGGGGGTAACAACCCCCCTTTAGTACGCATGTGACGTCACGATATTGAGAATGATGCTTTCAGTCTTTATGTCTCTAAAGAGTCTAAAACAAAGTTTGCCAAATTTTAAACGAAACTCCATTAAAAGAGCGAGTTTTGCCAATACCAAACATTCAAATATCTCAGCCAGGAATTAGCAACAAGAAAACATAGAGACTTAGCTTTATTAAGTTACCGAAAAATTCCCAAGAAAACATGATCTTATCCTTTTGCTATGCCACCGGACAGCACCATTTTACAGGAATATTTATACTAAGGGATTTATACCCACATTTTTGTTGAAAATGCTCTCAGAATGCACCAAATCCAAAGTAATTTTTCAAAATTTTCTGGGGGAGGCCCCCCAGACCCCCGCCGCTGGGTATCGTCTTTGGCGAGGACGCCGTCGGGCTTCGCTCGCCGGCCCTTAAAACCCCCCTTTCAAAATTACTGGCTACGTAGTGCAGGCCCTTAGGGGCAAAAATGAGCATCTTTAGGCTAAACGTGTTACACGTTGTTTTTTTGCATTTTTTTGTAGTTGAGGAATCTAACTTCAATTTTAGTGGGTGCCGCAACTTTTTGGGTCACGTGATCACCCCCAAATCGGGGGTTCCCCCCAAGTCAATTTTGAGCTCTTTTCACGGCATTTTTATGCAATTAGATACGTTATTTTTTTACATTTGGACTGACTGCCACTACAAAATGCACGAGATAAAAATCACACAAAATTATGTTATTAATGACGTCATTGTGACGTCATGTATTAATTTTTTGCTTGTTTTTTTCTTATTGTAGTCGCTTGTTTGTTGTTGGTGTTACTTTTTTGGTTACAATAAGTTACCAATGGTTTTTCAACTGATTTGATTAGTATTGAGTGTCAGTACTAACATATTCAAAATGTTAAGGAATCCAACTTCCGGAAAGTGGTTATTTTCAAGATAGCTTCCAAGATGGCCGCCAAACCATTGAACAAAACAGTAAATTGACCATAACTCAGTCATCATATGACCAAAACATGTAGTTTTGGTGTCTATATCTAGGTTTTTATACCCTGTGAAGTCAATGAGACCATTCTCAGAATTTTTGAATTATCTGATAGCCTATAAATTCAATATGGCAAACCAAGATGGCCGCCAAACCATTAAAATAACAGTAAATTGACCATAACTAGGTTATCATATGACCAAACGTGTAGTTTTGGTGTCTATATCTAGGTTTTTATACCCTATGAAGTCAATGAGACCATTCTCAGAATTGTTAAATTATCGGATAGCCTATAAATTCAATATGGCAATCCAAGATGGCCGCTAAACCATTAAAATAACATAGTAAATTGACCATAACTAGGTCATCATATGACCAAAACATGTAGTTTTGGTGTCTATATCTAGGTTTTTATACCTTGTGAAGTCAATGAGACCATTCTCAGAATTGTTAAATTATCTGATAGCCTGTAAATTCAATATGGCAAACCAAGATGGCCGCCAAACCATTAAAATAACAGTAAATTGACCATAACTAGGTTATCATATGACCAAAACGTGTAGTTTTGGTGTCTATATCTAGGTTTTTATACCTTGTGAAGTCAATGAGACCATTCTCAGAATTGTTAAATTATCTGATAGCCTATAAATTCAATATGGCAATCCAAGATGGCTGCCAAAACAATTAAAAATGTACAATAACAATGTATTGTTTATTAAACAACCCAGTAAATTTCTATCACAGGGATTTCTATATACAGTATAGCCTATTTGTGTTAACTGAGCAGGCATAAAGAGCTCATACGATGTGGTCATGTAGAATCTTGACATAATCAGCGTAAAGAAAGCAAATGAATCAAGTATTACTAATGCTCATCGCTGTCACTCTCGATGTCATCGTCTGTAATTATGTGATTGCTGTATGGACACATGAACCAGTTTGGCATGGTCCACATCCAGCATGGTATGGTAGCACATATCTCCGGCAACTACAGTGAGGTGAACACGATTCGCAAATGCAGTGATCATTTTCAGTAGGTTGTCCGGGGCAGCTTTCATGTCCGTCATGATTGGAACCATCTGATTATTGTCTACTTTCCATCCCCAGTCTAGAGCATCCATACCATCTTCAGTAACCTACCCATCCTGACCATAATCTGGTAGTAAACTCTGAGGCAGTGGAATTTGGTAAAGGATGATGTAGGTGGCAAAAGTTCAGGGTGAACAAAGGATTTGGCTGTTTTAATTTTCTTGACCAATGTATTGTATCGCTGTGTTTCTAGGTTACTACTGCCATCGTTGCCAAACGTAACGGTCATAGCTTTGTTTCCAAGATGATGTGGTCTGTCTGATTTGGGAGAATAAAGCAATTTGCACATTCTTTGATTATTGGTTGACTTTTCACTAGTTTCTTGAAAGCGTCTTCTTCCCGATACCAAATATCCTTGACGTTGAATCACAACCGGTGAATGCATGAATGAAGAGGAGCTGTGAGCATAATTATGTCTGGTCCGATGATTGCTTTAAGTTTGTTGATGTCGTGTATCTTGGTTGCGTAAGCCTTTTCGGAGCGGAAGTAGAGGTCTTTAATGTCTGGGTCAGTGTCAGCATAGCGTAGTATCAATAATAAAAGGTCCGTGTCTTCACCAATTAAAGTCGTACTATGTCGATGAGGGCTGTCCATCTGCCGTCTTGACGATGTCAACATCTGCATCACCTGGAGCGTTCCTCACATTGCAGCTTCTATTCCTCGGTTGAGCAGAAGTTAATCCTTCCTTGTTGGAAGCTCGAGGCAAGAACTGCTCCTTCTTTCCAATGAACTTGGTGTCTACAGTAAAGTGAACAACCGGGTGGACGTTCATGCCGCGTCTTTGATGGGTATTGTCTTTGATAGACGGACCACCATATCCACCACAGACCACCGTTGCTAAGCGATAATGACGAATGGTAAAATCTGCATACGACTGTGCAATAGACCCATAACTGTCTCCAGTTTCAATGGCACTCGATGCAACAAGAACCCTCCATCAAGGACGTAGTGATCGGTTTTCGAGACAGATTCTTTCACTACTTCATAATCAGCTGACATCACACTGCTGGCATGTTCTGTGATGGCAGTAGCTATTTGAGGCTTATCTTCTGCAAGAAACAGGGTCTGGGTGTTACGTGGCTGTCACAAGTAATACTCGTCTTCCTCTCAACTGGCCTGAGTTTTTGGGAAATGACAGCAACAAAACTACGTGATATCAACTGGTTCAACAAGCTGTGATAACTCCAGTCGATCCAAACTTGTTTACGATTGTTGTAACATCGTTAGATACAGCTCTTAACAATCAAACATTGGACATGTCTGAGGTTTCCCCATGTGATCACGAAGAGGCAGACACCCGTATGTTTCTCCATGTGAAACATGAAAAATCCGATGCCATAGTCAAAACAGTAGATACTGATGTGGTAGTTATTGCAATTTCGTGTTTTGACAAGTTAGAAATCTGTAAATTATGGGTTGAATTTGGAGTTGGAGAAAAAACTCGCTTCATTCCAATTCATGATATTGTTTCATCTTCACCTCAATCTCCGATGATTTGCGCTTTTTTACCTTTGTTTTATACTATCACAATCTGTGATACTGTTTCGTCTTTGGAAAAAAAGGCTTGGGATTGTTGGAAGCTTAATCTTACCGCAATGTGTGGCTCATTTAACTCTCTGAATTTCTCAAGCTCACCTAGTTCTATAAATGACATACAAAAGTATGTCATAGCTCTTTAGGCAATAGTCCTACTATCACGGATGTAGACGAATGCCGTTATATGATGTTTACCAATGGTTGCACTATTGAAAAGCTGCCACCAACGTCAGCTGCTCTGATGCAACATACACGCAGAGCGATACATCAAGCTGAAATACGGAAATCAAGCCTCGTAAATGTTCAGCAACTACCTTCTCCTTTAGCTTGGGGTTGGAAGCATAATGATGCAAATCAGCTTGTTCCGTTTTGTCAGTCTACTTGTGGCTCTCGATGTTCCTGTAAGAAAAAATCCATAAAATGCACAAGTCTTTGTTCATGCGAGTACGAAACATGCAATTCGACCACAAAATATCGAATCCTCTCTGATGTTTCATCTTCAATCCACATTGACGTTTCATCTCCAATCCACACTGATCATTCAAGAAATGCTTTTGACTTTCTAAACTCTATCTTGTAACTTGAAAAAACTTGTCGTACACGAATTTTTTTAACATCAAATTACGTATGGTAGAAATTTAACATCGAAAACCGCTAGTTTTTTCATCTTGAATTAACAGTGTTAAGACTCTGACATTGCATCATCTGGGGTCGTGTATTAATTTGATTTGTAAATCATAATTAGGCCTACATATTATTTTAAATTTTAAAGTGGCATGACCAAAAGAGAAATTCACCCCTGGTAGCTGCTCTTCTGGTTATTCCCTTGATGACGTCGTTATTGCGTCATACTGTACTGGAATTATTGTTATTGCTTGCAATTGTAAAATTTTAAGCATTTGCAAAACTTATAATGAGAGTATTTGATCGCCTTTTTCGGAATAAACTTACCTTTGGTTCCTGAATTTGAAGTTGTCTAGTTTTAATAATGTAATGATGACGTCATAAAAGATGTAATCATGACGAAACTACTTTTAGGAATTGTGAAATGGTATTAGTAACCGGTACTCCAACTAAAACCAACAGCAAACGACCAAAATAGGTTCAAAAAGCAAAAAAATATATGTGATGACGTCACAATGACGTCATCAGTAAAATTATTTTGTGTTTATTTTGTCTCACTTATTTGTATGTGCTTTTTAAGTTAAAATATACAAAAATCAAATATGTAATTGCACAAAAATGACGTAAAAAGAGCTGAAACGTGATTTTTGGGGAAATCCCCGATTTGGGGGTGATCACGTGACCCAAAAAGTTGCGGCACCCACTAAAATCAAAGTTGGGTTGATTAACTGCAAAAATATGCAAAAAAACAACGTGTAACACGTTTAGCCTAAAGATTCCCCTAAGGGCCTGAACTAACGCTACTGGTTCAAAACATACAATAATTCCACTTTAAGTCAATTAAAAAAATTTCATTTTCACATGCTTTTTCTTGAAGGGGCGGCAAAATCTGAATCCGCCCCGGGCGGCACATTCCCTAGCTACGCCACTGGTCGCATATTTAACTGTTTTGCTTAGTGCTTGCCAGCTGGACGAAATTTCCGTCTTTATCTCAGTAATTTGTATTGTAGTGTAGTGACAAGTTTTAGTGGCGTACGGTGTTGTGTTCCAATTTCGACAGCCTTGAGGCTAATTTTACAGAACTACAATTCTTGAATAGACGTTTTCAGAAGAGTGTTTCTTTAGGTCATTACATACAGACGAACGGATCCGGGAACTTTATGTTACAATTTTCCCACGAAGAGATTATGGTTTACCGCTGTGACCAGGTCTCAAGCACATTTTCAAGTTTTCAAGGTATTCAAGAAACTTTCTTATATGAAAGAAGTTCGTCTTATCAGAACAAGGGATTCTATTTATTAACCTACAAATCAACTTACCAGATCACCACGCTGATTTTTTGCAGTTTGATCTTTTCTTTTCCTTCTTTCGCTAAAAAAGTAACAACCATAAATAGTAGTGGAATAATCATCTATCAGGCTGTCAAACATTTGAAAGCAGTTTATTTCGAAATGTATTCTCGGCAACCCATTTATTTTAGTTTTAACAGGTCCAAAATGATGTTTATGACTCCACGATTAAGTAGTCCTATAAGACTATATAGACCAACATTTAGAAATCAAAAGTATAGTAGGCTACGTAGCCTACGCCTCGGCAATTTACTACGTAGTGTAGAATCATAATTTTAAACTTTGAATCAGACACGTAGGCCTGGTCACCAAGATTGACGGTAGTGTATAAAGTTTTTTATTGTTAAAGTAGCCGATCATGGTCTTGGTCTGTAAACTATTTTATGCACTGGGTCTATTGTTTCGCTGAGCGGACAAAGGGAAAACCGTTCTTGAAGTGAGTTCCTCTAGCGCACACCCTGAGAGTTGAGCGTTTTGAAACCAGAAGAAATCCAAACTAGTATAGTAGGCTACCGCAGCTTATATTTACGGATTGCTAACATGAGTCACAGGAAAGTTTAAAAAAAAATTTGTAGGCCTTGCTGGTAGCCCACCATTCACATATCCGAGCCCGAATAAGAGCAGAGCAAGACACCTTTTAAAATGGGGTAGGCCTATAAGCTACTCCTACCAGTAAATTCGTTGAGAAAAGAGGTGGTTTTCCTACAAAGAGCAAAACAAAACGGATTAGATGCAAACGAATAGACAAAACTAACATGCAGGCTCTCGACTGCTAGCGCGTTGGGCTCGCAGTCGAGAGCCTGCATGTTCGACTCCAGCCACCCGCACTTGCTGTTGTTTCTCTGGGCAAGAAACTTTACGATAATTGCCTCTACCCAGTGATCGATTTCGAGTAATGGGTAGTACCAAATTTAAGTCATAAGTAGAGTAGACAACCGGAAACAGACATTGCAGTCGGCTGCAGCGTGGGTCAGGTGTATGTCGGAAGGCGTACAGCCGTACACCGATGCATAGCGCTCAAGTCCGCTTTCCCGCAATGCAGGATAAAGATAAACAAACAAACCATGTTTTTATCGTTTTTCTCCCCTGGAAAGGTGGTGAGACTGAAACAATCATTTTTGGTATAAATTTATGCCCTGCTCCTCCCTACCCTACTGTTGTATATCTGAATTGTGAACGAACTACAGCTTATCAATACTATGTACAATCAAGCAACACTTTACATTCAGCAACCACTAAGCGAGAACTACAATACTAAACTGATCATAGCGCATACGATAACAAGACGGTAACAGTGGGTCATTGTTACGTCACACACGAATACCACAACCCCCCTTTTTCTACAAGGAAGTTGTGAGCAACAGTTTGTTTCTCAACGTCCGGAGCTTTATGTACAAACATAGTCATTCAACTTTGACGGTCCTCTGGCACGTCGCCTGCTCCGTCGTGGAGGTATCGATCGCACATTAACATTGTCATTGAAATGAACTTTCCGATTGGGCGAAGGTATCTCATCCTCTCCTTCGGTTGTCTATCTCTGGTCGCAAAAATCGTCGATTACGCCAGCAGATTCGACCACTGGGTAGTTTGATGTTGTAATCACAGTTTTTACCTATGCCAACAACTTGACCGATACGATCCCATTTACGTGAAACTGGGTTTTGTATCCGTACACTTTGACCGATAAGAAGGGGATTGAGAACTTTGGAATGCTTGTTGTAATTTTGCTCTGCATATTTCTTTATGCTTGCTGCAGCTTTATCCCAATTTTCAAATTTCTTTTTCCACGCTTCACTAAACGACTGGATCCGGGCCGGTACGATCGATCGTATGGGAGATCCATATAAAATTTCAGCGGGTGACAAACCATGAGCTTTCGGAGTATTTAGCCATTCTAGAAAACCTTCACAAAATTCTTCGCTGTCAATGCTGCCTCTTTCAGATGTTTTAGCAAGGAGGTTCTTCATAGCCTTGACAGCAGCTTCAGCGTGTCCATTCGACTGAGGATAATGAGGTGTACTGCGCACAGAGGTAGCACCCCATCTTTTTAAGAATTGTCGAAATCTACTGGAAGTGAACTGAGGTCCTCCGTCTGTTCTCACGCGGACTGGTACGCCTGTATCTACAAAGTATTTCCTGATAACACTGATCACCTGTTGAGAAGTTGGATCGTGGTTAAACTCTGTAATCTTTATCCATCCAGACAAACGATCAACATACACGAGATAACACTTTCCCGCGTAACTGAAAAGATCCATTGATACTTCTTCAAAAGGGCGAGTTGGAGGAGGATCAAACTTCATTGGCTCTTGCTGTTGGCTGGATGAGTGCTCTTGACACTTGCTACAAGACTCAACTGTAGTCTTTATGTCATTGTTGATAGCTGGCCAATAAACAGTTTGTCGGGCACGACGTTTGGTTCTGTCAATACCTTGGTGTGAAGAATGCAGCTTGGTCAGGATTTCTTTTCTTTTAGCCTGAGGCACCACGATGCGATGACTGTCCAAGAGAATCAATCCATCCTCGATCGACAATTGATCTTTTAGTTTCTTAAAAACTTGAGAAGCAGAATTCAGCTGCTTGTCTTGAAAATTGTTTTGGATTGACGCTATAAGCTCTTGACTTTGTTGATCTGTGCGAGTGGCTTCTTTGAGTTCTTCCAATATAGGATCAGCACGGATGGCACCTTCTTCGTTTCTGAGGATTGCAAACACCTTGTGTATGGTCGTACTGACGACTTCGTCAGTAATCAAGTCGTCTTTTTCTGGGTCTCTGCATGGAGCTCGGGATAGGGCATCAGGGATTTCATGATTTTTGCCTTTTCTCCAGACAGTTTTGAATATGTATCCCCCTAGCTTTTCTTTCAGCCGTTGAATTCTGGGATTGTCCACCATATCCAAAGTTTGATTGTCCAAGATTGACTCTAATGGCTTATGATCCACGACTATGTCGAATGTAGGCAAACCTTTCAGGTAAATTTGACATTTATGTATTGCCCATACCACTGCGAGTAATTCTAGTTCAACCATGGCATACCTGGATTCTGTTTCAGTTGTGAAACGAGATCCTGCCTTTGTGAGTTTCCATGCATCATTATGCTTCTGTAAAAGAGCATACCCTAATCCCTTGAGTCGGGACGCATCAGTTTGAAGCATAGTAGGTAGCTTCGGATCAAAGGAAGCTAGGATGGGAGGACTGCAAAGGATTGCTTTTGTCTCCTTGAATGCTTCATCGTGAATTGGGGTCCAAACAAAAGCGTTTTTGGGTTTTAACAAATCTCTAAGAGGAGAAGCGACTTCACTCAGTCTGCACGTGAATCCTCCTAGCTGATTTGCCATACCCATGAAGGAGCGAAGACCTTTAAGGTTACTGGGGGTGGGAAAATCGGAAATAGCTCGTATTTGTTTAGGATCTGCTGTTATTCCATCCTCACTCACCACATAACCAACGTAGTCAACGGTGGTGCACATGAAGTTAAACTTACAAGGATTGAGTGTGATTCCATACTTTCTGCATCGATTGAGCACTTCGACAACGGTGTCGAGACTTTGTTGCGCTGTTTTGCTGTAAACTAGAATATCATCAACAACTTTTTCGACAAAGTCGATGCCGTAGATTGCTTCATCACCTCTGGCACAGTACTCATCTTGGGAGGAAGTTAATCCCATAGGCGCTCTTAGAAACTTAAATCTTCCGTGTGGAGTAATAAAAGTAGTGAGGTCCTGGCTTTCAGGAGCTAAAGGGACTTGCCAATATCCTTTTGCCGCATCCAGTGTAGTAAAATATTTTGTCCCAGATGGGATATTTGTGATGGCTTCATGCGGCGTTTTTGATGGATAGTAAGGGCGTCGAACGTATTGGTTCAATTTTTGAAGATCAACACATAATCGAATACCTCCTTTTGGCTTTGGCACCACAACGATAGGATGAACCCAATCAGTTGCTTCTGTCACTGGTTCTATAACACCAGCTGCAACTTGTTTTTCAAGTTCTTCTTTAAGAAGGTGTCTGTACGCCAAAGGAATTTGACGAGGCGTAGATACAGCATATGGTTGTGCTTCTTTCTTCAAAGAGATTTTCATCGGCTTGACATTCATTTGACGGAGTTCGCCATCGTTAGCAAATACATCTTGAAATTCATTCAAAAGTGTATGCTTCATCTGATCGACTTCTTCTGGAGTAGGTTGATTTGAGATATGAAACTTGCTTTCTTTTACACTTGAAATTTGCTTTGCAGTATGCAATCGATGCAAGGTTAGAGGTTTAGGATAGTCTGGTGGCAAAATACTAAGTTGCTTGCAAACATACCATGCGAGTAGAAAATCTTCAACTTCGTTACACACATAGATGGTTTCTTTTGAAGACATTTCTCCATACTCTATTTCGCAGTGCAAAGTGCCAATGCATGTAAGTGACTGTCCATTCGCGGTCATCAAAGGGTCGTTAGTTGGTGGTTTTAACATGCTAAGATCGTATCCTAACTGTTTAAGCTTGCCTGTTCCTATAAGGGTGGCTTCAGCACCGGTATCCGGCGTGGCTTGACTGGAACCAATAACACTTCTAGATTTTGCTGATCGCAATGTAACTAAAATTTTCGGAGCTGGTAGGCTATCCTTTTGCAATGAATTAATAGCACTTCGTTTAACTTGACCTGTGTGTTTCTTGTTAGTTACGCGACTGACAGAATTTGACATCTTAGAGTGGCATACAGAAGCAAAATGTCCACTTTTGCGACATTTTAGACATACCTTGTCTTTAGCAGGACACTGGGTTTGTCCTCTGGGTGGGCAGTTCGGTTTTCCACATCGTCTGCATGATTTCACATCTCTCTCTCTAGATTTAGGCCTATATGGACGTCGCGGAAGTTTATTTCGGTTAATAAACCTGCTCCGCGTCCTTTCCATGGCAGCTTCGTCTGATTTTGCAGCTTCTTCTGATCTACAAACATCAGTTACTTTCTGAAGAGTTGGAAGCGGCGTGATAGCTAACAATTTCTGTCGAAGTTCCTTGTTTGAAATTCCAGACATAACTTTTGTAACTAAGCGGCGATCTAAGCAATTCACACAAAGATCGGCTTCTCTAGCTAACGTTTTAATAGCAATAAGAAACGAATCAAAAGATTCCCCTTCGAGCTGTCTTCTTTCTTCGAAAGCTACACAATCCAAGGCTATGTTGCGTTGGCTTCGAATGTAACCCTTTACTTTATCGAGAACTTCTTCCGGTTGAAGCTCGGTGTCATCAGGTATGAGTAAGACATGTTCGAGAGCTTCTCGCATTTCTATAGAGAAAAAACTTCTCATTAACGCTAATCGGCTGTTCCGAGATAGCTGTGCTGCTTGCGAGACTGTGACGTAATCGTTGTACGACTTCCGCCATCTTGAAAATTCGCCTAACGAGACTCCTACATTAAGTACAGGCGGCTTCTGCGCATCTGCTTTTGAGGGTCTATGATTCCCGACCTCACTGTGCCTAGTTGGTGGGCAATCTTCTGCAGGCGTTTGCGGCTGAATCATTTGGGCAATTAGATTTTGCATTTGTTGCTGACTTTCAGCTGTCTGCACTTCAGCGCGATGTTGCACTTCTAATTGCGATTTTAAAAATTGTTGAAGCCATGCTGGGGTGGCTGAGCTTGCGGCCACTTCATCAGCTTCAGTGACTGTGGGTTGCGCTGCAGTTAATTCAGATAATTTCTTCTTAGCTGCTTGAAGTTCAGCTTCTAATTCTTTGCGCGACTTTGGCATGATTAGAAATACTAGGTAGCCTAGGCTAACCCAAAACTTGCTAAACTCAGCTGACAATAAATCTAGGCTATAAGCAAATTTAATGTCCTTCTAGCTTTCTCTTGGCTCGGCTTTAAAATACCGGCGACGCCATGTTGTATATCTGAATTGTGAACGAACTACAGCTTATCAATACTATGTACAATCAAGCAACACTTTACATTCAGCAACCACTAAGCGAGAACTACAATACTAAACTGATCATAGCGCATACGATAACAAGACGGTAACAGTGGGTCATTGTTACGTCACACACGAATACCACACCTACCAATGCTGTTGATGACTTATAAAACAAACTAAGTTAGGCCTACTTAGCTTACCGATCTAAAATATGTCCGACACAACGCAAATATGTTTGTTGTGGTGGATTGGAAACCGTCTTTGAAGCAGTTGCTTTTCTTCGAGGTGTTGAAGTTCGACCATTAAGGTTAGCGAATGCTTCATTAGGTTTGAAAACTGACCTTGAAATAAACGGTCTGGATGTAAGCTGTAATGCGCACTACACATTGCCTACATACAGGGTCGTTGATACGATATCTTGGGCCGGTACCAATGAAATTTTTGGGCCCCAAACAAAGAAATTTTGTTAGAAAACTCATGGTATCCAAAGAATACGCGGTGGTTTTCTTTGAAGCAATATACCGCTGTGTTTTGTGTCGGTTTACCAGATTTTAGTAAGTCACATAGGCCTATAGCCTAAGAAAAGTTCTTTTTACTGGAGGAAGCTGTTCATTTTATATTCATCTTTAGACCTGATTTTGGAGTAGGCCTACAACAGGATAGCCTATTCTAATCTAAGACTTCTGGTATAATTTTTTGAAATTTTCATCCAAAACTTTCTCTACGGTAGCCTACTCTGAAAAATACTTTTTTGAAAGGGTTATATTTACGACGCCGTGCATGGGCGCCGATCGTTCTATAAAATTGGTGGGGACATTTACTCGGAAGGTAAGAAGGAGTGACGAACGAAACGAGCTCGAAAGATCGGGAGTCTGTTGCGTCTAATGCGATGTATACTTATTTTGTTAGTTTCAGCATTGGACAGCAGACGTCCAAACACTCGGTAACGAGTCTCCGGCGAATTAAAAACGAAGTCCTTGGCGAGGTCATGGAGGTTGATCGAATTCAAAACTTTGTTGTGCACATGGCAGACCATTGCATGATTTAGCCGTTTCTTTGTCATGGTATTGGCCTATCGTAACCAAGTTTTGACACGTCGTAAAGTTGAAAATGACTGTTCAGCTGAACACGAGTGGGCTGGTGAAATGAACAAAAGTCGCGTAAAAAGTTCCACCTGCGGAAACATTTGGCGAACAGCGGATGGCATCCATCCGATGTTCGGCATCTTCTTGAATATTATTCGAAAATCTTCCACCGAACTTCCAATTTGCTGCTTTCGAAAGAACCATATAGTTCTTGTGCAAGGGACTCTGTGTCAGAGAACTTAGGATAATTGTCCACTACCACAGGTGATTGTAGCTTTCCACTAAAGAGTGATTCTTGTAGAATTTTGTAGTGCCCAAGATCGGTCGACTTGAAATAGTCAGTAACATTTTGCTGCGCGCTGTCCAATGTCCATGACTGCAAAATACTCTGACCGATATTTCGTCTCTAGTGTTTGAAGTTGAGGAGGTTGACCATGTCCATGCTGAAGACGATTTGGGATCTTTTTGAGACGTGACAGTTTCAATGACTCAAGGTTGCAATCCTCCATTAGCCTCTCAAAATCTACAAAGACAAGATGAAATTCTTCTTCACTGCGTAGATGGCGGAGTTTATTCCTTTCGAGCATGCCAGCCACAGTCACCGTGCAACCTTACAAGGCTTTGGTAAAACGTTCCGGACACTAAATGACAGACAATGCCGCTAATAACCCAAGCGTATGCTAATGGTCCTGGCGTAACCAAAACAAATACAGTTTGCGAGTTGCACCAGGGTTTCCCCACATTATAAAACATTTCCACTACGGTCGGGGTTTCCTCGCATAAAACAAAAATTTTGTCCCCTCCTTTCAATAGATTTTAGACGTCTGACTAATAAAATTGTGGCATTGGGTTAATATTTTCCCTTTCACATTATAAAAATAATCTAAAAAGATGGCGGGGACATGTAAAAAGATGGTGGGGACATGTCCCCGCTGTCCTTAGGGATCGGCGCCCATGACGCCGTGAAAATGATATCGAATTTTGTTTACGTCGTTTTTGTTTTTAGCATTTTAAGGTAAAATATTATAACGTAAATCCAATATTAGGCTACTGTTGAGGCGATTGATATGAGGCCAATTCTACGGCGATATATAGCCCTTTTCGAAAAGCAATTTTTAATAGAGGGCGGAAAGGTTTTAGCTGGAAATTTCAAACAAATTATACCAGAGGTCTTACCATATCCTGTTGTAGGCCTATCCAAAAATTCAGGCTAAAGTTGAATTTGATTTTTCCCCTATTAGCCTCCCCCCCACCCCCCTTGCTTTAATGAAATCTCTATGAGGCCATGTTACGCATATTCTTGATATGCAACACAATTCAATTCAACAAAAAATTGCAGTTATTATTACTGTCAAATTCAAAGGAATTAGATTAATCAAAATATTAGACTTAGACTAACAGGCTACCTCTACCCTACATTAAGCTATGGAGGCAGTTCATAAGGGAGATCACAGCTGATCAAACATGACCAATCTGTTGAAGAAGAATTAGGCTATAGCCTATCGGCCTACTACAAATCACAGTTACAACTCCTCTCTGTTTAAATAATGTTGAATGAACAAGATGTTGAAATCTTACTTTGGGCTTAGCTGTGTAGTCACACGGCTACTTTTCTGGTCATCTTGACATAGCCAATAATGATTCTTTTGATGCTGATGACGTACACAGAAGCTTAACTGGCAGACGCTGCATACCATTGGCACCAACTCTCTTTGGGAACACCAAGGAACTGAACATCGGATGGCAAAAGTCTGAGAGAAAAAATAACCATTTTAGTTTAGCCTACTTTCAAATAAAGTTTTTTTTGTTGCAGTATAATTGAAACGTCGTCTAACTCGATTAAAAACTCAGCATTTTTATAGTTGCAGCCTACTTATACAATCAACTACAAAGTTAGCCTACCGTACTAAAAAAACATTTAAATGAATCGCTACGCTACATGAATTTGCTTCTGCTCTCTCTGAAAGCGTAGGCTTCAGCCAAGGCCATTGAGAAGATAACTTTGGCCTGGTACTAATGTGATCTTTTGGCCCCCAAATCAAGATAGCTGCTTCTAAGGAAAACGCACTGTAGCCTATATCCAAAAAGTACGTGGTTTCATTTGATTCCTGCTCCTATTGGAAACGTTACGATACGGGCTCCTAAAAAGTGTTCAAAAGTAGCCTTTGTCAAAGCGACTTGTTTCAGCTATTGGCTAAATATTAAGTAGAACCTATTTCTTTTTCGCCTGACCGGCCTGACCTTGTGAATTATCTCCATATGACTTATCACGTCATTTTTGTGTTGTTTGGTCATGACCTGTGGTGGATTATAAATATTATTCCATTCGTCTTGTAAGAAATTCTTAGTGCGGATTGAATTAACTGCATTAGTGTCTTGTATTTCGTAAACCTGTGTGTGTGTGTGGGTCTATGAATGCCTGGTGTGGGTAGCCTATTTAGGCTACGTGTGTTTGCTATTTTCCTGCTATACACGAATGCTTGAAATAAATCCTAATAGTAAAGTGATAGTAAAAATAGAATAGTGGTATTAATCACATCACTCACCTTCAAAATAATGAAAAAGACAGCCTTTACCGAAATCAAAATGATGCTCATGTAAAAAAAACTTGATGCAATATCTTTCTGGTATGGAATTGTGTAGATTCTGAAATACTGAACAATTATTTGAATTGTTTTAAAAATACTAGTCACAGCAGACCACAAACTAGCAAAGGCAACACTCGCAAAACCAGGTTCCTTCACCACGGGTTTGAAATGGTGTAATCTTGGCTGAGCTAATCTTCTGGGCCTGAAAATAGGAAGCCTGCGATTTATTGGGATATTGATTCTTCTGTTCATCTTGATACCTGATACCAAGTCTTAGCTCAAATTAAACAAAAATCGCTGAAAATATAACATGACAATGATTTGCAAGCTACACTCAACATAACAAGAGTTTTTGAAAAATCAATAATTCCTCTCCAGTCCACTCACGTATGAATTGTCTACTCTGCAAAGTGTTCGATATCAAAGAAAATACTTGCTTTCTTTTGTGACAAAAATCACAAATGTTAAACATTGTTTCAAATCCATAAAACTAAGCCAGAGTTGCAAACGAATGCTTTATCATGCAAAATCAACGCACTTGGCCGGCAAACGTAGTTGCATAACTTGTAGAATGTAGCTGTCTGACCATGAATCTGGCTTGTCAATAGACAAGGCTGCCTCGTTTTTATCGAAGTTCTATCTGCCGATTGAAACGATTTTTCTGCCACAAAACGATTACATCTGTCATTAGCTAAAAAAACTTTCGGACCGAAGGCAACGCCGTGGATAAGTGCAGGATCCTAATCAGAACTTCTGCATAAAGTTTCGACTGATATTACTACATACTAATTTTATGTATTACTTAATCTTGGTTTTTATGTAGGCTACAATATTTCATTTTTGTCGTTGCGGAAGCTGATCCGGACTTGAGTGACTTTGCAAATGGCAAAGCAAACAATAATTGGTCTTCCATCCTTAAGTCGTGGCTTTTCTAGTCGATGGGTACGCTGTACATGGGTTTCCACTACTGTGAGTCATAGTCACTGACTATTTGTGCTTTAGAAATTTGAGTGCTACCTCCTCTCCATCGTAGTTGTTTGAAATTGTGTGTACGTTTCCAGTCCACAAATCTTACAGCAAAGAGCATTCAAACAGATGGGATTACGTTTAAATTGAGGAGACGGATCTTGTTCTGACCATGGGGCAAGAGTGTTGACAGGGGGGGGGGGGTACTTTTAGACTCGAGATGATTTTAGGGGCCCTTAACTTGAAAAATACACCTCGTGTTCTTTTAATATAGTGCGTTTTTCTAAAAAGCATCTTGATTTGAGGCTCGAGGATTTCATTGACACCGGGCCTATATTATTCTCAACGGCCCTGGGACCGGGAGTCTACTCTATTGCGCTAATCAATGTAATCATTCCATCAACGCAAGGTCATGAATTCAACAAGATTGTTTATTGAAGCAGTGACGTCACAACAAACATGCTTCACCTGCAACATATGACCAGAATGTAACCAAAAAATAATTTATCCAGTCATCAAAAAAGTCCTTTTTACATTAATTCGACGTCTGCAGACGTTAAATCAATGCAAGAAGAACTGATTTGCTGGCTGGGTAAGAATTGCACAGCAGATCACACAATAACTGTGTGGGCTATATCTATAATAAAGAACTTTAAAATGAAAAACAAACACATCTTTTGACCTTAAAAGGATGACCATGTGAACGACGATGAGACAGGAATTTCAGAATGAATAACAATACCCGTGCAAAGTGTTTGTTGATCGTCAATGCAATGCAAAATTGGGTTATTTAAACGTACATTACGGTATAGCTAGATCTTTATGAAATACAAAATTGAGACCGATGTCATTGGAAAGAATAGCCAATGAGATGATGCAACGTGTTCTGCTCAGAAGCTCTTGCAAACTAACATCATATTTAGACGGCCAACTTTTCAAAAAAACAACCCGTTAAGGTTAATCATTTTTTTGGTTTTTAATAACGAAAACACGTAATGTGACATCAAATAAAACATCCAGTGCATGTATTCACTCGTCACAGTTGCGCTTGGGAAAGCTGCAAACACTTTTCCCGACTAAAATTATAACAAGCTCGGGGCGCATTGCCCGTAAATTTTCAACTAGCTTGATATGAATTGAAGCAAGTTAAAATTGCTTGCGTTTCAGTAGACGTTAAAAGGCTGGCGTCACCCAGACAACAAATCAACCGTTTTTTACATTGAATCAATGAAAAAATGGTTGATTTGCTGTCTGGGTGAGGGGTTGACGAAACAGGAAAATCGACAATAACAGGCTGACAGCACAAGAGTAACAATAACACTTTCAAGGTCTTTCACGCTCTCACAAACGCAAAGTTTGCGTTATACGTTGGCATGTCAGTGAGAGGTCACTAGGCAATGACCCGTTTCTTTTAATTCTCAATTCCGGCAAAAAACATGAAATCACGCAAGAATGGACGGCATAGAAATTGATGCCAATCAAAGCCACAACAGTTGAAAACAGCCAGATCAAGACTGAACCCTATTTTCCTTAGCACTCGAGAAAAAGCATCTTGATATTAAAATATTGGTGACCACACAAGAAAAACTGACACAAAACATCCAAGCAGTCATTGCTCATTTACTGAAGTTTTAATCTCAAAAAGCAGTTTATTTTTATGTACGATTTTCTTTCAAGTTTAATAAAAGCCCAATAATTTCAGGCAAATACACGTCGATTTAACGTAAGCTTTCACGTATTACAATGAAGCAAAAGTAGTACTTTTACTTACATCAGCAAGGTGGTCGAATCCAGTGTTAAACCGAAGCTTTTTGTAAATGAGAACTGATTGAGATGACATGTTAGTAACACAGCATGGCGTGTCAATTGCAGGCGCCAAGTGGAAAAACCCGTTCTTTTTGCATTGGATCAACATTTTCCAGCTAGCAAAGTTTCTTCGCAGACCTTCAACGTGAAAAGGATGGTTTTTGAAAGCTGGGTTATCGCTCCACAAAAAGATGTTGCTGGCAACGACATAGCTCGTAACTCTTTTGTAAGCTTCTGCGAGCAACCACACCATCAAGTGGCGCGAGCATGCTATGCACAACATGATCTCGACTGCGACTGGCAAAATTTCAATTGAAGGGGCAAAGTGACATTTGATGGTACACTGGGTGCAAATACGAAACACATTCGTATCAACAGCTGCACTGCAACCAACACTTGATTACGTTTGTGTGAGCTAGTTTTATCCTTTGCATCCTGCAAGGTAAATAAAAGTGTGACAAAACAAATCGTGAATAAAGATTTAAATAAATAAAACAGAAAATCAGGGGAGACAAATTAGTCCGAAGTTTACGTTCAATTGTTCATACATCGATTGGAGAGATTGGTATGAATATGAGTGAAGTTTGTAGTGAAACTAATGGACTGAGCGCAAGAGTGTAATTCACAAGATAAAACATTACGATTTGTCTCAGGTAAGAACTGTGCAATCAAGATCAAATTTTTGGGGACGATAACAATCTAACTAATCGCATACCGTTGAATGCAGTAGTGGAGTTAGCTCGATCTAAGTGACCAAAATAACACAATAATTTTGAACAATACAAGATAAAGAACAGCACCACACGTTCAAAAGAAGATAATTTCAAGTAGCATTATTGATTTGACGTCGGCTGTGTAACCAGTTGGTGAAAGTGTCTGAGGACACCGGTTCGACACCTACCAAGAGCAACCCAGACAGCAATTTAGCAGGTTACATTGATTCAATGTAAAAAAAACGGCTGGTTTGCTGTCTGGAACGTCGCTGTGCGTTGAAAAGACACTCAAATGCTTACGACATACTCAAGAATGGACACAAAAATTAGCCTTTTGTTCTTCCGTCAACTTAATACTCTTCAATAAAGATGATACTCCTAGATACAGAAAAAAGAATAACTGCATTAAAAACTAACTCCACGTCCTTTAAGTTACATCCATGGACCAAGTAGATTGCGTTGCACAATATATTTGCAGTTTAATGGACTTGCCAACGTTTTTCGACAAATGTGGCGAGTTTTAGTTAAAAGCAAACAAACCACCTTGGCATGGAGACAGTTATCCAGACAGCAAATCAATGTAAAAAAACGGCTGATTTGCTGCCTGGGATACTTGCAAATATCATACGTCAGCATGTCAATCAACGAAATACTGAAAATAAGAACAAAGTATACTGAACTGTAAAATATTGACTAACATAAAAATACAACGCTACGCATGAAAACGATCATAAAATTGACTTTGCATTACATTGTACAATTGTTAATCTATCATATATATCGGATGAATACAACAGCAAACAATTGGGTTACACTTAATACAACTTTGCTTGAGTCAACTTGCAGTAAAAACGCATTGCAACACACAAAGAATTCTTATTACAACTTGAAATTTTCCATCAAGTTTTCGAAACATGTTTCTGGGAACGTACTTTCGACAATAATTAGCGAGCTGAGCTTCTGCAGCTTTCCGATATTATCTTTAACTGCCACGAATGAAGTCAGAGTCACGTGAATCGATGACGACTCAGTGGGGCATTAAAAGGCAAGAGCTCTTGAGACGACTGCAGCTCCCAGATGGTAAAATGAGTCGTTTTTACATGTAGACGTCGAAGCAACACAAAAAGGAGGGATTTTTGTTGATCGACCTAATTTTGTAGTTTGCTTTTTTATAGGAATTGGTTCGATGTGAACTTTGTGAGTGTAGAAGTTTAATAAATAGTTACATTTACACAGTCCAAAGCGACTCAAAGCTTCATACAAAAACCTTTTTAATTTCGAGATGTATTGTCGTCAGCATGAAAATAAATAAAAGTAAGTCATCTTATGAATGAGTCAGTTGCCACACTATGACGTGGCTGGTGTGTTGACTTCCTTGGGACATCTTCGCGTATTCGACCTTTTTCTCTTCTGGAGACAAAGCTCCCAAATCTCCTTTGCGGAAATCCACGTATCCCTCTCCTCCGCTGAGCACAAGAGTGCCCTCTGCGCGGGACGCTGGAAAATTCGGAGGGGAACCACCAACCGAATGAGGTGACGACATCGTCACGCAACCTTTACGTAATAAAAGCGTCATCAAGATGATGTGACTTTACTTAAATATTTTAAAGTTAAAACAAGGGATGGGTAAGAACAAAGGTTGTTATTTTCAGCGAAAGAAAGAAACTTGTCGCGCCTCACCTGGTACGGCAACAAAGAATTTGACTGCATCTCTGTAACCATGGAAACTCAGCTGTGCGTTGGCCATGGAACAGTAAGGAATAAAAGTTCCAGGGGTGATCTTTTCACTGACGGGGTCGCTGTATACTCTGACCACCCCTCCCGGGCGCTCCTTCACGGATGAGGAGAGAACAGGGGCAGAAGTGCTTGTTTTGGCGCCTAGAAATGTAATGGGGCGTTAGACGATTTAAAAAATTAAAACATGAAATAAGACAAACTTTTCCGCTAGTGGCTGTTCAAGCGATTTCGTTCCTTAAATAAATTTTCTTTAAACTGGGTCAGAACATCAAGAAAAGAACTTACAAGGCTCGATCAAGCTACTGGCTAGTGCTGCCACTACTCGTCGATCAACAGAGGTAAAATAAAATCATCTGGCACTTTGCTACTTTTTGCTGGGTTCTGATAACACAGGACCCTTTAGATTCAACATTTTTCTGAAACTTAGTTAAAAACTGCAAAAAGTAACAACTGCGCTTAAACTGCAACCTTTCTTTCGAAGAAACTTGATTTTCAACAACATTCCAGCCCGTTTGTTCATTTTCGTTGATCGCTTTTTCACTTTCTGGCTCAAACTCGATTTCTGTTCTTTGCACGTGCACTGCTCACTATCAAGCGCTAGCGAGCCGTCAACGATCACGAGTTTATTGCAAAGCAAACACTTCATGTCTTTCACTCCGCAGCAAGCGATAGTGTTCTGGTGCTTGAGCAAAGAAGTGTGTCTTTCTAAAGTGGAAACCCTGCTGCTTGTCCCTGACTGATCGGTAGCTGTATGAAATCAGAATCAAGTCAAACAAAATGAACCGATGATGAAAATAACAACTTGAAACAAATAACCTACTAAGACTTACAATGCAACACGTTCTAGTCTAAATCAATCCTTAACATATCAGTATCACACACGATAAACGGGGTATGAATAATAATGATGACATTACTGAAAATGAAATATCAAAACTACAAGATTGTGGCAATTGAGATTACCTTCTGACAAAGGAACAGACATCACCACTCCGTTGCCTGTTCCGATCCACAAGCGATGATTGGATATCATGAGGGAAGTTATCCTGAACGGAAGGGTCAAATGAAATACATGTAAACAATGTTTAAATACATGTAAGCAATGTGTAAACAATGTTGTGTCTTTGGCAGGACACTTAAAGGCATGTCTGAAGGTGGACATGAAGATTGACTTCTTGCCTTCCCGTCCACTTAATCTAAATCTTCAACAACCGGGCGTAAGCCTGGATACGACGACGACAATGTTTTGAAAACGTAAAGAAATTTCAGTGAATCATGATAGAAGTAGCTCACCTAACGAATGAAAAGCCCAGCTTCCCCGAGCCGAGGACTTTGCTGACGTAGGGTTCGACGTCGACATCTTGCAAGTGCTGCAGCGTGCGTGCGTGGTAGAGACGCACAGTTGAGTCCAACCTGATGGAGATCCACACCCCGTCACCAGCCCACGCTAACTGGCGCACCTGAGACTCGCGGCGAGGATGGGCGTCAAACGAAGACTGCAATAGAAACCTTATGTTAAAATACGTTTATCAGACATTCAACCAAGCGCCAAGTGCATCGATTGATTGACAGTAGTAGTTTCGTTTGGCGTTTTCACCCGTGAAGCTCGTTGTCTTTAAGCCAGTTTTTAAATATATTTCCGTACTGACGGGTAGTGCAGTCTATGGACAGTCTAACGTCAAATGATTAACAATTTATCTGTTTTTTTCTCGCAATTTGGACAAATTGGTGTGTTTTGATAGCCCCATCGATAGAGTGGTAGCAGTTCGGGCATGACGGAATAAAATTCCATTGTAACTGATCTATTCCTTTATGATTGGTTCGTCGATAATGTTTCCACCATATGGTCGATTTTTTGTCCAGTTTGTTACAAATTTATGTAAAAAAAAAATTCAAGAATACCTGAAGTTTCATAGATTTAGGTTCAACAATGTGAATTCTGTTGCGGTAAGCACACCACACTTGGTCGTAGACCACAGCCATGCATCTTATGGAATGATGAGGTCTGCCAAGATCCAACAGATAATAGTTGGATAAATCCCATACAGCGTCTGCAAAACAAATGCTCAAATGTAGCGTGAAGATTTTCTTTAAAATCGTCAATGTAAACAGGGGACGTTTTAGATCGGTGTTTTTCTAAAATCATTACAAATTAATCAACATCTGCTGACGTTAAATCAAACTACAAAGCACTGGTTCGCTGGCTGGAGTTATTACGACGTATGAAAGCAGCAGCAAGTAGAAAGTTTAAGATAGATAACGAAGATACTCACCATCGTTCCTTCGGAAGAAGGCCACAGTTCCATCAGCCAAGGCGGCCAACGCTCTCCCTTTGACATGAACAATCGCCAACACCGAATCCTTCAATCTGATCTGATGCAAGCACTTGCGCCAGTTGCTGATCGCAGAATGGACGTAAACGCTGAAAAGAAGCGTATTTTCACATTAAGCCGATGTAAATTTTGCCGTTTTAATTCACTTTCTTCACAAAGTGTCAAGCTGACTCACTATCCATTCTGGGCGCCCAGCCACATAGTGGGTTGAAGGCTGGCTAGTTTATTTCCCTCTGGCGGGAGATCAGACTCCCCTTCCACGCCAAGATCTTGTACGGTGAGGCTTCCAGTCGATTTGGTGGGGGATTGTACTTTTTCAATTCCACCTATCTAAAATAAAACCACGATGTTAAAACTAAAACAATTAGCGACAAAAACCGAATCGAAATAAAAAAAAATAACATGAGAAAATATTTGTCACTTATAAAAAATAAATACTTAACTCACTTTCTTTGGGCTTTCACTGGTTGATAACTCAACTGTTCTCTTTGTAGTCGTTGGGTGAACGTTGCTGGGGTCGGTAAATATGTGTTCGGTGACTGCATAGAAAACAAAACATGTATGGCATTAAAGAATATACCCAGCTTGAAAATCAGTAGGCCTACTTTTCTATAATAATTCAACGTCTGCAAACGTTAAATGAATATGCAGTAAAGATATTGATTTGTTAATTGGGTATTAGTTGCATTAAACCATCGCTTTAAAACCTTCTTCATATGCATGTTCCAGTTCTAGATCGTTCACAGTTTGATTAAGCTGTTATACATTGACTTCTGCAAAAATGTTAAAGCACTGTAAAATGGATAGTTTCCGTTCAGTGGGTCATGCACATTACGTTCACTTGTAACGCGACTTAATTCGTTTGTAGAAAAACGTTGAATCGATGTAAAAAGGTTAGCTCTCGGCAACTGGAAAACTGTAAACGACATCGTCGCACCTCCTTTGGTTTGGATCTTTTTGGGTGCGCCGGATGCCCTCAAATCCTCAGTCGCCTCCATTGCTACTTCTTCCTCCTTGTTGAGTCCTCCTGAATGGAGGGAGCTACCAGATCGATTTTGTTCCTTCGCGATGATGCCTGAGAAGATTTAAACACAGACAAACTTGAATGGAAGATTATCACAGTAAGCAACAATGCAAAGTGCAATTGAAAACTTTCAAAATAGAATGCATATAAACTTTAAAACACACAATGCATGGTGCCAATTCTTCTTTTTTCGATAAACACTTCTCTTACCGCAATTTCAAGGTTAGAGAAGTTCTGCCTTTACCACCGTGGAGCAGCGACTGGCCATAAATGCTGGGCAAGTATACAGCAGCCGTTGTGCGGTGTGATTATTCAGTTCGTGCATTCAAATATGCCTAGTGCTCAATGCAAGGCAGAGCTAAAATGTAGCAACTCAAACAAAGCACAGCAAAACCGGCTACCTCAACCTATTGCACTGCCGAGGGTGGTTGGAAGATAACTTAATCATAAATAATCGTTTTCACAGACGTATAGTTATATACTGTAATATATTGTATATACTTGATAAGAAGTAAGTGTTTATTTTACCATCATCATCCATTCTGCTTCAAAGCTTATTTTATCACGTTTTGTAAAATTATTACGTGATTCTATTGAAATAAGAACCTCCAACACATGTTACGGAAAATCAATCAATCAAAGTGAACATCAAGAAACATATTTAACAACTACTACGTGCTTGGTGCTTTGCTGGCCAAAGAATCGGATTCGATGCTGTCAGAGTTGCTGTAATCTTCCACCTCCGCCCCTGATGAAAAACAAACAGGTTGACTTAACCGCCAGGAGATCAACAGACTTTAAACAACGTTAGGCTACAGTATATAGTTGCTGGAAGACTTGAAGTTGAGAAGCGAATGCTTGAAAAAAGCAATAAAAACGAACTTGGCCGGGAGAAGGTTCATATTTTAAAATGTACTCTGAATGAAGTGGAACAGTTCTATTTTAATATTCTTGACAAGATCGTCACATAGTTCGAAGGCATCGAGCTTCGTTGTAGGTTTTACACTTGAATTTTTTTTCCTATTTGATGTAAACGAACGTTAATACAACATCATCTCAAACATCATATGTCCCACCTGGTATGCTGGTGATGCATAATATGTTGGTGTCGGTGCTACCCACAGAGAATTTATCGATGCATCTGTTTGGTTGGCAAGCGTCCATGACGTGGACTGTGTTGCCTCCAGCACCGCCACTAGCGCGCGCGTCACTGGCCACCATCCAGATGAAGGAGCTCAGGGAGTTATGTTGCTTCTCACCCAACTGGATCTTGCTCGTTTCGGTTTCGATTTCCTGAAAAGTGACACGATATTTGTGTAATAGCCGTTATAAACAAAAAGTGTCAACATAACAACGCATGGTAAGTAAGCTTTTAGAATGTTAAGTTTAACCCTGTTGTTACCATGGCTATTTAGATATTCTGATGAGAGCTCAGAGGTACATGCGAAAAGGTTCATTCCTGTTTGTGCTAAATCAAAATAACACTAAATGCTAAGCTGTTGCTTGGTTTCATACTTTTGTAGTACAGTACAACAAAGTAGACTCGTTACTAAAGCTCCACCTTCATCAAAGCAACAAAACTTTACATTTTACGCATGGTACAATACCAGTAGACCAAAATTGAAAACCCGGCTGTTTAGCAATTTCAAGAAGTTGCGGTTGCGTTTTTCTTTAAAGCTCATAACAAGTCAGTCGTTACTTATAGATAAAATTATTTCGGGTCTTTATCAAGCAGTTCAACCAAAAGATAGACAATAGTATAAAAATTTGGCATCTTTGAAAAGCTATCTATCTCCATCCATACGATCTGACGTCTCTTGTAAATGAAGGACGTTCTAATCAGCACCTTGTCAAGCTCAGCAAGAGCCGAGGAACTTCCTTTCGTACTTTTGTTGTCATCTGACTTAGCTTCGTCAACGTTGTTTGCGTCATAGAAGACGCTCCCACTTCCAACGATGGAACCACCGTCCCTGGTACGACCGTCGGACATATTCACAGCAGTGGCACACCACAACTGCATTGAAATTCGTTTATAATCTAAATTGAAGTTTTATCCAAAGGAATAACTGCTGAAGTAATTTCTAAATTAGTTCCCAGCCATTCAAAATTATTCTTTTTTGCAGTGTAAACGTCTTTTTTTTTTAAATTGGTTTAGATTACGCTCATTGAATTTTCAATTTTCCTTGTACTGCAAATTGGCGGTAGCAATTTTAAAAACAAATAAGTAAATAAAGCGTCTGATATACGAAACTAGATTTCAAATCTACGTTTTCATAATGAGTGACAAAATCTGTGTATTGAAGTTTGACTTTGTACAAGTTAAATCAAGCTACAAAACAGCAGAAAAAAGCACACGAGCCTCTTACTTTCATGGTAGGCTCAGCATCAAACATAGGCCCACAAAACACCGGGACTGGGACAGTACGAGGACCTTCCTTGGGTGTCGCTGGACTGTTCGGCAAGCTCCATCCGCACGCCTGTTTGATGGAAATACAAGCATCAGAACATTACTTTTATGTTAGATACAAGTAGTCTGGAAAAGATATTTCGGATCATCAATGAAATAAATTAGAAGTTCGCGAGTTCTTAGACCATAAAACGTCAAAAGATGAGAATATGTTGCATGAAGTGGACCACAGGTGACTTTTGTCAGCAATAACGTAGCTAAAAAACAGAGCCGTATTTTTCCGTTAATCTATCGATAGAATTTGAATTGATAGGACAGAATACAAATTTAACAAGATATTTAAAACGACTCGTCACAGTTAGTGTGACAAGAAGTTACTTTTTCTAGGTATCTTTTTCCAATAATAAATTTTTATATTTTCGCACAATGTCTTATCAAACCATACCTGAAAGCGGCTGTCCACCATTTTTGCTTGTATTTCACGCTTTGTTGTCTCAGGTTTGGCTGTCGGTCTTAAGACAAAACAAAGGCATAAAATTAAAAATAAATTTTCAAGTTTAAAAAGTACTCAAAAACGAATGTTATTTTTTCCATATGTGTACAATATGTACAGTAGCTACTATGAATGCCCATTAAATGGCAACACTTATCACTGATGAAATGGTTATGACATACTTCATGCTAACAAATAAGAAACTTAACAATGAAAATCTTGCACAAATGGAAGAACATTCTTGTATGGATGACGCGAGTTTTACCACGAATGAACAAATTATTAGCACCGTGTATTCAAAACAGTGACGTTTTTCAGATTTCTGAATTGAGCAGCAAATCAATACAAAAAATTAATAACCACATCAATCTAATTGATTCAGTCTAGTTCACCTAAAAATTGACCGGTTGACTAAAAAAATAGTAAATAGTGTGATAATTTCAAGAGATGGTGTGCAACATTCCAAATAAATAAGAAACAATCAAAACTTAAAAAGTAATAATTACAATCGACAGCTTGTCTAAATATACCGTATTTATCCGTGTATAAGTCGCATTCGTGTATAAGTCGCACCCCAAAATTTGGCTCAAATATTGGTACAAATTTTTTTTTAGCAAATTTTATTGAAAAACAACAATCAAAATTTTAAAAGCCTTCAAACTCGTTTTCATCTTCACTGATGCCAAATAGTTTGTCCCATTGTTCTTGGGGCTCGCAATGCGATGCTCGCAATCCTCGCACGCAAAATACAAACGCTTAATAGCAGCGCTAACGCGCGATCTGTAGCATTCGTTTGTCAGAAGTTCAGAACCTTGTGTATAAGTCGCACCCCAACCTTTTTGGGCAAGATTTGGTGCAAAATTTTGCGACTTATACACGGATAAATACGGTAATCATTGCAATGAAAACCAGTCGAAAAGAAATGTAATTTTTTTTTATAAATCAATAAAAAATATGAGAGACATCATTCCTTAAGACATTGGCAGCATGCTTGTTATTGAAACCTTGTTTTTATTGAAGTGGCTTCAATATCATAAGGAGTTGTCCAACGCTCTCTTCTGCAAGTGTTTAAGTGATGAGCAGCAATTTAATATATAAAAGATATTCAAGACTTTGCGTAAAGTAAATAGATTTACAACCATACTAAACCTGCTGAATGGCAAACCAGTCAGTACTGTAATACATTGGATAAAAAGATGCCAAAAAAACAGATTGACCGGTGAGTTGTACAGACCATAGATAGGTTCTGTTCAACTATGACGGTCCTCTTTCAGTGGAGATGAAGCAGGGATGGCAAAGACCTAAAGTAAGCGACATCACTAACTGAAGACCTCGAGCAGTGGAGGATTCCCGTTTGGTAATGTCTAGTCGTACACAGAAGGAATCAAACCAACTTATAACAAATACTGGTATACCGTGAACGCCGCCCTTAGATTGTTACTTTTACTATAACTGAATGTGGATTAGGTCGGTTAGTAAATGCACCGTGGCAGCTTACTCACGTTGAATTCGCTTTCGGTTTGTCTTTTTTCGGGTATAGCTTATTCATAAGGCTTATGAAGAAAAAACAGAGTTTGTGAGACAACTGAAGAATTTTGCAATAATAAATGAAGGAAAAATAAAGCGAATCTTGAATGCACTAATGCACTTGCATATAGTTCTTTTTAACAAAGAGCTATCACACGAATCAATGATTGAAAAAATGCATATGCAAATTAAAATTTATTTCAAGCCAAATACAGTACTATTCATATATAAGCTATGTGGATGAAGTACCAACGGATATAAGAACTGGCTTCGCAAATGCCTTTTTACGTTGATTCAGTCCGTTGAAATCAGTCCTTTTTACGTTGATTCAGCGTCAATCAAACGTTAAATCAATGTAAAAAATAACTAATTTGTAAGTTGGAGTACAATAAACCAGCGATAATGAATGATAGAAGTCACTGACAATAATAGAGACGTCACATGTTGCGTAAACAGTGGCATCGCCAGTTAAGAAGATGTTTTTGTAATTACATGTTTTGTAATTGCACTTTGAATCTTATGGTGTCTCAATGAAACGTCATGTGTTGTTGGATGACACTGCATCATACAACAGCTCAATTCAAGATGCATTAAAGATTTGATTTCAACATCGGTTTGCCACTGAAAGCAGCCCGACAAGCAAAGTGCATGTTTCCTGCACGAAGCGACATGATCCATTCAAGCTTGGAAAATATTATTACAGAAAGGAAGCAGAAATAACAGACGAGCTACAACAACCCAGACAGTAAATCAACCATTTTTCACATTGATTTAACGTGTGCAGACGTTAAATCGATGTAAAAAATGGTTGATTTACTGTTTGGGAATATGTCAAGTAGCTATACAAGTACCGGTAATCGTAAAAAGGTGTAACTTAGCACAAAGCATCAGACTTACTCCTCTCGCAGTGTGTCGATAGTAGGAGAGCGACCGTACAGCGACATCTGTGTGCTGCGGGACCGAGGCATGACTTTCGAGGTCGGCACGTTGTAGGACACCCCGAGATCGGCCGAGCCCATCGAGCGACGGATGGGTCGCAGTTGGTTGTCAGACGTTGGTGGGCTGCTGTTGTCGCTGCTGTTTGACGTGAACAATCTGCTGAAACTGCAACAAAAAAAAGAAATTTTATTACTTTGATTCCGATGACAATTTTGTAAAGAAACGCTCCCTTGGTGAACGTGAAATCCACCCTTCTATGAATTGAATAGTCAAAGTAAATCACGTTGGTTTTCGAGTCTGTTGAAAAAATTTATTACTGGATGATTAGATTAAAGTGACATGTCGAAAAGTTTTCTGCAATAGGACAATGCAATCGACAACAAATATTGGAAGCAACGAAGTGGTTGTTTCCAAATTAAAGACAGCAGGATCATACCAGGCGCAAAGTGAGTCGAATTTGATAGATCTTGAACAAAATCTAAGTAGAGACGAAAAGTTGAGAAGATTGTAGAAATGATGTTACAAAACACAGATTATCCTTTTTACATTGCTTCAACGTCACCAGATGCGAAAGCGATGAAAAAACGACAACTCAAAGTTACTGCGAAAACCTAGGGGAATTTTAAATGAAAAAAGGTAAAATAATCTGTTTCGATGTTTTTCTTTCAGAAACGTTGACCCTAGTTAACATGCATAAAAACAGCACTACCGATCGATAATAAATTAAATTGTATAAAAAAAGAAGCCAGCCAGCTGAATCAGTCCATTTTACAATAATTCGATGTCTGCAAACGTTGAATCAATGTAAAAAAGATCTGACTCATATGAAATCAATACTACGTTAAAGCCCAGGCAAGCGGTGGTATCCAAAAAATAATTAAACTCTGACTCACAACTGAAATATGGTTGATTTGTTCTTGGTCTTCGCTTGGTTCACGTCCGGATGGGCACGGGAGGCGCGAAGAGTCTCCGTCCAGCGGACTGCTTCCTGAAGTTCCATCAAGCGCTCTTTGTACTGGTTCCGTTCCATGAGGACTCGCGCCATCTCCACACGAGTGAAGCGCTTTCGTTGCGATAACGGAACCGATTCCTGGAATGAAGACAATAACTCGATGAATGATAAAAACAATTACAGCAACAAAAGCTGCTCTGTTGCTATGTTCTAACATTTGACGATGTTGAAACGATGTAAAATTGTGACTTTTGATAACCAAGTAGGTAGTTAAATGATTAGATTTGACTACAATAAGACAAATTTCAATAAAATTGACCATTGAGTCGACAAAGAGCTAAAAGCGATTATAGCTTTAAATACAAAATGAGGTATCAGTCAATGGTGTTGTTAAGTCCGGGCATTTCACTTGTATAAAGCTTTGGTAGAGAGTTCGCTTTGCTGTATCGCAGGCATATGCAGTTGAGTTTGGTCTATGGGCTTAATATATTTTTTATTATTTAGTTTATTCGAAAAAATATACGGATAATTTTTTCACGTAAACTAAATAATGAAAAATATGTTAAGCCCATTGACGTCACTTGCATGAGCGACCAAAACAAAATGCAACCATTCAATCATAAAACCTTAATGTATGATACACTTAGCTTTAAAACCGGTGCCATTCACCTCTTCCTCAGGTGGCTTCGTTACTGCATTGACTGGATTTCCACTGGCGACGTTATCTAGCGCTTGTTGCAACTTATTCAATTGCCTTTCCAAGTCTTTCATCTTTTCTTGCAGTTTGCATTTTGATTTTTCTGACTGTGTGAGCTCTTCTCTGCAAGGCACACCAGGGGAGCATGTCAGAAAACATGGTTACCAACAATCATCACTCATCAGCCAAAAAAAGATTAAGACAAACGCACAATAAAGAAATCTTTCAGAGGCAATGCGAACGTCTTCAGCAAAAACCACAACTATTCAATAGACATTTCATTGCAATTTTAAAGCATGTTGTGTTCTTTCCATAAAAATTATGCGATTTGCATGTTGTCAGTAAACGGTGAAGACTGTAGAATGTTGTCAGTAAACGGTAGGGAGGAAGACAAGCACCTTCACGTGGTCCCCCCCCGTCAGTAACAAACGAAACATAAATGCTATTGTAAGCACTCAGCCTTGCATTTATCGCTAAGAGTAGCGCTACATAAGTACAATAAAGAAATAATGATTTACAAAGCTGAATATGGTTATTTTACCGTGCCGCAAATTGCATTGCATGTTGTTGCTATGCCTCGCACATAATGTCGACTTACTTCAACAAAGTATGTTGCGTGGTGAGCAGATCTACTTGTTCTATGAGGTCATCTTTGACAACGTTGAGCGCGTTCTTGGTGGCAAGTAACTTGGTGTTTTCGTTGATTAAGTTTTGAACTTCCTTGCTCATGCCTGAACAAAAAAACGAAATCATGAGAAGCAAAAAATCATGCACAAGACAGAGGGTTGAAAAAATGTTAAACATACAAAATAAGGAACTTCGCTCGTATCCGCTAAAAAACTCCGGTACGTTAACTATAACATGATAGCGAGGGTGGATAACTGGATATTGATGAGCTCTGGGCCGGTACTTGTAAAGTTTTGCAGCATCCAGAAAATGAGCCAGTATTGGGCACCGCCAGCGAACCTTTAAAGTGTCTTCATTTATTCAATCGAGAGAGTTGGTTCTTACTCGTTTTGCTACCAAAAAGTTCGTTTACACTCGCATGTGCTTTCAAACATAGCACTAACAAAGCGTCTTAAGTTTGAAATCCATGGATAGCTAATAATAATCTTACAAAACTTTCGTTTTTTTCGTTCTTTCAGAAGAAACGACTGCAATTCCATAACAAATTCACTAAATATCTCTTCCAAAGAATGTAGCTATCAGGTATTTTTGATTTAAGATTACAAAACATTTTGTTCTCAGCAACAAAAACACATAAACCACTACAAACTTCGACCTTCCAATCAGGCTGTTCAATTCACGTTGTGACAAGATAGTGCTGTGCTAGAGATATTCGTACTGTCAGGTCATAAACCAGAATTAACTGACAAATTAACCTAAGAGAAGCAGTGAAAACAATACAAGCCACCTAGTAATCAACAACTGATTTATCAGGAAAAATATAGTTCTAACGTAACAAGACTATTTGAAGGTGTTATGCACACAGTGATGCGCAACAAACGACTGGGCCATGTCAGCATACTCCAACATGTAGTACTCCCCAGACAGTCTGTCTGGATCATCACAACACTGATGCACAGGCGGGAAGATAAAGTTGTTGTTATTGAATGCAAATCTTGACGGCTCGTGCAATTGACAGCAAGCATGCACAAGACATCACAATATGTATGTTTGTGTCAAACACCTCATCACGTCGGTGAGGCAACGAAGCTTTGTGAGTTATTGTGGGGAAATTTTGAATCCAGTTGGGAAAAAAGTGAAAAAGAAACAGGACAAAACAGAATGACGTCACATTAAGTCATAATCATAGTGAACTGTTTGCAGTTGAGACGGATGCTACAACATCGAGTGAAGTTAGTTTTCCAACAACTCGACATGAAAGATGCGTCACATACCCTCATACTCCTCAAACCCAGAGTCTTGCAAGAGACCTTCCGCAAACGGCGGATCACTTTCAAATAATGCTATCCGTAAAAAAAAGTAAAAAGTATGATGCAAAAGGACCACACAACTACTGTAGTGTCAAAATTAAACTTTAGAGTAACTTTACAGTTGACACAGTCTCCAGTGAAGCAATTTTTAAAGGTCAAATCAAGATAGAGAGGTGAGATTGTTTAAAAATCAGTAAATTTGGTTATCCGAGCATACAAAAATGTGTGACAAATTCACTTTTAAAATTAAGTACTACAAATATTAAGGTTTGTAGATGTAGTGGATGTGTATGAAGATGATTTCAATATGTCCATTTTTTGAGAGAAAAAAGGCTTACCTAATATGTCAGCGCCTTCATCAACATCGCCGATATCCTGGTGTGATAGCTCGGCGTACAATGAATCCTCATTGGTAGTGTGTGTCTTGTCGAATGCCGCGTTTTCGATTCCAGTGCTGGGAGAAACGTTTGGTTATTGTTCAGTAAGTAGTTTTTTAGAACATGCCTAACGTACAAGATGGCTAGCAAGAATGTGGCTGTCACAATTTGTAGACCGTTGCAAACAATCCGACTGATATTATCTACAGTAAACATCACACTTTTTATTACTGCCTATGAGATCTTGTCATTGTTAGTTTGTAGTTGTTTCAGTTTGTGAAAAAAATTGGTGATTAAGGTGACGCCGCTATGTAGCCTACTCTGCATCGAAAAGTCCTGGTGTCGATCTCTTGTGGGAGTTGCCTGTTGATGCTATGTTTCTCTCTCTTGTCCTATTATGACAATTTTGTATGGATGTATCAATAGCCACACAAAACTACAAACCTTTCCATTGCTTCTGCATTTGAAAGGCCATCTGGAGAGGGAAGTTGTTCAAGATCCAGGTCTCCGTTTCGTAACATTTCCTGAACTTCGTCGCTTACCCAGCCATGGGTTTCGCTTTCGCCAGACGGAGAACACACATCTGCAGATATTCAACATCAAATGACGGCAAATTTACCCAATACGTAAAAAAAGTGATAAACTGTAGTGCTGCAGACACGACTACATTTTACCGTACATTGCGATAACGCCGCTGAATTGATTCAACGTAATCAGACGTTGAATCAATGTAAACAACGACTAATATGCTGTTTGAGTAGTCATATATATTATATAACGCGTCAAAAACACAAAAATAAATATTCAGAAACAACCAACGCCATGTTCACCATAGGGCTGTTCGAAACGAATTTATTTTGGTCGAAACCAAATTGAAACTAACTCGAAACGAAATCAATACAAAGCAATTTAGCAACAAAATTAATAAAAAACGGGTTGCAAGAACTTTTTAAATATTTGTCTTTTGAGTGGCCTGAATGGTTGAGCACCAATTTTTAATATTAAGGTGCTTTTTGCAGTTGAAAATTTTCGTACAAGCCCATAAATAAAACCAAATTTGCTTTTTTCAAACCAAACATTACAAACTTCATTCATAAATTAAATGACATCGAGGCCAGGAATTTTTGAAATAACTTCTCCCAATGAATCATTAGTCATTACATCCGTTTATTCGCAAGCGCAAGTTCGTGTTTGATAATTATAATAAGTAACACTTTGCCGGAAAATGAATCACATAATAAACTAGCTTGCTGCAGACAACGGGTAATGCAGCAGCTTCAATTTCCAACAAAAGAACCACACGCACAATTTGAAAGGTGCTTTAAACTTCGGTGAATGCTGAATGAACTCATCAACAACCAGGCCAGCAAATCAGTCTTTTCGCACACTAAATCAACGCTGACAGACGTTGAATCAATGTAACAAAGGATTGATTTGGAAGCTGAAAGGTTAAAGCTCGAAGTTTTCGGTTAGGAAGTTGTAACAAGCAATTCAAGATCAGCAAACGATCATTGTGTTTCAAGACTTTCATTTGATTTTTTGTTGATTATGTTCTAACATGAATTACATTTCATGCATAATGATGGTCACTTATAAAAAATACTGTGTGCTAAATGGCTTGCTTCCTATTTTCCAAAAATTTGTTTAAACTGACGCAATTGGAGCACTAAGATCAATGCTGTGAGAGCTCAAGTCCTTTTTTTGTCCGACAATTTGATAAATTGAACAACTGTCTCCATCGTGAAAATTTTGTATGGAATTTTCCAAATTTTCATGCAAATGAGACAAAAAAAACCACCATTGCGATGATAGTACTGTAATTGTAAATTTTCTTGATCTTTTAATTGAAATAATTGACAAGAATTATATGAGCAAGCGTAGATGGATCTTGAGTTGTGACATTCTCTCACAAAAACCTCGACCACCCTGTGTCTGTGCCATCAATAATTTCCTCTTCTCTTTATTCGCACTGAGAACTTGATTGATCGCAACAAGCTCATCAACTTTTTGAGGTGATTTTGACAAAATTTTTTGGTGGCGATCAGAAACTGTCTTCTGCGGGATTACGTCATTTCCGATTGCATTCTCTTTTTCTACTCAACGAACCATGTAGAAGAAAAAAGGAAGCGAAATTGCAATTCAATCAGTTCACACACCAGGAAAGGAGATTTCTTAATTTTCTATGCTGATTACTTCCTTCGTATGTTCAAAGTCTTTCAGCAGGTGGATAAACTTACTATGACCGCCCACCCAAAATGAGCCCTATTTTATGTTGATTCAACGTCGGTAGACGTTGATGAAGAATCTCGGTCATTGACAGAGCATAGCAAGTACATCAATAATAAAGTTCATATTTTTTTGCTCAAAACAGAAATCATGCTCTAACAACCACCTCTAAAAGTTGGATAAAATCGTTGCTTTTAGTGAAAAGTGCAAAGCATTTGAAAAACAACTTTGTAGTGTGGTACGCTAAAAATTAAAAACAGCAGAGACAAAAATGACAGACCACAATTTACGAAATATCACAAAGAAATTTAGAAATCTATGAACTATGCACAAATTATTATTAAAGTTTACTGTACCCGGTACATGTATTGCAACAGTTGACGTAATAATGCCTACCCATTTGCACGCTTTCTTCTTGAGTGCTGATGATTGAACGATGTTCTGATGCAGGCGTGGTCACAGGAGTAACAGTTATAGACTTGGGAAGCTCCTCCTAAAAATTTGCTATTTCAAGTTTCGAATATTTTATCACAACTTCAACACAAAAGAACGGCTTTTGAGTCAAAATAACATGCAATAAGCGTGGAAATGAACAAAAAAGGGTTGAATAGACTCAAATAGATTCGAAAGAGGTGAAGTTGTTAAAATAATTTACTTTTAGGCTCATGTGTGATTGATCTCCGGCTGCCCCTGGGGTCGATACGACCGAGCTTTGTTCAACTGCTGGTGTGTGGACCAAATTGCGATTCGAATCAGGGGTGAACGTTTTGACACTGGGGGAATCCCCAGGCGAAGGAGTGTTTCCAACAAGCGGCAGATCTTTCCTGAAGATTGTAGGGATAACGATAAAAACTGACGTAAAAATTCATCGAATGTGACAAAACAAGCTTTGATCGCATTTTCACATCCAGTTTCACCTCCAAGCGGATACAAGTGGCGAGCACATGCGAAAGAAAAGACGTTGCAAGTTTCCAATAATCTAAATACATACATTAGAGAAAATCAAAATACAACATTCATAAGTTACCTATACCAATCCAGAAAGCTTGCAAAAAGAAAAAAATACGCTTCAATTAATACATGATAGTTAGAATTACGTGAAAAATCTTAAACCAAACGATAGCTGAGAAGAGTTACATAGACGATTAACGTGTTTGTTCCTATATTGAAGCTCTGCGTTAAATGTGAACTATTTGCTTAAACATAGCCAATGCATATTAACAGTCCATGTCAAAAATTGCAATTGTCGAAAAATTTAACAACCGATGTGATGGAAGTTATCAACATAATTTTTATAAACAAGAAGTTGCAAACTTGTTATTGGAAAGAAACACATTTTGACACTAGAGTGAGTGATAGGATCTTTCACTTAGCAGTGTTGACAGTCTAAGCTGGCCATTAAATCCTGTCTTTCTCATTTTGATTCAACTTGCACACATTTGTTTTGTGAACTGGCAATGATCTATCGCATAATCTCTTTACTGTTGAAATGAGTTAAATGTGTCCACTCAACCTACTTGTTGCGAGGGCTTTGGGAAAGTTCAGTATAAGATTGCTGCTGTTGAAGAAGTTTGGTTCGTTCTATGAGTTCCATGTAGTTTTGAATCATCTGAAAGTTAACAAGTCGACATTGTGAACAAGTTCTTAGTCGCAGCAGGTGTTCTCAGCCTTTGTGTACTCATTTGTAACCGCCATCAACTTTCCAAAGGTGAACTTACTCTACCGGATATTTTTGCATTGCGCATTTATCACACTGCGTATATTTCATAACTGAATAAGCGTACTCTTTTTGTAGATGATAGTCACTTCTGACTGAATGCTTACTGAGAGTATTCTACCTTGACATCACCAGTACTGTATCACATGATCGTTAGTGTCAACTTACTTGACCGACAATGGTTTAAAAAGGTTATAAACCCTCGGAATGGCCCGTTTCGACTAGTCCGATTCGGCTAGTCCGATTCGACTAGTCCGATTCGGCTAGTTCCCTATTCGGGTAGTCTTTCTCGGCTAGTTTCCTATTTGCCAAATTTTTGAAAATCCAATCATAATCCTTCTGTAATCCAACAAAATCCTTCCGTAAATCTAACAAACCAGCCGAAAAAGACTGCAGCCGAATCGGACTAGCCGAATAGTAGCAGACCCCAAGCCCTGGTAGCAAAAGTTAGCCTATTGTCAAGTGATGTTGAACGATGTGAAAATAGTAACTTGTGTTAACAGAGAAAACTACTTTACCACTGTGTGTCGATCATGGAGTATGGAAAACTCCCGTTTGAGTTCCGCTTCTCGTTCTTGCAGTCGCTCAACTAAACGTGGTAAAACAAAAAGAAGTTGTCAAGTCTAAATAATTTGGATCAAAATTCTCAATTACCTGTTGCAAACTGTTTTGATATATGCATTATTCAATGCCACAAGAAGCAACCGATGTCATTAGCAGTTTAACAACTGGCATGTTCATGATGTTGCTGAAAGCCAAAATAACAGCTATTTTTCTTAGATAATATACCAGTATTTTAAAACAAATTACGGTACTTCAAAATGTCGTGTAAACGCTTTTAATTATTGTCTTTTAAACTCTTCTGCCGGTTTGGGCTGGCCGTATGTGCCAGGTACACATGTAACATACTCTTTGATTCATGTGTGATCAATGCGAAATTGGATCACAGTCCGCGCAGGTCAAAAACTGAAACAAACCTTGGTCGGTGTAATTTTTGCATTTCAATTCCAGGTGTCTGGTGGTGGTTTCTAAATTATCAGCTTTCGCGCGCAACTCTCTTGCAGCAGTTTCATTGTGATCTTCGCTCTCCATGTACTGCTGCTCTGCAGTTCTTCGCAGCTGTCGCTCACGATCGAACTGGGTGGCGAGTTGTTCGTTGTCGTCTTTCAGCATCTCAATTTCCACTACATTTTCTAAAATAAACGTGATGAGATGCAACAAACAGAACTCAATGTAGCTGGTTCTTTCCCATCTCAATGAACGTTATGCTAGAAAATCGATTGATATGTTTTTGAGTAAATTCAGCTACACAAACTCCATGAGGTAAAACTGTAGCTTTCAGATAATATTTTTTTGAAAAATAATTACAACTACTTATTTCTATTGATTGTGTAGCTAGATAGATAGCAAGACAGAGAAGAAACGGAAACTACTAAATTTTATCTCAAATCTCTAAGAAATATTAAATTCCATTTGTTGTAGGGAGGTTATGGTCAGAGGGAAAAAATTGTGCAAATATACATTGATGAATGCTGGTGCTGCGTTACAAAACTTGTCACCATTCATCATGTTAAACATTTTGTTGAAAATTGTATATCAAAATCTATTAACGTTATTTCTTTATAAGTTTTCTTTCAAGAGTTTCTTTCCCATTCAGATTTAAGAAAACTTCAAGGAAAGTGTTGTGAAGTGTAAATGTTGAAACACAATGAGTGGAAGAAGAAAGTATTACTATAACAGCACTCTTTGTGCCTGTTGTTAGAATAGCACAGCACAAACTAACTCAAATTAATCAATACATGCGCCACACTGCTACTGCTAAGAAGCATTTACTTTACAGAAAGAAAACGCTCATCTATAATAGATGAAGTTACTTTAAAGATGTTAGAGGTTTCTGGTCTTTGACAATCTTAGAATGAAATCAATACGAGTTTTCCCACTTGTAGGTCAGCATAGTATAACAAAACATGAGGTCATGCCATAACTCTTACCATTGCACTCAGTTAATGATCTATCAAGTGCTTCTAGGATGGTCACAACAAGGGGCATTAGTTCTTTGATGACGTCTTCACCGTACAAAGACATCATGCGTTGAAATTCAGAATATATGCTATTTGCCATCCCTTGCACCTAGAATGCACTTAAAGTAATAAAAACTGACAGATTGTTGCATATGAGATGAGCCAAACCTTTCATAGAAGAAACTGTCATTGATGTACCGGTAACTCAAGTTATTTATGAAAAGCTTGAATATCGGAATACAGTAGTCCCCACTGCAGTAAGCCCAATTTGGTATGGACCGGAATTCCTAAATGTATAGGAGTGGCAGAGAATAATTGTCCCCCGCTTGATAGGCTCACCTGCTAATAAGCGGAGACTACTGTACTAGTTTTTAAGTACAAATTAGCAATGACATTTTTTGACATTTATAAATTGTAATTGCTATAGAAGTCAATATTTTTTCTAATTATATATATCTACAAACATACAGTATGCCAGAGTACCGCATACAAGTTACAAAACAACATAAAGCTGAATCAAAGTCGATCAATAATACCATATCCATTATCCAACATAGAATTTTTTGCTGGAGGACAAAAAATGAAATGCAGGAAGTGTGATACTCGTATAATCACAATATAATATCTTGACCAATTCTTTAGCAACTAAAACTAAAGTTTTTAACTCTAACAGGGCAATGTAAAGCAAAGATATCATAAAATTAAGTTATTTATTCAAGCTTCATCAGGAAACTTAGACCGTAAAGTTATGTTGTAACTTACATAAAACACCATTGCTATTCACTGTATTCAGTCATTGTGTTTGTTTGTAGTACTATGTAGTTACAAGAAATGGATCAAACTAGGATAAAGAGTGCAATAAAAAAAATTGTTTCTTAACATATGAAAAAACATATCAAATCAAGAAAAAACAGATTTTTTCTATTTGCTGCAATATTTCTTTTTAAATTGTTCAGTCATGTAACAAGTTTTGTCATGCCTCCGCTGTAAAAACTATTTTACAGCAAAATCATATGACAAGTTTAAAAATTTATTTCCCAAAATCGGAAAAAAAGTTGAAGAGATTATTTAGAGAATCGGAGGCGCAACATGATAATTTACATTCAAATAACCAACAAGAGACTTTTCATGGTTTTAACCTCACATAAAAACAGATTACAAACTTACAACAAATACTATACATACAACAACCAATCACCTGAATTGGCACCTCTGGACTAGGCAGCTTTGTAAAATAAAAACAACTTGTTATACAGTATATTTGAATATCTTTCTAAAAAAACACATTGAAAAATCCAAAAAATCATTCAACGTCAAAGGCAGGCCTCCAAGCTCCCAGCGGCCATGACCCCTGAAAAGTCTCTAAATGACCTCTAAAACTAGCGCCGGTAGGCCGTGTTTGGTCGTGAGCTTCCATGAGCCAACATTTCTCGAATCTGTTTGAATTCCAAACTTTTATCTCTGTTCAGTGTTCATGTTTGTGCATGAAACTTTTTTCTCTTCACTCGAATTCGCAACATTTTTTCACAAACAAGAAGTCTCTTACACGCCGATGAGAAATACTGCTGATAAAAGTTTTGCAAAAGTCTGAGTGTCAACATATAAAAATTTCTAAACCTACTTGGAAAGCAGTGCATTTAAATACAACATACAACCGCAAATATGTTTCAGGGCCTTGTTTGCATTGTTTTTACCTGAATGAATGCAAAACAGGATAATAATTAAATGATTTTTGAAAACACAAATTATTAACGGATTTTTCAATTTGGCTGCCGTGCGCGAGAGTTAAGCTGCTTGGAAGAATCTCTGGTAGGCCATGCTTGGTTGCTGGAAAACTAAAAGAGCTTAGAGGTCTGAAAGGTATATATATATTTAAGATGACTTGTAATGTACAACCAATAATAAAAATTGAACCTTTTCTGTTGATAGGCCGCTGTTTAAATCTTGATCAGTTGAATACACCAAGGGTGCTTCACGTTCTTGAAAAACGCTTGCCATTTTTCAGCTATGGTTTACCAAGAGATGTAACTTCAGGAGTTCAATCAATATACAAAAATTGCTTTAATACCACTTATCATTCTATGCTTGTATTAGCTAAGCAGCAAACTTGACAAAAACCCTGTGATAAAATTAATGCACATTTACAACAATAAAACTTCAGAAATAATGTTGAACAAGTCAGCTTTTGCACACACAATTGTTACACTATCCTATTAGATTTGAGCTGCAGCCACAATAAATCACATTGGCAAGCAAAGATCTACAACATACTGTATATAATATATTATGTTTAGGTGAGGTGAAAGTGGTCCCATACTCAGCACTGGAGGCTTTGAGATAATTTTCATTGTAAAAAACTGGTGGAATAAACGAGAGTACAGTAGTTAGGATACTTTTATTCTTGCAGCCTTTCCTGTTGCAATTACACCTGCCTTCTCCATTACACCTTGGGTAGAAGTGAGCAGTGTTCTTCTACTTCTTCATCTCTTAGTGGTCACTTATATGATGCGAAGCCCAACATATTGTCTACTTGACCATTTTGATGCACACACAACGTTTTCATGATTTGAAATTACAAAATTAAAACTTTTGAAGGAATTATAATGGAAACTTTAAATAAAATTTGTTTGTACTTTGGTTAATTTTAAACAATAAACTTCTGTAATAAAGCAAGTCATCTCATCTTCATTCTACCTTCTGGAGAAAGTTAGTCTGAAAATTGTTAAAACTTTCTAAAGTACTGTATTTCATTCAAGGCTAAGAAGTTTTTAAAAACGCATTGGTACTATGATAACATGGCAATCATTCATTCACTAGCTGTGGAGCTATCAAGTATTAATCTACTAATTCAAACTACTGCTCAGAAAATTAAAAAAAATATACCTGGCATGGGTATCAGAAAGAAAAGTATTATCAAAAAATAAAATGTTATTAAAGGAAACAATCTGCATTGAATTAAGATTATTATCAAAACAGTACAATTAATTAAACTTTTATAGCTTTAAATAATTTTCAGTAAATGCTCCCAAGATATCAGGACATTATACTGGTGCATTACATAATGAAATGAGATGGAAAAGATGCAAAAGACCTTATAAGGTCACCAAGTCAGCTTCCACCCCAAAAAAGTACAGACGAAATCAATAAAGCGCATATTGCTAAACCCTTTACTGCCCCAAATTGGATGAATTCATCCAGTAATATTTAGTTTGCATTTACGTTAGTTTTGACAATTTTTTTTCCAGTTCATTAATTTTGTCTGGAGACCACATGCTTTCCACTTTTGAAAAAACATTTATTTGCCATAGTGCATATTGTTGTTCCTATTACAACTGCATTTGAGAAAGTAATAGGCTATTGTATTTAAATTGACTTTGATGGCACTATTTACTAATCTTGTAAACCATCACCGTATTGTATTTGCAAGTTATGGATGCTTTTAATGTGATAACGTACTGGTTTCATTGCTGTTTGTACTCATTGTTTGCAAATATACATATTTAATGGTTGAAAAAATGTTTCGTTGTCATGCCCAAATTTGTCTATCAATAAAACAAACTAAGAAAAAAAATTTTTTTCAGGGATATCTAAAGAAAGGAATATGAAAGCTTGCAGCGATTGTCTTATTCTTATGACACTACCAGGGCGGTAGTTTGTAGTGTGTTAAACCAAGCTGGTACAGTCGGCTACAGAAGACAATTAGCAAATGTTATGTAGAGCATATTTAAAGAATACTTGTTTGGAAAGACAGTTGAAAAGTTACCACTAAGCTGTTTTTCGTAACGAAATCTTTGCAGTATGCTAGATGTAAAGCAAGTACACAGGTAGATGAATTAACAAGTAGCCATGAGCATGCAGTGAATATTCAGCCCTAATGCTAATAACGCAATGCAGGTTATCATAACAAGATTTGTTAAACTACTATCGGTGCCAATTGTCATTTTACAATAAACTGAGATTATTTACGATAAACAGTTCAAAGCCCTTCTATTGTCAAAAGAAATAAAAGCCTTTGTATCTCCTTCTTTAGATATCCTGACTTTTTCAAAACATTAAACCAAAATAATATTCAATAACATTATAAAAAAATTAGAACCAAAAAATTTTTTTTTAGCCAAGAAAATAAATTGGGCGATAAAGGGTTAAATGTATTAATCAAAATCTAAAATCCCAAATCAAATCTTATGTTACACAAAACTACCGCTTTAACGTATCCCACTTAAAGAAATAAATAGATCCGGATTTGCTTCTCGTTTGCATACTTCATTAATTTAATCATATCGTTATCTTTGCGTACAAACATCTGGACAAAGACCATGAGAGAAACGTTTACCAGTAAGCAGAAGGAGAATGTTCCTTTCTTCTTTCGCATAACTGTCTGCCGCGTGCAAAAGCAAAGCGACGAAAATAAGGTCAACAGACAAATGCATGCCATTAAAAGAGAAACAAGCGACTGTAACCCCATACTGTAGTCTTATGCGCAAGACATCGGCCACAAAGATCTAATCTTTACACAGCTGGACTTTGTTAAGGCAAAAGAACAAACAAAGGAAATAATCACACTGCAACAGATGTAAAAATAGCACGCTTGAAACAAAAACGCAAGCGGTCTAAGTTCATCTTGTGATGTCACAGAGATCATTGATGATAAAAAGAGTCTGATTGCCACAGTTTGCGAGAAAATGTTTTGTTCGTACAAACAAACGATCACTGGCAATGCACTGCGTTGTGTAACAAAGCAGTAATAAACTTCTCAGAGTTTAATTCGACTTGCAAACAGTTATGAAGCTACACAGAAACCATAGTCGTGAAGCCCAATGCAACTGAGTTAGCATGCACACATTTCCCACAATAATGCCTAATCACAATAAACCTCTTTTCTTGATAAATTGGTTAAACATATCAATCGAAAAATCATATCAAAACAGGCAAATGGTTGATACGATTAACCAATTTGTCTGCATTATAGGTTGCTATTTTTCTCGGTAATTTTGCAACACAATAAGTATATACAAATTCTTGTCTTTTACAATTAAACGGTTTATCAAGATAACCCTAACCCCAACCCTAAGCCATGCATATGACTCTAACCTGAAACTGAGGTGCGGTTTATCAACAATTATTTCAAGATACTTAGCATAACTGTTTCGGCAACTCAGGCAACGGCGACTCCGATCAGCAACCTCGGCATTTCTGTATTATTCCACTCAATCTTTCCAAGCAAAAAATTTTGAAATGTTTGCGGCAACTCCGATCAGCGACTTCGGCTGTTGTATGAATGACATTGAATGATTTAAACCTTTTAATAAGGCTGTGTTCAACTTAATTCTTTTGAGACAGCAGATTGTTGATAAATGCTTCTTAAAAATGCAAATGTTAGTCAGCAGTTTATCACCATGCTCACAGTTTTGCAATGACTGTTATTGCAACGAATTAGCCTAATATTAATTACCAATGAAAAAGGGAGAAATTCTTTGTAATGGTCACAAGTATTCTGTTAACTTTTGATAAAATTTATAGATAAACACCAAATAAGCATATAGATTACTGATTATTAATGTTTGATCCTGTGTGCAATGCATAGCTCATAACATAATTTCGCCAATCTGATCAATCGTTAAGTACATTGCGAATTCAGCAAATTCTTCTAACAATCCCTGTCTTCTAAGTGTGTTGCTTCGAAACTTATGTAGAACAGTCACTCCTATACGAAAAAAAAACAATAGAAGATAACTTATAATGATGCTTAAAGAGTGAGCCGTCGTTAAATCTGCAGAGAGAAAAACAAAACAAAAAGACATTGGAAAAAAACTTGGAGGCAGACCTATATCAGTAATCACTTTCAGCAAGCTGACTATAAGATAAAAATAAATTAAAGCAAAATTTGACTGAGTGAAGCTTGTACAATAGGCCTACTTGAAGAAAATATCATATTCCTGGAAAAGGTGAAAATGTTGCCCATGAAATTTTAAAATGTCATTTCTTTGTTTCTCAGTAAATAGTCCGATGTATGTAAGGTAATAAAAAGTAAAGCAAAGCTAGTTAGACAGTCAGAATTTCAGAAAGACATTTTTCAACTCGGCGAACTTCTGTACCGTACATACCGACACCATTCACCGTTTAGCTCATATGAGCTAAACGCATCATATGAGCTAAACGCATCAAGACGTGTTCCCCTTACGACCATCAGCACTCTTGATAACGCACCATGGCCGATCTTCATAGCAACTGTCATTTTTTTTGTAACATTTTCTTTTTTTATTTTCCCTTTATATCTTAAATTTTTCTGAAGGTGTTGCGACCGTGCCAAATTTCTTTCAAATCAATAACTTACTTCTGTCTCAAGCACGCTTTAACGTTCGCGTTTTGTCGCTTCTACCCTTTTCTCGACCTTTGCTATGTTGACGTGTATTGTTTTGATATGATGGTCAGAAATAAAAACAACTGAACTGAACTGATACACAAATTTACCAGATCAAAGCTGAAGAAGTTTGAGTTGGGTTGAGTCATTCTCAATATTTTTGCTGCTTGCTGCCGCCTAACGGTTCGATGCTTTTGATGCTGGCTTTGTTGTGCGAGAGAAAATGTTTTTCTCGGTTTCAGTTTGTTTTTTATTTCTGACCATCACAACGAAAAAAACAATATATGCCAAACATAGCAGAGGTCTACAAAGAGGTAGAAGCGACAAAACACGGACATTATAACGTGCATGATATACTTCCATTCTCAACTGTAATTTTTGGGAAGAGGCGCTTTCAAATGTAGCTAAACAAATTAAATCTAGTGGTAGCCTAAGTTGTTTGTTTTTGTTTGTTTTTATTATCTTTATCCTGCATTGCGGGACAGCGGACTTGAGCGCTATGCACCGGTGTACGCCTTCCGACGTACACCTGACCCACGCTGCAGCCGACTGCAATGTCTGTTTCCGGTTGTCTACTCTACTTATGACTTAAACTTGGTACTACCCATTACTCGATATCGATCACTGGGTAGAGGCAATTATCGTAAAGTTTCTTGCCCAGAGAAACAACAGCAAGTGCGAGTGGCTGGAGTCGAACATGCAGGCTCTCGACTGCGAGCCCAACGCGCTAACCACTCGGCCACTGCTGCCGAGTTGTCAATTCTTGTCCAAAAATTAAGTCAATTTAATGAGCATGCTAAATTTTCATGCTAGCTTCTACTGTGTGATATAAGTTCTGAGTTGAATTACCCCAATATTTATGACCATTGCCGGTATTTATGATTACCGTACATTTTTTTAATGCTTTTGGCTTTCTCTCCGAGCAAAGGACGTGTAGCTATGACATAATTGGACCTGTGTTTGCTATTAGGCTACTTAGCCAAGCCTACATTCGTGTTGTTTTACAAACTGGTCAGAAAGTCTAAGTGAACCGCCTTTCCATACCTATGCTGTGAAAATGCACACTATATAATCGTAGATTTTCTTGCCTGTAGGAGGCGCAAATTATCTTGGCCCTGGGACCAATAAAAAGCTTATAATTTTAACACAGCACAGACCGTAGCCTAACTTAATACACGCACGACACGTACCATCAATCAATCACTTGTATAGGCTATTTATTAAAAACAAGGTCAACACAACAGCTTTTCGGACTTTACAGTGTTCATAGTTTCGTTTAAACTCCAGTGCCCTTTTCCCATTTTTTTCTGGATCCGCTACTGTCGTCGCCTGCAACTTCCTTTGTTTCATTATATTTTAGACCATAAAAGCGAAAGCTTAGCCTACTATAAACTTAGTTGGTTAGCGCGTGACCGATGAAGCTTCGAGATCAAGCGGCGCTGGTTCGACTGTTGGGGAGTGCGCTTGAGCAACGCATGCTTCTACGAATACAAGTAGGCAGTAGCGTATTTAGGGGGGAGGATAAGGGGCGATGGCCCCCCTAATGATCAGGTAAAAAAAATAAAAATATATAAGTTACAAATTTTGCAAAAAAAAGTTGTAGCAGAAGACATAATTGCTTGGATGATTTATCCTAGCGCGAGGGGGGGGGTATAGGCTACTTTTTGCGATACAATTTTCCAATATTATTCTGAGTTTCCAAATCAACTTCTAGTTTAATCTTGATTACAGAAAGTTAAAAATATTTAATTAAGCAAGCAATCACTAGTATACACTGCATACAGTGGCGGCTCGTCTAATGGTGCTGCAGCACCACAAATAAGCTCCTGCAAGGACCTAAGTTACACATAGGCTAGGCTACGTTGAATTCTGCAATGGTGAATGTTAGAAGCTACGTAACTGTGTTGCAAGACCTGAGGGGCGATAATAGGCTTTTTCCACCAACTTTTTGGCAAGGCTTGCTCAGTTTTTGGCGAAGAAATCCGAATGCCCAGGAGAGCACCTAGACAACAACATCAACCTAACATTCCAGCTAAAACTGGGGAGATCTATTTTAAACAAACAGTTTTTCTTCCTTTTCTTGACAATTGCATGGCACTAATTCACGAGAGATTCAATGAGCACTGCTCGCTAGCTTTTAAAGTCAGCACATTTCTGCCGTCATTGATTCATGAAGATGAGGACTGCCGATCGACGAGATTTTCGACTTCTACCATGAAATGCTGGATGTTGAACCAAGCAATTGCTTTGCAGCTACCATTGAGTTGCGAAGATGGAGAGCAAATTGGCTTGCAGTTTCTGTGGATAAACGACCTGCGACTCTTCTGGATGCGTGTCAAGCTGCTGAACAACTCGACACTAATCCGATTACCCATAAATTATTTCGAATCTTTGCTACGCTTCCAATTACAACTGCCTCCAATGAGCCATGTTTCAGTTCACTAAAGTAGCCTACCTGAAAAATTATTACCGCACGACCATGGCCGAGCCACGTTTGGATGGTCTAGCTCAGATGTATTTAAATAAGGATATTGTACTCGAGTATGATGCAGTTATTGATAAATTTTCCAAGCGCAGCCATCGCATGGAACTGTAAATTGTCGTTGCAAATCGCCGAGAATTTTCAAAAGGTATTCGAGGTCGGAAGGACTAACTTATTGTTTATGTTCTGAAGTGATGATATCTTTTGTTGGTTCATTGATTGGAACATAACTTACTTCTACGGATTCGCTCTTGATTCTGGACTCCCCTACCTGACAGTATTCTGACGGTTTCATCTAACTTCCTCCCCCCGTTCTGACGCATCATATGACATTTTGGTATACTCCACCCCTATTAAAAGGGTCAAAAAATCTAATTTTAACCCAAATAGAAAAAATTTGAACCGATTAACAGCCATCCATTTTCACCAAATTTGAGCTTTCTGTGTAGGCTACTACCATTGAGAGTTGAGACTACCCCGTGTGTACTACTCCGAGACCCCCATTGGCATCCAGCCGCCGAGTCAGCCTCTACGCGGCTGACTGACACAATGTCTTGCCCCCCCCCCTAAGAAACTTTCTAAATACGCCACTGCAAGTAGGCCTACGGTATGCAAATCTACCAGGAATAATCTATTAAGGGTTTGTCAGTCAGAAGACAAAGATTCAAAACCTACCATAACGGGGGTAAAAAACAGCAGCAAAAAACGCAAAAATCAGTGAAATCGCCTACTTGAAACCTAAATTGAAGGATTTAACGCAGTTCCTCAAAAAATGTTGTTAGCCTCCATCTGTAAACATTTTCAAAAAACAAACCGCTGAGCCTAAAATAAACAATTGCTAGGATGTTCGACCTCGGGACTTTACTAAGTCAAAGTCCCGGGTTCTACGGTTCCACCGTGGTGGGTAGGCACATTAACATGGGACAGTTTTCGGTGCGAACCAGCTATTATGCGTAGGCTACAGCTATTTTCCTTATAAACTCAATTGATTACAGTCATTAAGATCCTTCTTGCACTCAGTTTAGTTGCAGAAGAAAAATTAACATTAGCAGAGGATGGGAATCGAACCCACGCAACCGAAATGACTATTCCCTTGCCCATTAGGCCATGCTGCTTGTGGCGATATATTCACTTAATTTCCTTTGTAAGTTATCCAAAATCTTTCGAGTAGATTATCAGAATATCACGTGTCGAGTCGCATGACTGAAATCAGCTGATTCGCACGGAAAACTGTCCTATGTTAAAGATCCTACCACCGTGGCGTGTTTAGGCCTACTGTGTTACGGTACAGCCGATGTGAGGAAAATAAATTGATGTGTAGCTTACAGTTTAGTGGCTAGCCCAGTGATTCCCAACCTTTTTCATCCGGTGGACCCTTTTAGTCAATATTCAAATCTAAATTCCCCCCTTATAAATTTAGTTTGTTAAAAACTCGTTTACATTAATATTTTAATCTAAGTCTTTAAAGATAAACTTAAGTTTTACTAGTAATAAGCTTTTTAGCCTGTAGCCTAATATTCCTTTTCATACTAAAATAATTTAATTACGGTAATGAAGAACGTTGTTGAAAAGTATTTTATTCAAAGAAAAAAAAAAGAGATTCAAAGACCAGCTGAAAGTCTTCCTCATCCATGCAAACATCGATCTGGATTCATGGGAACAACTTGCTAGTGACAGATCAACTTTGGAGAAAAAAACTTTGGAATACACAAAATTTTTCGAAAAAAGCAGGATACAAAAGGCCAATGAAAAACGAAACACTAGAAAAGAAAATCTAAAACTACCACGTCCCCCACCATCCATACAATGTGATTTTTCCCCACGTCCTTCCCATCATAGACTGGGCCTCCAAAGTGACATATGACATTACCATCCAAAGCCAAATTCGATTGGACACGAGCTGGAGCCAACGACATTCAAAATATAAGAGGCAATGCATTTAACAATCTGTGTGAAGCTTGTGATTTTTTTGTTTCGACAATTCATGAATGTAGTGGAAGTGTATAACGAATATCAGCATAACGAATATCAGCATAAAGAGCATAACAAATATCATTCTCCACGTCTAATCTGTTTTCTTTTCATCTGCAAGAGTTGAAAAACCTGATTTGCATAGATAAGTGGAAGCAAACAGAAGGATAGTTTGAATAGCTTTCTCTGCCACTTTGGGATAGGAATTACACGTTAATGGCCAAAATCCAGTGATGGATTTTTTCTCTGAATTTTTATGTTTCTTGAATTTCTCTTGTGCAAGAATCCGTTTTGAGTTCTAAAAATTCATTCTGCAATTTATCGGGAAGTTTTTCCATCAACAATGTGAATGAATTTCGTATTAAATCAAGCTCATCGTCATAAATTTCAGGAAAATATCGAATGAATTCTAATGCTGTGAGATGTTTGAAAATCAATTTATTTTCCAACTCTGGAAGAACTTGTTCTTTGCCTTTAACAACCAGCACCAATGATAATTTTTTAAATATGGTGACACGTTCAATTGTTCATTCTAACTTCTCTCTTTCAATCATCAAGCTTGCTAGGGAAAGCTTCCAAAGCATCTTTAAATGCTGAGCGGTACTGGCATCTGCTCCTGGAAGGGCCACCCAAGCCAGGCTGATCGGAAGGTAGAGGCCAGACAAAACGTAGTCTCCCCTCGATCAGGACAGCAGAGCCTTCTAGCAGGCTAAGTTAAGGCAATCTTTTAATGACAGTGACATAAATCAATCACTCTCTTCTAACTTGCCTTGAGCCAGCATGGAAGCAGTAGCCTACAGTTTGTAAATTCACATGGTATCAATATGTCAATGGCGCATGGATACAGATAACCCATGTTGATGCGCAATCTGCTTCAAACGGAGATGGCGATTGGATATTTACCGTATTGGCGTTATTCCCTTGCATTTTCAGATTCAGTTTATCCAAACATATCAACCAAATAAGCAAGGAATCTAATCCATCTGTCATCATTCAGCAATGTAACAAATTCCAATTTTATTTAAAGGTCAAAAAATAATTTAAGTTCGTCTCTGAGCTCAAGCGCTCGCTTGGTTACGTTTCCTTTTGAAAGTCATCGTGTATTTGCATGAAAAAGAAGTAGGCCTACGTGATGGGTTGCATCCATGTCAGTGCACAGTTTAGTTGCTTAAATAATCGGGAGTTAAGGGCTCCTCCTCAACGTTTTAAAGCTCTGGTCTAGGCCAACTTAGTAGGCTTAAAAAGCTTTACAATCCTAAAACCAAGTTCCCCCCTGAAAATTGCAAAATTCCCCCCTAGTGGGGAATTCCCCTCCGGTTGGGAACCACTGGGCTAGCCTATTCAAAAGAGCAAGTTAGACAAAGAAAATTTAATAATAGTGAATCCGACTACAGTACGAGCATAGCCATTCCAGTGCTACTACCGTACTACGAGGCGTTACTTAATGGCGTAAGCTTTAGGTTTGCAAAAGTCAGTAACGTTATCCTCCTGTATCACAAAACTTCAGCATCAGGCTATCGTATTTTCGTCTATTTTGCCATGCAAAAAAATACACACAAACAATATCGCCTCCGTAACTAAGCTGATGTAAGCAAGCTATTAGAATATCAAAGCGATTTAGTTTTGAGATAAAAAATAGAATGAAAAGTGTTTAAATTCATTGACGCTATCTATGTTTCGAATCAATTTGATCACAAATAAGTTTAACTTTAAATGACATAGGGGCCACTATGTGAAGTGAAAACATATGCTGGTTTTCAATAAAGAATTGTTTTTATTTGTGTCTACACCATCATTGAACTTTAACATTGATAGAACTAGGGTACAAAGTCATGAACCTTCTTCGGTAAAACCATTTCCGTTTTTGCTAGTGCAAATTAAGGCAATGTATCCTTCAACAATAAAACAAAAATAAGTCTGAAATATCAGTGACAGCAAAGTCACATTCTTTGTTAATGCTACTCTAGTGAATGTTAAACAACACAGGTTACAATGATAATTAATATAATACATATACAGTATAGATATACAATCACAGTAGGATACATGCCGAAAAGAAAAACTATTAGCAATGAAATCAGGCACCAAACATAAAAAAGGTAAAAAGACACAAGCCTGCGAAAGTGTCACAGGGGACCGAACGCCTCACCAAGCAAGCTGAATGTGAAACGGATCCATTCCGCGGTTAAGTGAAAAGTATGGCTAGTTAATCACTTTTAGGTACTCTGGTCACCTGAGTAGAGACTTCCAGTGACGCAACTATAAGTTATGTGAGGGTATAGAAGCGAGAGAAATACAATCGTTTTAGTTAAAAAAACTTTTAAATTTACAGCTTATAACTAGAACAGGCCATGGCCACCTGGAGATGCGGCCTGATTTGTTACATTTGATTACCGCTACTGCTAGTGTTTGACTGACATTTTCTGAAATGTTTTTACTTTTTGCTCGTCGTCGTCGTGTGAGCGTCTGGGGCCAAGGATCTATCCTTTTACCACCCCAGATTCAAGACGTTCCCGGACTACACTGGAAGGCTACTAGAGAGCAGCCGGTCTTTGGTTTCATCATCCATGACACGCAGACCTGCCACTCCGTTAGGTGGCTTGAAGATGGAGCAGTCATTGATGATGTAGTCTGCGGTCTGTTCCTCGGCACCACAATCACAGGAGGAGGAAAAGGCCATTCCCCATTGGTGCAAGGTTGAGCGGAAAAGCCCGTATTACCTTTTGCTGTCTCTTAATGATATAAAAGCCTTTTGTTGCCTTGGGGAAGCAGTACCATATAAAAAAAAATAAGTTTTTTGAAAAAAGCAAAAGCTAGCATTTCAGTGAATTTCATAGATCGGAAGTTATTACTACGTTGAGAGACCCAGCTCCGCCCAATAAGTGAAGTCTTGCTCGAAAATACGAAGTAAAGAGGCTATTCAAAAGGTTCGGGAGAATATAGAAGCTAATCGAAAACGATCTGCTTTGATGTCTGAGGAGACTAAAATAAAAAAAAATTGAGCATCAGTTGGTGACTTTTCTGAACTAGAAGATTTGCTGTATATTTGGATTAATATCATCCGTTGCGCAAGGGTTCCGGATCCACCCTGAATGGCGATTTGCTGTGGCTTATCAGATTCAGAGCACGGAAGGGATTACAGACAGTTCTTCTCCACGGTGAAAGAGCTGAAGTGTATAACAAAAAAACTAGTAGCCTATCTACCTTAGATGATTTGTGTGCCACAATGGATCAGCATGATCCCGAAAATAGTTATAATATGAATAAAACCGGGTTATTTTTTTGGCTACTACCGAGATGTACCCAGCACTTGACATCTGAAGATATCAACAGTCGCCCTACCTAAGGAAAACAGCTTAAAAACAAGTGCCATTGGTTGTTTGTGCAAATGCCAGAAAAACGCATAACTTCCGGGAGAGAATGCCGGTAAAGTATCTAAGTTAAAGTAAAGAGTAGATGAATGTTGGAAAACGCAAAAAAAGATGACAAAATTAACTAAAAGTATGCACAGATGATCTTTTAAGGTGTTAAAAAAGGAGGTTTTTGAAGAATGAGGCTAGCGAAAATCATAATTGCTTACCAATGAAGGACAATGCCATTATTGGTAAGCTTACTGATTGCTTCAGTACTTATTTTAATGATCTGAATTTCTTCGATTCTAAATCTCAACCTTTCTGCCAGTCGTGGTTGTGAAGCGGCAGTGACTGCAAGAGTAAGGTTTAGTTGGGCAAAATTCAGAGAGTGTCGAGAGTTGTTATGTGGTAGAAGATTTCCGTTGAAAATGAGAAAAAGAATTTATACTAGTTGTGTGAGATCTGTAATGCTGTACGGAAGTGAGACATGGTGCTTACGCGAAAACGAATTGGCGATTTTGAGAAGAACTGAGAGAGCGATGGTGAGAGTGAGAGCAATGTGTGGTGGGAAGCTGATGGGCAAAAGAAATACCGAATAACTTATTAACTTGCTTGGGTTGAATGAGAATGTTGATAAGTTGGCAAAACCGAATGGAGTATGGTGGTATGGACATGTTTTGAGAAGGGATGAAATAATGTTTTGGAGAAGAGCACTGGAGTTGCAAATAGAGGAGGAAAGCAGCAAGGTGTGCTTGACAAGAGAGAATGCGTTAGACAGATCGATGTGGAGGCAGGGTGTGAAGGCAATTGCGACACTTGGGGTAAATCCGGCCACTCTCGGTAACGGGGACATCACCGGATTAAAACTGGACTACTACTACTCTTATTCAGAACTAACAATAACACCGGGCAAAAATGCTACATTACTTGAGGCATAAAGTATGGGAAAAGGTTCCTTAAAAAATTAAATGTTTGTTTCTCTATTTAAAAAAAAAACAAGGTCAAACGCACTTAATCAGCCGTCACTACTGATATAATGTAACAACACTTTTCAGTTTTCGGTGGAATTAATCTAGCAGTGCGATAGGCTTTTGGGATGTGTTTTACCATTTGTTTGATTCTTGTGTGTTAACAGTTGAACAATCGTTTAGAAACTTTAGATATACACTATACAGCACTATTTTAAGTTTTTTACGCCGTTGAAAAAAGCAAAACGAGCGACTTAACAATACAGTATAGATAAGTCAGAGATCATAAAAATGATTGAATGAAGAACAAGAGCAAAAAAACAAAAGCAAATTCAGCATAAGCACAGTATTGTCAAGTGTTCGATGAACAGGGTGAAGCTGGAAAAAACAATGGTTTAGTTTGATAGTGACATCCCAATCTGCAAGCAATGCAAAACAGTGTATCAGTTACAAAAAAACTGATTCAAAGCTTGCAGGATGCAGCATCAATTTAGTATGTATTGTACAATGTAATGTTTAAAAATTTCACAATAGATGAATCAAAATTCAATCAACTCTTGACATAGAAAATAGATTTCATGAATCCATGAATATGTTTTTTACTGAGAAAATTAGTGTTGAAGCATGTAACAAAGCTTTACCATAAGTTATAAAATATTAAAAAGTTATAAAACAAAATTGAGTGCTTTTCAGTGTAAAAAGCTTGCAACCAGTATTAGCATCACAAACCAAGCTTTATTTTTCTTTTGTTAAGAAAATATAAATATCAAGTCATGCCAAAGAAAGTCTATATGATGAAATTCAAATGACTGCTTGGCATGTCAACAGCTTCATAAAGCCATGATAAAAGTCATACTGAGACAACAATACCACAATAAGCAATCACAGCAAGAATACAAATGATGTACACATGTTCACAATTACGTATATATTTATAAAAAAAGCATAATTACAGCTCTGTTTACATTGCGGGATCTTGAAATATCATATGATACCACTTACTTGGTTTTCCACACACCCTAACAATGGAATATACAATATTTATCAAATGTGGTGATTCTGACAACTCCCTAAGGCACCATATGGTATTTCAAAAGCCACAACATAATATCACTTTCAAGCAAGTCACACCATAATAAGATTGATGAATATTGCTAATACACAAAATTCTATAATTTCAATAGCAGTATGAAGAAAATTTCAACTTTAATTTCCTGAAGTAATGCTGATGTACTCATGGCATTTATCAATACCATTTACAATAAGTTCCAGTGTCCAACACAGCGACTTATTCAATCATTTTTTTTTAAGCAAACCAATGGTGTTAGTTTTCATTCATAAGGTCAAAAACTCCAGCAAAGTGTGGATTGTTACAACATTGAGAGCCATCTAATTCTTGTTCAAACGGTTGCAAGACTGCATCCAGTGATTGTGATGGCATAGTTGGTGACCGTATTGATGAGTCGGAAAGAGAAGAGCTGGCTGATATTCTTCTAGTGGCCACATGTGGGGCAAAATTGAAGTAAAATTTTTGCTTCTCTTTCTGTAAAATCTCTAGATTTTTTAGCAATACAGTTGGATTCTTTAAAGCATTTGTTTCTGCGGCTTTGAGAACATGCCCAGAATTAACCATTGTTTTGAATTCATTTTTCCACGTTTCATATATGTTCCAAAATACTGCTAGATAAAAGTCGTTAATTGTTGAAATAACCTGCTTCCTTTTGTTACAAATGCTGGATAACTTTTCATTTCTCAGAGCTAGAAGTGCAATTCGAGTGACATTAATAGAAACTAAGCAAAATGGAAAGTTCTGTTCTGGATGAAGCGACAGCTTGTATATCTCATTTGCAATAGATTTATTTTCAGTTACTAAAAACAAGAGCTGAAGCAATGCTAGGAAACCTGCGCCTCTAAGATCTGTAGCAGGATCGTTTCCCTGAAATCCTATGATATCCCAATGAGAACCAAACCTTGGGCAATTGTGGTTTGAACCAGTCAAACGTTTATATATAGTTTGCAACACTCTACAATGGAGTTTGTCATCATTGTCTAAAGATACTTGGGTAATATTAAAAACTAAATCTTGCTCTTTGACAAGTGATTTGATGAGTGGGCGAGGACCAAATAAAAAGCGAAAAAAATTAGAAAATCTTGACCGTTGTTGACTTTTCATAACAGGAAGAGGCAAATCAAACAATTGATTTTGAAAATACTGTAACGCTTCACTGAATGTGACATCTTCAGTTGCTGTCACAACACCACTGACTGAGTTTTTAAGATTATCAAGTGCATCCCACTCTTCTTGCTCTTTAGCAAGCTTTTCTTCCCAGATTAATTTTTCTTGTTTATTATTAGATACCGAATTATCTTCTTTTGTATTTAGCAATCCTTTGGTATGCAAAATTTCAGAAGCAGATTTGGATTGTGTATGAACTGGATTTGTTATTATTATATCCATTGAATGGTTCCCACAAGCATCATCTATTGGAAGGCTAGCTTTGCAATTTTACACATCGGCACTGTCAAAACTTACATACAGTCTTAACAAAATATAAAAAAGTCAAAAATTTAAACCACATCATTATGTTTATTATGTATGATAATGAATTCAAATTATTTTGTGAATGCATGTAGTCATGTGAATGATTATAATGACTTCACCATGTTGTGTAGTCACCATGTTCACCATTTCAGTGTAAACTAAAAAAAAGCGGTGTGCAACTTTTTTTCAACTTGTTTGTGATTATTTGTAAAGCAGCAAATAATGCAAAACATACACGCTGCTAGTTTTACAGAACTAGTGTTGCCAGATAAAGAATTTTACCGTAACTAAAGAAAACTTTAAAGTTGTTGAAAATAAAAAGTTGTAATTTGGCAAATTTTGAAGTCTTAGGGAGAGAGCAAAACCGTACGGTAATATTAATAACAACTTACCTCCAACCCAAACTCTGGCAACACTTATGATGAAACAAAGTACTTTTATTGCAACCAGCGCCATGAAAATAGCTACTATATATAGCCACATAAAAATCATTTTGAACATGTAGTGTTTTTCTTTTAAGTCAACATGATAAATATTGGGTAAGCCTACTGTACTATCAGAGTTACGTAGTAGTTGCTAACTTAAGTACCGGTATATATTCAAATGCTAACTAACAGACGTTCTCACCACTCGGCTTCGGCTACGCAGCCGACAGCAACAACACGCAGGCTAGGGTGATTCAAAAATTGAAATTTTTTTTAATTCAATGGGGCACCCTCTTGTATCATGTCAATACCTGAAAAAATAATCCTGTCAAATTTTTAGGGCAATCGAAAGCATTTTTAAAGTTTAATTTTTCAGGTAAATTTCAGGTTTTTAAAGTAAAATTTTTCAGGGGGCATGCCCCGGACCATAGAAAGCATGGTCCGGGGCATGCCCCCTGAAAAATTCATTGCAAAATTACACTTAAATAATGGATTATAGTGCTTTCTGGAAACACTTTTAGGGTCATATTTGTATGAAATTTATTAGTAGATAAACAGCTATTAACTTATTAAAGGTAGCTCTTACACACAAACGGGGCAAAAAATGCGGCTAAAATTAGAGAACACCAAAAACTCAGCTACAAAGTCAAGTCTAGAATAGACCTCACATATCCTGCCTTATGCCAAAATCTATCCAGCCAGGATAACAGTGTAAAGCCAACATTTGGCTCAAACTTTTGCTTACAAGGCCGATATTATAACCATAACAGCATCTATGCTATGATAACAACAGTGCCTTAGATTTTCTCATAACATAGCCCACTGACACAACATCGAACAAAGCAAAGTTGCCAGACTATGAAAAGATCTTAAAGCCAACATAATACAAAAAAGGCCAAAACAAGGAAATTATTAGACAAAAAAGCCAAATGGATAAATTTATCTGTTTCTATGAAAAATAAGAAAATTTACATATATTTTATGACTTGAGGGGATTTTAATAAATTGTAGCAAAAATAATTCTGAAAGTAGCCCAAAAAATAGCAAGTAGCGAGTAGCCTATAAAAGGATCGTAGCGGATGTTCAGTTGTTTTAATCCACCACATTACAAGTATTGAACAAGTATAGAACATGTGTTCCAGACAATTGTTCACCTAATCAAACGTCATATAGAAACCGTTCAAGTCTACTGAATATTACGTCATGGAAATTCCTAAAACATGTGCCAAAATTGCACCATCGTTCGTAAGACCTGTGTCAAACCTGTTTAAACCTGTTTCAGTTGAAACCTGTTTAAACATGAAATGTTGCGTCGCGCTAACTGCTGGCGTGCCTTTGAGTTATCACAAATTTTTCTGATTCATTTTCGAAGTTGTTTGTTGGAAGTCGGTCGCACATTTAACTGGTTTATTTGGTGCTTGCTAGCTGGACAAATTCTCCGTCTTTTATCCAAGTAATCTGTATCGTAGTGACAGTTTTTAGAGGTGTAAGGCGTTGCACCAGTCATTTCGATAGCCGCGGGCTAATTTTACAGGAATACACTTATTGAATAGACGTTTCAAGGAGTGTTTCCTTTTCGGTCACTACATGCAGACAAACAGATCCGGGAACTTTATGTTACAATTTTCCCACGAAGAGATTATGGTTTACCGCTGTGACCATAAAAAATAAAAGACGATTTTGTTAGCTGGTAGGCCAAGAAGCACTAGAAGCACATAAAAAATAAAAGACGAGTTCTTGTCAGTTGGTAGGTCAAGAAGAAATTAAAGCAAGAAAAATAAAAGACGATTTTTGTTAGCTGGTAGGCCAAGAAGCACTTGAAGGCATAAAACTAAACGACGTGTTTGTTGTCAGCTAGTGCAGAAGAACTACTTAGAAGTACAAGAAATAATAAAAAGAAGATTTGTTGGTTGGTAGTCTACACTCTTACAGAAGCAAAGAAAAGTAAAGACATTTCTTCTCAGTTTGGTACAGAAGAAAAATAACTTTGACATTCATTGGCAAGAAAGAAGATTAAAAGACAATCCATCTGTGCTTGTAGATTCAAGTGGAAGAATCCAAGCAAGTTTTGTGGACTTTAGGACTTCATACCCGTACAGCTACGGTATCGTGCATTTAAATTCTTTTTTGTATTTTTACGGTCTTTGCAGTTAAGTTTTTTATAACTACTGTAGCCTAATAATTTTGTGTGTTTGTGTAACTTAATTTTTTTAATTGTTAATTTAGCCCCAACATTTAATATGTCTACACTCGGTGGCGACAAGGACTCGACCGCCGTAGACTCGACTGAGTTTAAGCCTGATGATATTCTTTGCGGTCGGGCAGGCCATTCTGGGGAGGGACCCAGTAACGATGAGGCTAAATCAGTTCGAGAAGCCCGGCATCTTAGAAGGGATATTTTGACTGAAATTGGGGAACTTTCTGTAGCCCTAGGTTCTTTGAGTGATAAGCAGAAACTGTTAATTTTTAGATCTAACTTATCTACTTTAGAAGAGGAATTACGGCATTTCCATGCTTATTTGACTAAAATCTTTAACTCTACAATCTTGGCAGAACTTCGTGATAGGGTAGATCCCGAATTTAACTCGTTAAAAAATAACTTTGAACAAAAAGAAAGTGAGTTCTCAGATATGTTGGATGCTGACATACATCCTGAAGATAGCGCCTCAAATGTAAGCACTAGGATGTCTAGGACTTCGTCTCGGATAGTGGCACAAATTAACCTGCAGCTAAGACGAGAGGAGCTCCAGATACAAGCTGAGGCCGAAGCGAGAGCTGCTGAGGCTGCCGCGAGAGCTGAGGCCATTCGAGCTGAGGCTGCCGCGAGAGCTGAGGCCGAAGCGAGAGCTGCTGAGGCTGCCGCGAGAGCTGAGGCCATTCGAGCTGAGGCTGCCGCGAGAGCTGAGGCCGAAGCGAGAGCTGCTGAGGCTGCCGCGAGAGCTGAGGCCATACGAACTGAGGCTGCCGCGAGAGCTGAGGCCATTCGAGCTGAGGCTGCCGCGAGAGCTGAGGCCGAAGCGAGAGCAGCTGAGGCAGCCGCGAGAGCTGCTGAGTTCGCACTCAAAGACGCTCAGTTGAGGGCTGAACAACGTAAAGAGGTAGTTTTAGCTGAATATCGATCAGAGGTGGGCTCTCGGCGTAGCTCTAAGAAGGGCTCTTCTAGGCATTCCAGAAATGAACATCAATCGCAGTTTAATTTACATAACCTTTTCCAAACGCCCGTTCAACCTGTGAGTGGACCAGGGCATTCCACACGTTTTCCAGCTGTTTCAGGAGGTCTCGGGGCCGCGGCTAAGGGTCTTCCGAATGCTGTAGAGCCAAGGTCTGCGAATTACAACCGAACTCCTCCCCCAGAGCGTACAGGTCACGGGGCCGCCATTAGTAGTAATGCTTTGCCTCCTTCACAGTTTTCTGCGCCGCTAGGTTTTGATCGCCCAGCTACACGTAATTTGGGTGGTTGTGAGAGGCGTATCGCGTCTCCTGATTTTAACGTGTGTGAGGATCGTGATCGGGCTGTGCACGTCACTGAGCCCACTCAGCCCCTTAAGGGATAGGCCTATAGCTTGTCTTCTCCCGCTAAATCGAGTTCTCAACAGCAGGATTGCTTTTTTGAATACCAAAATAGTAGGACGTTTTTCGATAAGGCGGCCTTGATTGGTAACGATGGTAATAATATGCCATTTATCTTCTTTAAAAATCGTGTTACGGCCTTAATGGCAGCTTCGCCCTTTAAGGGGACTCGTTTGACTTTGTTACAAGCAGCTTGTGTTAGGACAGCTGCGCAAACGATTGCTAATTTGGTTTCTGATACCCCTGGCTTGTCAGAGGAAGACAGGATAGAAATGTCGTTAGCTCGCTTGTCCCAACGTTTTGGAGTTCGTGGAGGTCTTTTTGCAGAACCAGAAATTAGAAAGTATCGCTATGGTAGCAAATTGACTTCGACCTCTTCCAGTGATCTGAAAGAGTTTAAAGATGAAATATCGCAGTGTTTGCTTTACGCGCAAGCTTATGGTCAGCGTGACAAATTGGAAGGACGTTTTGTTTTGGATTTGGCTAAGCGACTCCCGTTTGACGCTAAGCAGCGTTATCTTGACTTTTTAGGTGATCAGTATGGTGGCACTGATGAGCCTACTTTTCAGGGTAGGCACTTTAACGTAGGACAGTTTTCCATACGAATCAGCTGATTTCAGTCATGTGACTCAGTACGTGATATTCCGATCTTCTCCGATCTTTTCCGATCTTTTCGTCCGATCTTCCCCAAAGATTTTTGATACAAAGAAAATTAAGTGAATGCATCGCCACAGCAGCGTGGCCTAATGGGTTAGGGTTAGGGCAAGGGAATAGTCATTTCGATTGCGTGGGTTCGATTCCCACCCTCTGCTAATGTTCTTTTTTCTTCTGCAACTGAACTGAGTGCAAGAAGGATCTTAAAGACTGTAATCAATTGAGTTTATAAGGTTACAATCATAATGGCGTGAGTCACATGACTGCAAACAGCTGATTCACGAGGAAACCTGTCCTACGTTAAAGTGCCTACCACTTTTCAGAGTTTGTTTGAATTTGTAGTACGGGAGGAAACGCGTAAGTCGACTGATTTTAGCATTATGCTAATGGGCGATTCTGGTGAGTCGCAGCAATTTAAAAAGTTTGGCAAAGGAAAATTGCCTTCATGTCCGGTTAGGCAGACGTCCGTAAAACCCCATGATGATGTGATGTCAGGGAGTTCGCAGTACTCGACTGTTGTTGGCGCACCGCGCGGTGGTGAAGCCAGACGTAAAAACCTACCGGCATGCATTTGTTGTTCGTCACGTGGTCAAGTTGAATATCATTTTTTGTCTAATTGTAAAGAATTTTTGCGCTTGACACCTAAAGATCGGAGAGATGTCATTGTGAAAGCTGGCAAATGCTTGAATTGTTTGCGCCAGCATATGGTTAGGGATTGCGTTCATGCAAATAACTGTCGTAAGCAGTGGCGCGGGAACTATTTTTCTCTAGGGGGGGCTGAAACTGTCGTAGTGTTGTCATCTTCTGGGGGGCTTCGCCCCCCAGACCCCCCTTACATGGGGGGACATTTAAAACTGGGCATTCGGTCTCTTCCTGTGAAAAAAAAAAACGACGCTAAAACACACACGTTGCAAATTGTAACAAATGGAGAACGGCAAACAGCAAAGCAGCTGTTCAGGAAATTAAAATGAAAACGAACAAATTAGAAAGTTATATGAAAACGACAGTTTGTAGAAATGAGCTCTCACGCGCTTCCGAAGATTGATTTTCGCTCAGGTGTTTTCTCTATAAACTGTGTCATAAGTTCTTTGACATCAACAGTGTCCAAAATGTTTTGGTGGACAAGCATCAACGCAAGATGAGTAGGCCTACCGTAAGTCGTTTTTGTGTCATTGAGCTTCTCAACCACGTTTTCAGGCGTCTTAGAGCAGAAAAAGAACGTTGTGATGATGCAACCGAAACCGAGAGGCAAAAGCAGAGCTCCACGAATTTTCGCGTTTCTTTGAAAAGATTTAGTGTTTGAGGGTTTAGTTGCAATAGTATCTCAGCAACCTTTCGAACGGAGTTTGCGGTTTTTCCACTTACAACATCGCTGAGCAAAGTAGGCTAAGTTCCGTTTTTAGGCTATCTTTTCTGATGGCATTGGGTAAGCTGATCTCAGTATCAGATCTTTCCTCACCGTTTGCATAGATCAAAAGGACCTTCTCTCTGTTGGCTGCTGTAAGCAGATCCGCCTGGTCAAATCTTCGATCAAGCTCAGCTTGAACCAAATCAAGGGCTTCGATGTATTGCCGTTTCTACGCTCCTTCTCCGCAGACGACAAAGCATCCGATTCCTCTGTGATTCGAAATCTTGCTGGAGTTTTGCTCACTCGGAGATCCTTTGGCGTCTTACCTCTCGCTTGTAGAAACCACCATGGCAAAGTATCCAGAGTGGATACAGCAACCTTCTTGGCAGACATGAGTGTGTTCCCGACAATTTTCACCAAATCAAACGTCATATAAAAACCGTTCAAGTCTACTGAATATTACGTCATGGAAATTCCTAAAACATGAGCCAAAATTGCACCAGCGTTCATAAGAATTGTGTCAAACCTGTTTGGGCCTGTTTGGGCCTGTTTAAACAGGAAATATTACATCAGCTTTAAACACCTGTTGGAATGACTTCATAATTGTCTTTCATTATTGCGTCACAGTACTGCATACGTGAATTTGAGATATTGCTATCTATTCTGGTCATGCGTAAAATGATTGTTTGAAAGTTGGCCGCACTTTTAACTGTTGGCTTAGTGCTTGCTAGCTGGACAAAGGTTCCGTCTTTTATCCAAGTAATCTGTTCTGTAGTGACAGTTTTCAGTGGTGTACGCGTTGCACCCCCTCGTTTTCGGTAGCCGTGGGCTAATTTTTACAGAAATACACTTTTTGAAAAGAAGTTCAAGTGTGTGTTTCTTCGGTCATTATATGCAGACGAAAGGATCCGGGAACTTTAAGTTACAATTTTCCCACGAAGAAATTATGGTTTACCGCTGTGACCATAAAAAATAAAAGACGCAGTTTGTAGTTGGTAGGCTAAGAAGCACTTAGAAGCAAAGAAATAATAAAAGAAGATCTTGTTGGTGGGTAGTCTAAAGAAGCAAAGAAAATTAAAGACATTTTTATTTGAATAAGGCAACTGAAGAACTTTAAGCTAAAAAGTAAAGACATTTCTTCTCAGTTTGGTACAGAAGAAAAATAACTTTGACATTTATTGGCAAGAAAGAAGATTAAAGGCAATCCATCTGTGCTTGAAGATTCAAGTGGAAGAATCCAAGCAAGTTTTGTGGACGTTTGGACTTCACATACTCGTACAGCTACGGTATCGTGCATTTAAATTCTTTTTTGTATTTTTACGGTCTTTGCAGTTAAGTTTTTTATAACTACTGTAATTTTGTGTGTTTGTGTAACTTAATTTTTTAATTGTTAAATTTAGCCCTAACATTTAATATGTCTACACTCGGTGGTGACAGGGACTCGACCGCCGTCGACTCGACTGAGTTTAAGCCTGATGATGTTCTTTGCGGTCGGGCAGGCCATTCTGGGGAGGGGCCCATTAACGATGAGGCTAAATCAGTTCGAGAAGCCCGGCATCTTAGAAGGGATATTTTGACTCAAATTGGGAAACTTTCTGTAGCCCTAGGTTCTTTGAGTGATAAGCAGGAACTGTTAATTTTTAGATCTAAGTTATCTACTTTAGAAGAGGAATTACGGCATTTCCATGCTCTCTTGAGTAAAATTTTTAACTCTGCAATCTTGGCAGAACTTCGTGATAGGGTAGATCCCGAATTTAACTCGTTAAAAAATAACTTCGAACAAAAAGAAAGTGAGTTCTCAGATAGGTTGGATGCTAACATACATCCTGAGGATAGCGCCTCAAATGTAAGCACTAGGATGTCTGAGAGCTCGTCACGAATAGTTGCACAAATTAACCTACAGTTAAGACGAGAGGAGCTAAAGATCCAAGCTGAGGCCGAAGCAAGAGCTGCTGAGGCCATCGCAAGAGCTGAGGCCATACGAGCTGAGGCTGCCGCGAGAGCTGAGGCCGAAGCGAGAGCTGCTGAGGCCGCCGCGAAAGCCGAAGCTAGAGCTGCTGAGTTCGCACTCAAAGACGCTCAGTTGAGGGCCGAACAACGTAAAGAGGCAGTTTTAGCTGAATATCGTTCTGAGTTGGGCTCCCGGCGTAGCTCTAGGAAAGGCTCTTCTAGGCATTCCAGAAGTGAACATCAATCGCAGTTTAATTTACCTAACCTTTTCCACACGCCTGTTCAATCCGTAAGTGGACCTGTACAATCCACATGTTTTCCAGCTGTTTCAGGAGGTCTCGGGGCCGCGGCTAAGGGTATTCCGAAGGCTGTAGAGCCAAGGTCTGCAAATTACAACCGAACTCCTCCCCCAGAGCGTACAGGTCATGGGGCCGCCATTAGCAGTAATGCTTTGCCCCCTTCACAGTTTTCAGCGCCGCTAGTTTTTGATCGCCCAGCTACACGTAATTTGGGTGGTTGTGAGAGGCGTATCGTGTCTCCTGATTTTAACGTATGTGAGGATCGTGATCGGGCTGTGCATTAGGGCGTGTCAATTTACTCAAAAATTTTTAATTCAAAATGACGGGTGTTAAAAACTTGTAGTTGGACTAGAAACTTCGCTAAATATATTTTTTTTCAAAAATAAATGACGTCTTGCTTGGTAAATCGTTCCCTAAAAATTCAAATATTTGACAATTTTTCAAATTTTACCGACCTCTAAAAATTTTCATTTACAACTTGTAGGTTCTGTGACGTCATAGTTTGCTTCCTTTTGAAGCTTGCTAAGGAGGTGTGAGATGTCAAATGAAGTACTATGATATCATAAAGTGCAGAAATGCTAGCAAAAAAACTCTTATTAACCAGCAACTTTTGCCTGCTGCGATGACTGCAATTAAAGTAGGTTAATTCGATTTAATTCAATTACTGGTAAGTAAACTAAACTTAGAATCAATTAAACTTAGTATCGGTAGTTGTTAATCAACTAACTTTTGTAACAGTAAATACTATTGCTGTATGACAATTTTTATTTCAACGCATGCCAAACTATCAGTTAACAGTAGATGTTAATCAGAAAATATATTTTGCACTTGCTAGTGCATCTTCAGATCAGAACTGAAGATGCACTAGCAAGTGCGAAATATATTTTCTGATTAACATCTACTGTTAACTGATCCCTGGTGCTTTAGCAATTAAGGTTTTAGCTTTGAGATATGGACCAGGGATCGTTGCAGAATAAGACTAGGTCAGAAAGTGAGGCAGACTCCGACTCAGCATTGCTGATCTGCTTCATCGTGAGTCACACGGCCGTAGCCCAGAGCATCACGCAGGCTCTTGCTCTATCGTTGAACTCGGCCAAATCCTGAGCAGAGTACCTTGCTTTTTGGTCAGGGCATTCAAGTAGAATCAGTAGATGTTGCATCGTTTGCTCCTGTCCGCATTTGCAGCTTGTGCTCCCCATGGAATATCCCCAGTGTCTCATCAAGGTTTTACACCTGCCAATACCAGTTCTTAAGCGGTTGAGTTCCACGGTTCACATTTTCCGGGAGGAAGGCTCTCCATGGGTGAGAGCTCCATATTGGCCAATGTCGGTCCGGCTGCCAGTCCCTCCTGCCATAGTTGAACCCGCACATTGGCGGTGACATCGTCTTGACCTAATGGGACAACTGAAGCTAGGAAACTTTTTCTTGACTTCAGACGCCTGTGTGCTGGAGTTTAGCCATACAGTGGGTTTCTCAAATCTATGTCCTGACAAGATCTTTCCTTTCTGCTGGTCACGCTTCTTCTGATGTTGGGGGGAGCAATTCCAGACAGAATGTGCAGCGACGTGATGTTGGTTGGTTTGAGACAACCTGTAATTGCTGATCATCTGGTTAATTTTTTGAAGGAGACTGGAAGTGACAAAACCCTGCAAGCAGTTGGTGGTGACTCTACAAATGTCAATACTGGTTGGGAGGGGGGTTCAATGCACTGGGTTGAAGTTAAGCTTGGTCGAAAACTAAACTGGTTAGTTTGTGCACTTCACACAAACGAATTGCCACTCCGGCATTTAATAACCTGCTTGGATGGAAAAACTTTATCTAACAACAAATGGGCTGGAAACCTTGGGAAAATGCTAGATAACGCAACTGACTTGGAAATACATCAATTCTTTTCCAAGATATCTATTGGAGAAGCACTTATTCAACTTGAAGATAGTGTTGTAGATAATCTTTTGACTGACCAAGCATATGGTTACAGGATGACACAGGCAATCAAAACTGGAAATCTTCCCTCGGATTTGGCTCTCTTACACATTGGCCCTGTCAATCATGCTAGATGGTTGACCACAGCAAACAGATTTTGTCGAATATGGGTTACGAAGCACAATCTAAAAGGGAAAAATCTCAAAAAATTTGAAATTGATTGAATATATTGTTGGTGTCTATTACCCTTGTTGGTTTCAAATTAAAGTCAAGCACAATTGGATTGAAGGACCACGGCATATTTTGTTTCAGCTTCGTCTACTTCAACAGCAAAACAAATCTGTCATACAAGCAGTTTTGCCGACAATCAAATGATCAGCGTGGTATGCATTTAGCGAGATGATAATTCAAACTATGTTGTGCTCAGAAGATATGGAAGAAAGGAAAAAAGGTCTGGAAAAAATAACAGCAATAAGAGGCGGTGACAGAGTATCCAGTTTAGGTGATGACTCTGTTCGTCCTAGAAAGACTCCCACAATTAACATTAATGCAACTTCTTTGATTGAATTGATCGATTGGTCAACAGAAGTCTATGAGCCTCCTTTAACTGCTATGCTACCATTGGAAGAAATCAAAAAGTTTGTTGATACGCCAATGAAAGTCCCTGCCACGGCCGCTGTAGAAAGATGTGTAAAGATGGTGACAGAAGCTGCAAGCCGAGTTTACACCCACGAAAAGAGAGATAGCTTTGTAAGAGTTCAACAAGCGAGTCGACAAATTATGAGTAAAATTGAATCGAAACAGGATTTAGCTTAAATGACAATGCCTGCAACTTTTTAAAACTATTTTTGTATTTGTGAACAGCATTTCAGACAATTTTGCAAAGTGTTGTTTCCTCTTATGTGCAAAGTTTGAAAAATATACACAATTTGGGCAAATATAAGTGGGCATTTTAGGCATTTTTCACTAAATTTTCAAGATTTCTTCTAAGCAAACTTGTTTTTCTTACTTGAAAGAACAAAAATTGAACGAATAATTGTTGCTTATGTCAAAAAATATAATACAGAATAAAGTGACGAAGAATATTTTAAACTGGGAAAGAATCAACTTAAAATAAATTGAAAAAAAATGTTTTTTTTGAGAATATTTTAATTTTTTGTTAATTTACCAAGCTAAACAACAAAAATTTATTGAAAAAATTGCATATTCTATCTTACTACAAGCATACACAAGTTTTTAGACCCCATCATCTTAAAAAAAATACAATAAAAAATTTATTGCTATAATTGACACGCCCTACTGTGCATGTGACTGAGCCTACTCAGCCCATTAAGGGATATAGCTTGTCTTCTCCCGCTAAATCGAGTTCTCAACAGCAGGATTGCTTTTTTGAATACCAAAATAGTAGGACGTTCTTCGATAAGGCGGCCTTGATTGGTTACGATGGTAATAATATGCCATTTGTCTTCTTTAAAAATCGTGTTATGGCCTTGATGGCAGCTTCGCCCTTTAAGGGAACTCGTTTGACTTTGTTGCAAGCAGCTTGTGTTAGAACAGCTGCACAAACGATTGCTAATTTGGTTTCCGACACTCCTGGCTTGTCAGAGGAAGACAGGATAGAAATGTCGTTAGCTCGCTTGTCCCAACGTTTTGGAGTTCGTGGAGGTCTTTTCGCAGAACCAGAAATTAGAAAGTATCGCTATGGTAGCAAATTGACTTCTATCTCTTCCAGTGATTTGAAAGAGTTTAAAGATGAATTGTCGCAGTGTTTGCTTTACGCGAAAGCTTATGGTCAGCGTGATAAATTAGAAGGACGTTTTGTTTTGGATTTGGCTAAGCGACTCCCGTTTGACGCTAAGCAGCGTTATCTTGACTTTTTAGGTGATCAGTATGGTAGCACTGAGGAACCTACTTTTCAGAGTTTGTTTGATTTTGTAGTACGGGAGGAAACGCACAAGTCGACTGATTTTAGCATTATGCTAATGGGCGATTCTGGTGAGTCGCAGCATTTTAAAAAGTTTGGCAAAGGAAAATTGCCTTCATGTCCGGTTAGGCAGACGTCTGTAAAACCCCATGATATTGTCATGTCAGGAAGTTCGCAGTACTCGACTGCTGTTGGCGCACCGCGCGGTGGCGAGGCTAGACGTAAAGACCTGCCGGCATGTTTTTGTTGTTCGTCACGTGGTCAAGTTGAATATCATTTTTTGTCTAATTGTAAAGAATTTTTGCGCTTGACACCTAAAGGTCGGAGAGATGTCATTGTGAAAGCTGGAAAATGCTTGAACTGTTTGCGCCAGCATATGGTTAAGGACTGTAATCATGCAAACAACTGTCGTCAGTGTGGGCCTAACAACGATAGGAAACACTATTTTCTTCTGCATGATTTTTATGTGACGTCACGTGATTCTCTGGATTCGGTCGGTAAAGATGATGCTGGTGCCAGAGTTCCTGTGCGTAATGTTAAGATTGGAAATGTTAAAGCAGCCTTTAACCGCATTACTGCTGCTCGTGTTTTGAATCCAATGACTGGCAAATCGAAGTTGGTGTATTGTCAGCATGATCCTGGTTCGCAGTTGACCTTTGTTTCGAGTGACTTGGTGTGCGAACTTGGCCTTAAACCATATGATAAAGCGTCGTTTAAAATGGATACTCTGGCTGGTCAGAAACCTACTTGTGCTGACCTTGTTAAACTCAACATCCAGTCGTTAGAGACTGATGAACTGTTTTGTGATATAATCTCGGTGGTTAACCCAGCTTGGGCTGACGATGTTAAAACTTTACCCCATAAACAAGATTTAAATGGTTTCCGTCATTTTCATGACGTGAATATGTTTCATTTGAATGATTGTAGTACTGTAGATGTACTGATTGGCAATGACAACGCTTATTTGATGTGGACAAAAGAAGAACGTGTTGGTGAAAATCGCAGTGAACCGCATGCTTTACTCACTCCTCTCGGTTGGTTGGCTTGTGGTGGTAAGTCACCCTTAGTTGAAAGCGTTGCTAAAGTGTGCAGAGTGCAGACGTCTTCAGAGTCGGATGTCATCTCTGGCTTTCAGCGTAAAATTCAGTCTTGTGATATGGAAATAGCAGACCTGAATAAAGTCATTCAGGATTTGACTTTGCAAAATGAAACCTGTGAATTGTCTCGCAATGATATTTTGGCTAGAGAACTTGTCGAACCGAATATTGAGTTGAAAGATGGTCGATTTGAGATACCTGTTCCGTTGAAGGAAGATATTGATCTACCTAACAATTTTGTGTTGGCGTCAGATAGAGCTGCTGCTTTAAGAAAGAAAGCTTTGAAACAACCTGAAGTTCGTGATTTCCTTACTGACACCATGAAAGATCTTAAATCTAATGGCTATATTGAGCGCGCGGGTGAAGCAGGAAATGTCAAGGGATTTGAATGGTATTTACCATACTTTGTGACGTCACAATTAAAAAAGCGTATTGTTTACGATGGCAAGTCTGAATTTCGAGGAACTTGTGTTAATGATGTAATGTTTTCGGGTCCTGACTTGTTAAACCCTCTGGTAGATGTCTTGGCTAGATTTCGGCTTGGTAGATTTGGTCTCATGGCTGATGTGACTAAATGCTTCTTTCAAATAATGTTACCTGAGTCGCAAAGGGATTTGTTTCGTATATTGTGGTTTGAAGATGATGACCTTGAAAATGGTAGGATGGTACCATTTCGTTTTTGTGTACACCCTTGGGGAATAAAGAGTAGCCCGTAGCCTATATCGCTTGCTTGGCTATAAAGAAAATGATCGAGCAGAATCCCAGCAGTGCTGGTGAATTGACTCTCTGCAATATTGCAAATAATATGTACATGGATGATTTTATATTTTCGGCTGATAGCTTAGAGGAAGCTCAGCAAATCACTCATGAATCAATTGCTTTGTTTGATAGCCGTGGGTTTAAACTTGTTAAGTGGAGTGCTAACAAGGAGGCTATGATTGTCTTGTCAAATTTGGATAATGAGATGCTTTCACCTTTGATTCGTGACATTGACTTTCAGACTGAAAATATGACTTTGCCATCAGCGAAGACATTGGGTTGTGTGTGGCAAACCGAGTCTGACGAGATGCGTATCGCATGTTCCTTAAAGCCCTTAGCTAAACACACGCGCCGAAGTATGCTCAGTCAGCTTGGACAAAATTTTGATCCGCTAGGCTTTGGAGCGCCATTTTTTCTAAAAGCACGCCTTATACTTCAGCAATTGGCGATAGACAAGTTTGATTGGGACACCGAGGTCCCTGATAGCTTTGTTAAAGAGTGGGAGTCGTGGCTTCGCTCTTTGGACCTGCTTAAAGATTTTTCGTTACCGAGATGGTATTTTGCAAACTCTGGTGTGTGCAGTCCGGATGATATTGTCTCATATCAATTGCATGGGTTTAGTGATGCTTCGAATCAAGCTTTCTCTTCTGTTGTTTACTTACGTAGACTGGTTAACGGAGTTCCGAGTGTGTCTTTCGTTCTGGGTAAATCTACCATTGTTGTAAAAAATCAGTTTTCTTGGCCGATAGCTAGGAAAGAGCTTGTTGCCGCTTTGAATACAGCAAGACTCGTGAAGCAGGCCTACGAGGCATTGAAGCTGCCCGACTGCAGTAAGTATTTTTGGTGTGATTCTCGGACTGTGTTGCAGTGGGTAAAAAACCCTGATTTACGTTTGAATAAGTTTATTACGCGTCGAGTTGAGCATATTTTATTGTTGTCTGGAGCCCAGGATTGGCGTTTTTGCCCTACCGATATGAACCCAGCTGATGTTGGCACACGGCCAAATCTTATTACAAAGAAAGAGTTTCGAGAGTTGTGGTTAAATGGTTCTAGTCTTCTCTATCAGTGTGAAGAAATTCCATCTGTAGAAAACCCCACTCCAGTACCTGTCCATAGCCTATATCTTCGTGACGAAGAGGGGTCGCTTGACGTTGGACAGGGTGGCCTTCACAGATTGATCGAGGCCGCACCTTCTTTGTATGTTATGAAAAAGAGAATTGCTTATTTGGTTGCTTTTGTTGAATTTTTGTGCTGTAAAACGAGAAAGCGTAGCTTTGTGAAGCCAAAACTGGACGCCTCTTATCTAAATAGAGCCTTAGACTTAACTGTGAAGTTTGTTCAGAAAAGCGTGTATGGCGATGTGTTACATTTAATGACCAAACGATCGCCGGATGCACTTGAGGAAGTGATAAAGCGGGGTAGTGTTGGCGCTTCGCAACGTGAGAAGAAACGCTTGAAAGAATTGCGTTCACTTAAAAAGTACAGACCTTGTGTAGATGATGCTGGTGTAATCCGCATTGAAGGGCGCTTAAGTAATTCTCCCGAGATTTCTCTAGAAGCAAAGCATCCGATTGTTTTGCCTTCGAAACACCCCTTCACTAGGCTTGTTGTACTGTCGCATCATAATCGAAATGCGCACTGTGGAGTACAGCACACTTTGTTGTCTACGCGACAGAAGTTTTGGATCGCTAATGGTAATGCTTCCGTGAAGAGGTATCTTAATGATTGTGGTGTATGTGCGATTGAGAAAGCTCGGCCTATAAGGCAGCTCATGTCTGATTTACCTTTGTCTCGCACAACTGCCCATAGGAAACCCTTTTTTGATTGCGGCTTGGACTATCTTGGACCACTGACCTTTGTTGAAGGTAGGAGTCACAAAAAAGCTTGGGGACTCTTATTCACATGTATGGCATCTCGCGCTATTCATGTTGAGCTGGTTACGTCATTGTCGCTGAGTGAATTTTTACTTGCCTTTACAAGGTTTACATGGGCAGGTTAATGCTATCTATTCCGATAATGGAAGTACCTTTCAGGCAGCATCTAAGAAGTTACCCGAGTTGATAGAATCAGCTGAATTTCACAACGCCTTGAAACAGAGAGAGATAAACTGGGTATTTATACCTCCATATGCTCCGGCGCAAGGTGGCGCCTGGGAAGCAATGGTAAAACAATTTAAAATTGCATTTTTTCACATTTTGGACTCTTCAATACGTAAGCCCAGTTTTATTGAACTGCTTACGTACACAGGTAGTGCCGTTCGGATCGTGAACGAACGCCCTTTGGTACCTTTGAGTGACGACCCTAGGGATTTTACTGTCATCACCCCTGCCTCACTTTTGACCCCATACTTAGACCCATACTGTGCTGTTGGGCAACCACATGATCGTGACCAATTAAGAAGGGATTATCGGTTCAATTTGTCACTTTCTCAGCAGTTTTGGAGTAAATGGATCGATTTTTACTTGCCAGGTCTTCAGGGCCGGAAAAAATGGCTAAAAATGGCCGAGAATTTGGAGCCTGGTCAACTTGTAGTGGTAGGTTCTCTCCAAGACATTGGTAAACGTGGGAAGTATCAACTTGGGAGGGTGCATGAGGTAGTTCCACAAATTAGGAAAGGGAAGCCTGTGGTTCGTAGAGCCAAAGTTGCCGTCTGCAACTATGATGAGAGTACGGGGAAAGTAAAAGTAGACTACGTGTTGAGGGATATTTCGTGCCTCGCCCCCGTAAAGAACACCTAAGTGTTAGGGTTTGAGCCTGGTTTTGTCTGCGGTGGCCGACCCTTGTCTGAGCCCGGAACAGTCGGTTATTATCGCAACTATTGTATATAGCGTCATTTTAGCGTGTACGGTACCTACCCGCACAACAACGTGTCGTTGGTCCAACGTTAGACCATCGGAAACGTCCCGTGGGCCCTCCGTTGGTTTCCGACGTTGGCGCGTAACAAATTTGGCCAGCGGGCCACCTTGGGCGAATCGTCAGTCACAAAAATCGGTTGGTTAAACGTCGATCCCTCGGTGGCACACTGTTGGCCAACCCTTTCCCGACCATTTGCCACCTGCGACCAACCTGCGACCAAACGCTTTCGTTGGTTCGACGTGGGATCCACGACGCAATTTACAACTGTCCTCACTGTGGCGAAAAAAGGCTTGGCTAATCGTAGACCCAACGTTGATGCACTGTTGGCCAACCCTTTCCCGACCATTTGCCACCTGCGACCAACCTGACGACCAAACGCTTTCGTCGGTTCGACGTGGAATCCACGACGCAATTTACAACTATCCTCACTGTGGCGAAAAAAGGCTTGGCTAATCGTAGACCCAACGTTGATGCACTGTTGGCCAACCCTTTCCCGACCATTTGCCACCTACGATCAAACGCTTTCGTCGGTTCGACGTGGAATCCATGACGCAATTTACAACTATCCTCACTGTGGCAAAAAAAATGCTTGGCTAATCGTAGACCCAACTTTGGTGCACTGTTGGCCAACCTGACGACCAAACGCTTTCGTTGGTTCGACGTGGGATCCACGACGCAATTTACAACTATCCTCACTGTGGCAAAAAAGAGTTGTTTAATCGTAGAACCAACGTTAGTGCACTGTTGGCCAACCTACGACCAAACGCTTTCGTTGGGTCGACGTGGAAGACGCAATTTACTATCATCCCCTCTGGCGAAAACGATTTGGTTACTCGTGGGCCTAGCGTTGGCCATCATTTGCTAATCTACGACCAAACGCTCACGTTTTGCTCTGACAAGGGTTAGACATTACGACCTCACCAAACCGAAAACGTTTCTTAACTTTGACCACATGGTGGCGTGTTGTTAACTCACTTTTTTCGAGTTAATCTGTGCTGAAAATGATGACCACGAAGACGTGGGATCGAGGCCTCAATTCGCAGTAAACCTTATTACTTACCATACTAGCATTCCACTCGGTACAACATTGCTAGAAAAGGCACTCATACAAGCAAAGAGTAGGACAGATGGCAGTTAAGTTTGTTTTTATTTCTAACCATCACAGCAAAAACAAAGAACATGCTAAATATAACAGCGGTCTAGAAAAGGGCATGAGGCAAATTAAATCAAATTTCCTGTCTTCCTCTTCTCAAACTTCTCAGTCCTCATCTCTTGCGTATTTCAGCCAGTCTGAAATAGCGGCATGGATATTTGAATTTGTTGCTGTGGACAAGTTATGGGTTCTTCGTACTCCATCTAAAAATAATAATGTCATTGGGATAAATTGCCAATAGCTGGTCCAAACCAATATGTCTAGTGGAAAAGGTTGGTTGCTGAAGCCACGTAACTAACTCTAACAAGCAATTTTTTCCCATAAAGCAATGAACTAATCACACTGAAAAAGTTCTGAAAGTATCTCCCATGGATAAACTCAGAATTACATTGATTACAACAGTCTGGAAAAGAAAATGAGAATTATCCTGCTACAAATAAACTTTGAAATCCTTTCTTCAAAGATTTTGCGAATTACTTCTATTACAAATACAAAATTATGATTTTTCGTCACTGTAATAAACACCTTTTTCATGCAACCTTGCATTAAATTAACTACAGAAGCTTTGTCTGTAGTTATTATTCATTAAAAACTGAGAGTTTGTTGAAAACGAAACATAAGGTAAAGGGGTAAATGCTTAAGCTGACCATGTTTGTGCTTGTAGTGAAAAAGGATTATCGAAATCTGATGTAGCCTCATCATCATCCGTCATCACCATCATCCATCATCATCAGCCTATTCCTCACAAATAGAGCAAGTTTTCATCGACCTGAATATTCAAAACAATTTACTTTAAAATGTGAAAATGACCTTAATGACCTAACAAAAACTTGACCCAATAATTTAGTGTTTTTTTAGATTTTATGTTAAAACTAATTGCTTTTAATCAATTAGATCGTACCAAAATTGCAAAATTGCGATACAAGACAGTAGTCTGAGCCACAAAACTGGCGACATAAAAATAAACAAATTATTGAGGGTGAGCTTTTTTTATCAATGTAGGAGGAAACATTTTGCTTACCAGTGTCCATTTAAAACAAACTGACTTAAAATAAGTAATGGTATTGAATTGACTTTTCATTGATCTATTAAACAAGCATCTGGAACCTTTTCGTTACTTTCAGAATCCTTACAAAAAACGCACCGCGCAAGCTTGCTACAAAAAGTTGACTTCATCGAAAAAACAGGAGATAAGCTATTTAGTATTATCGAAACTAACACAAAAATCAATGCACTGCACAGTACACACCCAGGTGTGTCCTAAAATCTAAATTTATGAATAATTATGTATCGGTATTGCATTATAATTAATTATAGTAGGCTACTACATTGAACTAATTGAACCATTTCATGTTTTATCAAAAATGCTAACAACAATAAAAACAGCGATATGCAGTACCTAGTATACACTCACCAATGCTTTTCCAGGCGACTAATGATAGTATTCGAGGCTGGAGCTTGTAGGCTTAAAATCTTTCGCAATTTCATTGGTTGGACCTTGCTGACATACCAAAGCACCGCAATATTATCTTTGTAATTCGTACAAGCCCTCAAGCCGTTACAACTCACTGTGAATAAATTTGAAAGCAGGGCAGCATGGGAAAAAAATGAAAAAAGAAGAGGATGACCTAATTAACACCAATGCATGACCTAATTAACAAAGAGCTGTTTATTGCCAGCCAGCAAAGCATGCTTTTGTATCAACATCTGTGAACGTTGAATCAATGAAAATCAATTTCTGCTCTGTTGTCCGGGTGAATCTAGTAGTTAAACTTAATTCAATTCAATCAAACTTTGGATTTAATTAAACCTCAATTCTATTTGGGTTAAATCACTGGCGAACAAAATCAGGCATTTTACATTGATTCAACATCTTCAAACATTGGATGAATGTGAAAAAATTGGACTTTGCTTTTCAATAGAAACTTTTAGGTCGAAACGAAATACTTCGAAAATTCGAAGCAAACGAGATGAGAACAACAAGTTTTGTGGCTAAAGGAAGTAATTTGTATTGAACACTCGAAAGTCTGAATGGTTGAGAAATAGTTTTGCCCACCACAAACATTCATATGATCATTTGTAGGCTACTTTATGGGGGATATTTGCGGTTACTGTAAAAACATGATGAAATCATTTTTTTGGTCCAAATTAAATTATTTTATTTTGATGTAGTTAATTCTAGTCAAACGTTAAATACGGCAGATGTAGGCTAACGAAAATCCTTATCCTCAAACAAGACAAAATTTTTGCATTTTGAGTTTTCTTGGTTGTAGTTTCAACAAAATATTATTTTTATATGAATTTTTGGCGACGGCTTATATTTCATTTTCAAAAATTTCCGATATCCAACCGATTTACTGACTTATAAACTATTGAAAAGCTGTAAAAACGTTTATCAAAAGATGAATTTCTTTAATCAAATTTATGCAGCATTTGGTCATGCAACATTTTAATATAGGCTATTTGTATGAGTGATTGTAACACTTTGTTTCGTGAGACTTGTGTTTTCTCTAATTGAAAACTATTTGATTCAATTGCGTAGGCTAAGCATTTTGAATTCTATGGACTTTGAGTCTGATTGCAAATAAATAAATAAAATAAAATTAAGATTTTTTGGCAAAAGGTTTGCTCACAACCGAATGCCCACGGCGACGAACGCGCTGTGGGGCCCACCATTGGCTCAACGCCGCGTCAACAAAATATTTTTTATATAGCGTTTTTGTTAGAATAAACCTTTGTTCACTTTAATTTCGTCAAATTGTAACATGTACTGGCCAATGCTTCGAATTATTTTGTTGTGAATACGAAAAATGATATTTGTCGTAGAAAGGTTGATTCACAACCGAATGCCCACGGCGACGAACGCGCTGTGGGGCCCACCATTGGCTCAACGTCACTTCAACAAAATATTTTTTATATAACGTTTTTGTTAGAATAAACCTTTGTTCACTTTAATTTCGTCAAATTGTAACATATACTGGCCAATACTTCGAATTATTTTGTTGTGAATACGAAAAATGATATTTGTTGTAGAAAGGTTGGTTCACAACCGAATGCCCACGGCGACGAACGCGCTGTGGGGCCACCATTGGCTCAACGTCGCTTCAACAAACTATTTTTTACATAGCATTTTTGTTAGAATAAACCTTTGTTCACTTTAATTTCGTCAAATTGTAGCATATACTGGCCAATGCTTCGAAATATTTTGTTGTGAATACGAAAAATGATATTTGTTGTAGAAAGGTTGATTCACAACCGAATGCCCACGGCGACGAACGCGCTGTGGGGCCCACCATTGGCTCAACGTCACTTCAACAAACTATTTTTTACATAGCGTTTTTGTTACAATAAACCTTTGTTCACTTTAATTTCGTCAAATTGTAGCATATACTGGCCAATACTTCGAATTATTTTGTTGTGAATACGAAAAATGATATTTGTTGTAGAAAGGTTGATTCACAACCGAATGCCCACGGCGACGAACGCGCTGTGGGGCCCACCTTTGGCTCAACGTCGCTTCAACAAAATATTTTTTATATAGCGTTTTTGTTACAATAAACCTTTGTTCACTTTAATTTCGTCAAGTTGTAACATATACTGGCCAATGCTTCGAATTATTTTGTTGTGAATACGAAAAATGATATTTGTTGTAGAAAGGTTGGTTCACAACCGAATGCCAACGGCGACGAACGCGCTGTGGGGTCCACCATTGGCACAACGTCGCGTCAACAACTATATTAGTCATATTAAATTTTTGTTGAAATGAACTTTAAAAATTCTTCATTTCACAGAATTATAATACATACTTGCCATATCTCTTAATTCGTTTGCCAGAAACACCAAAATTGAGATTTATTCTCAAAAGGTTGGCTGACAACCGAATGCCCACGGTGACGTACGTGACGTTGGTTCTTCGTTGGTTCAACGTTGTGTTAACAACTTATTTATGATATTGACGTTTGTTGAAATAAAAATTTATAAAAGCTTCAATTCACAGAATTGTAATGGGTACTTTTCATTATGTAAGATTATTTCACTCGGAATATCAAAATAAACAATCGGTGGCTGGAGGTTGGTTTTCAACTGAATGCCCACGACGACAAATGCGACGTTGGCCCACCATTGTCTTAGCATTGTGTCCACAACCAAGTTTTACACAATATATATTTGGTAAAAAAAATGTTTTATGTGGTTTATATCACCAAATTATAACATGTTGTACCCTTTTTTACTGATTCTTTGTCCAGTTAAAGAAATAATGTTAGTTGGCAAATGGTTGTTTTGCGGCGAAAAGCCGACCGCGACGTTCGCGACCGTTGGCCAACGATCAGCCGACATTGTTTGCTGTGCGGGTATGGTACCAATTTCATGTATCGTCGTGTATTATTCCGTATTGTTGTTCATTCTTTGCATGCCCTTTGTATTTACGTATTAACTTAAACGTGAGTGATTCAAACAATTTGTGTATCATGTGTTTTTATTCATTGGCTCACAATTGTCGTCAATTCTTTTTTAGTTATGCCATGTCAGACTGTCATAACTAGGGGCCGCTATGTTCCCGACAATTTTCACCAAATCAAACGTCATATAAAAACCGTTCAAGTCTACTGAATATTACGTCATGGAAATTCCTAAAACATGAGCCAAAATTGCACCAGCGTTCATAAGAATTGTGTCAAACCTGTTTGGGCCTGTTTGGGCCTGTTTAAACAGGAAATATTACATCAGCTTTAAACACCTGTTGGAATGACTTCATAATTGTCTTTCATTATTGCGTCACAGTACTGCATACGTGAATTTGAGATATTGCTATCTATTCTGGTCATTCGTAAAATGATTGTTTGAAAGTTGGCCGCACTTTTAACTGTTGGCTTAGTGCTTGCTAGCTGGACAAAGGTTCCGTCTTTTATCCAAGTAATCTGTTCTGTAGTGACAGTTTTCAGTGGTGTACGCGTTGCACCCCCTCGTTTTCGGTAGCCGTGGGCTAATTTTTACAGAAATACACTTTTTGAAAAGAAGTTCAAGTGTGTGTTTCTTCGGTCATTATATGCAGACGAAAGGATCCGGGAACTTTAAGTTACAATTTTCCCACGAAGAAATTATGGTTTACCGCTGTGACCAGAGTGATCATAGGCTAATAGACTAAAGGAGGAGCTATGATTGACATGCAGGTGAATCAGAGTTGTGGGACAAACTTTCGTCCTTCCGCTTGCTGATTTCTGGTGTGACCAGTTGACGGCACATCCTGCATTGGCACGAGCAGCAATGGAATTGATCGTCCCATTTCCGACTAACTACTTGTGTGAAAAGGCGTTCTCCACCATGCTCCAAATCAAAACAATTGGCCGGAGCCGCCTTCAACATGGGTTGCTCCACGATATGAGAGTGGCTTTGACAAACACGAAGCCTCGAATAGATAAATTGGTCACACATAAGCAACAACAGAAATCACATTGATACATGTGTAACTAGATAGCCTACCCAGCTAGGTAACTTAAATATGCTTAAGTTTGTCCATGTTCTTTTACTATTCTCGGGTTTTCCTATTTCTTTTATCACCAATGACGACAGTAGTTTTGAAGAATTAACAAAATGATCAATTTGTACTTCGCTTTCCTTTCAATAGTGCAGGCCAAAGTTTAATGGCGGCGTCGAAATTTTGACATGCTATTTGATCACTGGCGGTATATTTTGTATATTTTTGTCGCCTAACAAACTATGCTGTTGTTTTAAGAGAGTTGAGTTGCTTACATATGGTTATAATTGAATTTCTGTTGGTGAATGAAAGCCAAATACCAAATCCTGAATCAACTTCGTTAAAACAACTGCTCAGTTTGTTAAACAACAAGAGACTTCATTACAAAATATATCTCCAGCGATCTGAAGGCATGTTAAAATTTCGGCCTGTACTAAACTTTTGGTCGGTACTGTAGTAGTCTTATGTCAATGATAGTTAGGGGGTGCTAGACTGGTCAGGCCTTTTCAGAGGGGTGCTAAAGTCAGAAAAGGTTAAGAAACGCTGCTACGATATCTTCTGTCATGTCGGTCAGACTTGACAAAGCAATATCATGTATTATTGTAATGTTCAGAAGTAGCCTACGCATGAAATGTAAATATTGCAGAATGATGTCCAATAAACGATGTACCGCCGTGTTAGTAGGGAAGGTGGCTAGCACCGCCACTGAGAGGTATAGCTCCCTGTGATTGACGACTCTTTATTGCAAATGATGAGCGCGACACGTAACAGGAACTCGATTCATCGTAGCAATTAGTGTTCGAAAAAATTTCTGAAATTATGATATGTAGGCCTACCTTAAATTGTCAGAATTTTCTAGGGGGGGCTGAAACAATTATTAAAAATTCCAGGGGGGCTGAATTTTCTCTAGGGGGGGCTGCATCCCCTTGAGCACCCCTACTTCCCGCGCCCTTGGTCGTAAGTGTGGGCCTAACAACGATAGGAAACACTATTTTCTTCTGCATGATTTTTATGTGACGTCACGTGATTCTCTGGATTCTGTTGGGAAAGATGATGCTCGTGCCAGAGTTCCTGTGCGTAATGTTAAGATTGGAAATGTTAAAGCAGCTTTTAACCGCGTTACTGCTGCTCGTGTTTTGAATCCAATGACTGGCAAATCGAAGTTGGTGTATTGTCAGCATGATCCTGGTTCGCAGTTGACGTTTGTTTCGAGTGATTTGGTGTGTGAACTTGATCTTAAACCGTACGATAAAGCGTCGTTTAAAATGGATACCCTGGCTGGTCAGAAACCTACTTGTGCTGACCTTGTCAAACTCAACATCCAGTCGTTAGAGACAGATGAACTGTTTTGTGATATAACTTCGGTGGTTAACCCAGCTTGGGCTGACGATGTTAAAACTTTACCGCATAAACAAGATTTAAATGGTTTCCGTCATTTTCATGACGTGAATATGTTTCATTTGAATGATTGTAGTACTGTAGATGTACTGATTGGCAACGACAACGCTTATTTGATGTGTGCAAAAAAAGAGCGTGTTGGTGAAAATCGTAGTGAACCACATGCTTTGCTCACTCCTCTCGGTTGGTTGGCTTGTGGTGGTAAGTCATCCTTAGATGAAAGCGTTGCTAAAGTGTGCAGAGTGCAGACGTCTTCAGAGTCGGATGTCATCTCTGGCTTTCAGCGTAAAATTCAGTCTCGTGATATGGAAATAGCAGACCTGAATAAAGTCATTCAGGATTTGACCTTGCAAAATGAAACCTGTGAATTGTCTCGCAATGATAAGTTGGCTAGAGAACTTGTTGAACCGAATATTGAGTTGAAAGATGGTCGATTTGAGATACCTGTTCCGTTGAAGGAACATATTGATCTACCTAACAATTTTGTGTTGGCGTCAGATAGAGCTGCTGCTTTAAGGAAGAAGGCTTTAAAACAACCTGAACTTCGTGATTTCCTTACTGACACCATGAAAGATCTTAAATCTAATGGCTATATTGAGCGTACTGGTGAAGCAGGAAATGTCAAGGGATTTGAATGGTATTTACCATACTTTGTTACGTCACAATTAAAAAAGCGCATTGTTTACGATGGCAAGTCTGAATTTCGAGGAACTTGTGTTAATGATGTAATGTTTTCGGGTCCTGACTTGTTAAACCCTCTGGTAGATGTCTTGGCTAGATTTCGGCTTGGTAGATTTGGTCTCATAGCTGATGTGACTAAATGCTTCTTTCAAATAAAGTTACCCGAGTTGATAGAATCAGCTGAATTTCACAACGCCCTGAGACAGAGATAAACTGGGAATTTATACCTCCGTATGCTCCGGCGCAAGGTGGCGCCTGGGAGGCAATGGTTAAACAATTTAAAATTGCATTTTTTCACATTTTGGACTTTTCAATTCGTAAGCCCAATTTTATTGAACTGCTTACGTACACAGGCAGTGCCGTTCGGATCGTGAACGAACGCCCTTTGGTACCTTTGAGTGACGACCCTAGGGATTTTACTGTCATCACCCCTACCTCACTTTTGACCCCATACTTAGACCCATACTGTGCTGTTGGGCAACCACATGATCGTGACCAATTAAGAAGGGATTATCGGTTCAATTTGTCACTTTCTCATCAGTTTTGGAGTAAATGGATCGATTTTTACTTGCCAGGTCTTCAGGGCCGGAAAAAATGGCTAAAAATGGCCGAGAATTTGGAGCCTGGTCAACTTGTAGTGGTAGGTTCTCTCCAAGACATTGGTAAACGTGGGAAGTATCAACTTGGGAGGGTGCATGAGGTAGTTCCACAAATTAGGAAAGGGAAGCCTGCCCAGTAAACATTGATTGTTGGGGCAACATTGGCAAGAAGTTGGCCGCAACATTGGCAAGATGCAGACGCCAACGTTGGCAAGATGTTTTATGCACCATTTGGATGCATCTGGCCAGCGTTGGCGTCTGCATCTTGCCACCGTTGGCTTCTGCATCTTGCCAACGTTGGATTATGCATCTTGCCAACGCTGGCTACTGCATCTGGCCAACGTTGGCTTCTGCATCTTGCCAACATTGGCAAAATGTTTTATGCACCATTTGGATGCATCTGGCCAGCGTTGGCGTCTGCATCTTGCCAACGCTGGCTTCTGCATCTTGCCAACCTTGGCTTCTGCATCTAGCCAACATTGGCTTCTGCATCTTGCCAACATTGGCAAAATGTTTTATGCACCATTTGGATGCATCTGGCCAGCGTTGGCGTCTGCATCTTGCCACCGTTGGCGTCTGCATCTAGCCAACGTCGACTTCTGCATCTAGCCAACGTTGGCTTTTGTATCTTGCCAACATTGGCAAAATGTTTTATGCACCATTTTGCTTCATCTTGCCAACGTTGGCATCTGTATCTGGCCAGCGTTGGCAAGATGGCTTGTGCACCATTTTGCTTCATCTGGCGCCTAAATTCTGGTTGACTTTTATGCACCATGACGCTGCTTCATCTGACCTATGACTATTGTGATGCCCGCGCTTTGACCAAGGTTGGCCATGCGAAGCAAGCTGGTGCATAAAACATCTGAACAGCATTGGTATTTACATTTGCCAAACGTCTCTATACCTAAACCTCGCTCATCACCAAAAGTTTATTGTTGAACCTAGCTAATCCTTGGGCGAAAGAACAGCAGCAACACGGATTTATAAGCAACACTACTCCCTTTGTGACAAAGCAAAGTAACAGCCGAGCTTCTTATATTTTCACATTTATTAGAAACAAGCTACATCAAATCGTATTGACAGATGGATATTCATTGCACATCAGCAGCTTTTTCTTGCGTATCTTTATCATTCTGAATTCCTGCGAATGAAACAAAAATATTTAATTCAAGAGGGCTGTTTGGCAACAGTGTAGGATTTTGATCAGTTGTTGTCCAGGATAATAGCCTACGAAGTTAATTGACAATCTGCAATATCAATGTAATATCCATGGTAATATCCCTCTCTCCAACGTGCGTGACAAAAAACTTATCATTCGATTCTGTGCCACGCAGAGCGATAATCAAGTTCCAATACATTCTAATTGCGTGTACAGATAGTTATTCAACAACTAAAGCAACACATTCGCAGTTGTCTTTCAAACATACAACAAGCTCACCAAAAGTTAGTTTTTGCCGTTTTCGGCCACCTTGCCTGTCCTTCCAATTTCGAAATCACTCTGAAACTCTTCATCAATTTGCTGCACGGCAGCAGCTTAGTCGTGCGCCATCACCATGTCTAATCATGAAAGTAAAAAAAGAAGTGTTAAATCAGCATATAATGCCGACATAGCCTACTAACCACCATGTTCGTTGTTCACATCAATGCGAGTATACCACTAAAACATTTTCATACATTACTCAATACTCTTCACAATTACATCATACATTAATCAAAAGAGCAAAATGGCATAGTTATGACATAATCATTTAGTCGTAGTAGAAACATTTATCCGTACTCACCAAGAACAACCTTTTTCAGTTCTTCTTTAAACAATCAAACGAGTGCTTAGACTTCACGATGTTTTTTTTTTTTCTTTCTTTGTTCTCGACATGACTTGAACTGTGTTGTGTTCGATAATAATAGTTGGAATAAGTCCACTGATACAATCGCTTGCATTTTTGCCAACAACTTAACTTAAATTTGCCACCTGCAAAATGTAAATCGAATGTAATGACAGGGGTTTCATCCATCATATTAAAAAGCTTCAGCACTTGTTACAGAAATTTTCGACTGTTACAAATGACAGCCAACGTTTAAAGTTTTATTTGGGATTCCAGTCGTGTGTTGCGTATCTAGGTCGCAGTGTAGGCTACTGTAGGCTATGTTGTCGCAATGGGCGCAAAATAAAACATGTTATTATTATTATTATTCAGTTGACGGCAATGAAAGCTACATTTGCAAATACTCTACAACCATCACAGACCTATCCACACGACATAAAAATACAAACACATTCAAGCAGTCAGGCAAACACTGCCGGAGCAGCAAAATCAAAGATTGAGCAAAACCCTACACATGTTGTGGGACATCACAAGCTCTGCTACTTTGCTGATATCTTCTTAGCACTCATCTAGGAGCACTGGCACTAAATTTGTCACGAGAATATTTCATATGAAAGTTTTCCATTGGCCATTGAGTTTTATAACTTTCTCTAAATTGAGTTTTATAACTTTCTTTAAATTGTGTAAACGTAGCCTAGTGACAAAAACGACTTTACACAATTATTTCAGGTTCAATGAATAAAAGACATTCACTTACCAGGTTTTCATAAACATTGTCGTAAGTCATTCCTATAGTTTCATTTTGATCATTTCTAAAACTTTTTTCGGCTCATTTCTAAAACTAATATCTCAATTGAATTCGATTTTTTATATTTTCGATGCAAGAAGCGAAAATTCCTCTTAGCGCTGTTCACATAAGCATTGTGCTTTCGCCTCTCCGGCTCTACACGTAATTGTGTATTGCGCACAACCGCCATGCTTGAACAGTCGAAGTGAATCGAGTGACGTCATAATCCCTTTAGCAAAGGATTAAGTCATGGCCTTCGTCTTCCTTCATCAAAACAAACCAAGTTCTTCTGCTAAATTGCATCTCCTCACGTTGATATAACACATCGCCGCATTCTAAAGCTTTGTTGCCTATTTCACTTCAACACGTCATATTGCCCAGTCAAAGTTTAAAGTGCCCAGTCAAAGTTTAAAGTTTAAGAAGGAATTTTATAAATCTAAATTTGAAAAGCAAAAGTTTAATATGAAAGCTACTTGGCAAACAATCAACAATCTATTAGGTAAATCCCAGTCTAAGACTAACCATGGCATCAAAATAAATGATAGTACAGTCACTGACAGATTAACTATTGCAAATCACTTCAATGATCACTTTTCCTGTGTTGCCCATTCCCTTACAAAAAAAATTCCCAAATCAAATACAATATTTTCAACATATCTTGATTCTCCATGCTCTGAGACAATTTATATCTATCAAACTACTTTAAATGAAATAAACAATATTATTCATGCTATGCCAGCAAAAACTAGCAGTGGCATCGATGAAATACCATCCATAGTTGTAAAGTCAACCCCAAACAACATACTGCATGCTTTAACTCATATATTTAACTTATCTTTAACGAGTGGAAAATTCATAAATTCATTTAAGTTGGGGAAGGTGATACCTATCTTTAAAAAGGGTAGCTGCAAAGATTCAAACAACTACAGACCAGTCAGCCTACTACCTGTTTTTTCAAAGATATTAGAAAGACTCATGTACAACAGATTATACTCGTTTTTAATTAGACATAAATTTTTCTATAACAATCAATTTGGTTTCAGAAAAAATCGTTCCACAAGCCATGCTGCTTCAATGCTAATAGATAGTATCACTAGTATACTCAATGACAACCACCTTGCATTAGGAATCTTTCTTGATTTATCTAAAGCATTTGACACCATTGACCACAAAATATTGCTAGCTAAATTATATCATTTCGGAATAAGAGGCGTGGCCTATGATTGGTTCATGAGTTACCTGAGTAATAGAAAACAAAGAGTGGTTTTCAATGGCACACTATCTTCTAATGTTAACAACATATCTTTGGGTGTCCCACAAGGGTCTATCTTAGGCCCTCTTCTATTCCTGATTTATGTAAATGACTTTCCTAACTGCCTTCAACACGGAACTGCAATTATGTTTGCAGATGACACCACCATTATATATAAAAATAAAACCGTTTCTACAGTATATGATACGGCAAATCAAGAGCTTGTATGCATAGATCAATGGCTATCAACAAATCGATTGTCTCTAAATGTCACCAAAACCAAACATATATTATTTTCAAGTCAAGGAAGCAAGACACTATCATACCACCCACCCTTGAATATTCGAAAAAGCAACATAGAACAAGTTGCCTCAATAAAGTTTCTGGGAATAATTGTAAACGAGCATTTGTCATGGAAATCTCATATGGAAATCTTGCTTCAAAAAATAAGATCAACACTCTGCGTGACAAAAAAAATTAAGCCTTTCCTAAACAAACAAGCACTTCTCTCCATTTACCATTCTCTAGTTGAGAGTCAGATATTATATTGTATCTCAACGTGGTGTCATGAAAACAAAACTACATTGCAAAAGCTACAACGTACATGCAATAACTTTCTTCGTACTGTATTTGACATTGACCGCAGAGAAAGCATAAAAGGTGTAATGGAACTCAATAATTTAAAGTCAATTAACCACATGAAAACTACAGAGATTGCAACTTTCATGTTTAAATATTCAAAAAAGCTGCTTCCCACAACATTCAATGATATACTTATGTGTAAACAATCAAGTAGCCTAACAACAAGAAGTAATTCTCCTTATATTCCGATATATTGCAGAATTAACACTTGCAAACAATCAATACGGTACACGGGGCCAACAGTTTGGAACAAGCTTCCAACTACTATAAGAAATGAATGTAAAACTGTAAAAGGCTTTAAATCAAAAATAAACAAGCTAAATCTTCCTTGAAATAATCCCATCTAAGTATTACATCATGCACCAAACATACTAACATTTTTTTTTTTTTTTTTTATTTTTATTTATTTTTTTTTATTGTCCAGCAATGATTAGCCAATGTGTGTAGATTTATTAGCAAAATAGTAAGATTGTAAGTACTCTTACTGGCCTTCTGGTTCTTGTGTTTTTTTGTCCACAGAAGTTCTACAGAGTCTGCAGAAGTTTTTCCATCCTTTTTGACCAATCTCCATCTTTCGGTGAAGCGGTGGCCATGTGCTCCAACCAGTTGTTTTATTTCAATATCTTGGACTGGATCGTCATGCTATTGTCTGATTGTTTATCTATCTTTTTTAACGTAATATGCCAAATTGGATATTTTTTGTCACTTTAATATGGTTTAACGTGTAAAACATACGGTAACCCAAATTTATCATATTACTGGGACATACCACTACTACATCCCAGCTGGCGATGACTGTCATTTTTGCATTAATTCAACGTTAGCCAACGTTAGATCGGTGTGGAAGTGGCGAGTTTAGCTGACAGGGGTCTAAAATTATCGCTTTATCAACGTAACTTTTATCAAAGCACGCTTGATATCTTTAAGACATAACTTCCCTGGGTATAATTGAATTTCCGCAAGATGATGATGTTGTTTTTTGCTAGTTTGTTTTATTTGTTTTTTTGTCATTGTTTCATGTCATCAAGTTATAGCCTATCTATTTTGTGAGTCGTGCAAGGCCTGGTGCGTTGCGCTTGAAATGGCTTTGCCCGTGGTAGGATTTCTTTGTGGGGTTTTCTTTGCCTGCCTTGCTCTTTGCTATGAGCTAAACGCATCAAGACGTGTTCCCCTTACGACCATCAGCACTCTTGATAACGCACCATGGCCGATCTTCATAGCAACTGTCCATACAAATCTTCAATATATCAGCTAAAGTTATGTAGGCTAATAAAGTTATAGCCTATATATGTTTATTTGTTTTGTAACATTTTTTATTTTTTTTTCCCCTTTATATCATAAATTTTTCTGAAGGTGTTGCGACCGTGCCAAATTTTTTTCAACTCAATAACTTACTTCGATCACAAGCACGTTTTAACGTTCGCGTTTTGTCGCTTCTACCTTTTTCTTGACCTTTGCTATGTTGATGTGTATTGTTTTGATATGATGGTCAGAAATAAAAAAACAACTGAACTGAACTGAACTGAACTGAAGTAGTGACGTCATAATGAAGTTTTCACAACAATTATTGTGCCTGCAGTGTTTTTCTATGCACCGCGGGAGGAGAAAAACGATTTGCCGGATCGTTGAAAGTAAAAGTAGCAATCGTTTTGTGAAATCTCGCTTCAAGAAATTGAGGAGAGATTTCGACGCAACATGACTGCTCCTGAAGCTGGGAATTGCCCACCAGTAGCGGTGTCAGGGGAGTTCAGGGAGTACTTTTGAACTCAGGCCCTGGATAATGTTAGGAGCCCCTAACTTCTTCAAGGTGTCCGAAAAAACAAACAAACTACCGCGTATATTTAGATGTAGTGCGTTATTTTTAAAACTGTTTAGAGTCCCAAAGATCTCATTGGTACCGGGCCCAAATTATCTTCTCACTGGCCTGGTCTGTAGCAAATGATGGTGTACATTTGCATAAATTGAAAGAAAACTTTAGAATAGTTGTTCAACTGGCACAACGTTGGCAACATTTCTAACCGATGCTTGCTCACAGAAACATATTTTTAAACAAAACCGCATAAAAAAGGTTTGTAGGCTATTGATATTTTTAAAAATGGAAATAAGTAATAAAAGCATTGGCTACACTTCTGACCAACGCTGGTCTTAAATATTCATAGTATACTTGTACGGTATCAGAAAATAATAACAGCATTGATAGCCTATTATTAAAATTGTAGCAAAATGATGGCATAGCCTACATTTGCATAATTTGAAAGAAAACACCAAAATTGTTATAAATTGGTACAACGTTGGCAATGCTTCTGACCGATGTTAGCCAATCACACAACTGTGTTTTGAAGCAATACCACATGAAAAGAGGTTTGTGTTAGTATTTTTCAAGTTTAAAACAAATAAGCTTAAACCTGAAATAAAATCTTTGAGATCTTTTTGAACGCTTAATAAGAAGTATTGAAATTGTTGGCGTATTGTTGGCAATGTTGGACAAAATTGCCGACCTTGTGCCCTCACATCCAGAATATAGCCAACATTGCAATTGTTTATTTTGTGGAAACGTGTAGGCTAATGGAAACTTTAAACTGTTTCGGTATCAAGCACGTTATCGCGTTCGCATTTTGTTGCTCCTACCTTTTTCTAGACCTCTGCTCAGTTTGGCATAAACAAACTGAAATGAAAGTACTTTGTTGGCAAAGCATTGGCTACTCTTCTGGCCAACGCTGGTCTTAAATATTCATAATATACTTGTACGGTATCAGAAAATAATGACAGCATTGATAGCCTATTATTAAAATTTTAAATTGTAGTAAAATGATGGCATACATTCGCTTAATTTGAAAGAAAACACCAAAATTGTTTTGAATTGGCACAACGTTGGCAATGCTTCTGACCGATGTTAACCAATCACACAACTGTGTTTTGAAGCAATACCACATGAAAAGAGGTTTGTGTTAGTATTTTTCAAGTTTAAAACAAATAAGCTTAAACCTGAAATAAAATCTTTGGAACTTTTTGAACGCTTAATAAGAAGTATTGAAATTGTTGGCAATGTTGGACGAAATTGCCGACCTTGTGCCCTCACATCCAGCATATAGCCAACGTTGCAATTGTTTATTTTGTGGAAACGTGTAGGCTAATGGAAACTTTAAACTGTTTCGGTATCAAGCACGTTATCGCGTTCGCGTTTTGTTGCTCCTACCTTTTTCTAGACCTCTGCTCAGTTTGGCATAAACAAACTGAAATGAAAGTACTTTGTTGGCAAAGCATTGGCTACTCTTCTGACCAACGCTGGTCTTAAATATTCATAATATACTTGTACGGTATCAGAAAATAATAACAGCATTGATAGCATATTATTAAAATTGTAGCAAAATGATGGCATACATTTGCATAATTTGAAAGAAAACACCGAAATTGTTATGAATTGGCACAACGTTGGCAATGCTTCTGACCGATGTTAGCCAATCACACAACTGTGTTTAGAAGCAATACCACATGAAAAGATGTTTGTGTTAGTATTTTTCAAGTTTGAAACAAATAAACCTGAACTAAAATCTTTGAGACCTTTTTGAACGCTTAATAAGAAGTATTGAAATTGTTGGCGTATTGTTGGCAATGTTGGACGAAATTGCCGACCTTGTGCCCTCACATCCAGCATATAGCCAACGTTGCAATTGTTTATTTTGTGGAAACGTGTAGGCTAATGGAAACTTTAAACTGTTTCGGTATCAAGCACGTTATCGCGTTCGCGTTTTGTTACTCCTACCTTTTTCTAGACCTCTGCTCAGTTTGGCATAAACAAACTGAAATGAAAGTACTTTGTTGGCAAAGCATTGGCTACTCTTCTGACCAATGCTGGTCTTAAATATTCATAATATACTTGTACGCATAGGCGTCGAAATAGGGTGGGCAGGGTGGGCGACGCCCACCCTGCCGTGAAACGAGGGTGGGCATAATATGTTTCGCCCACCCTGTTTTCATGACACTTATGAAGTGTTCGTTACAATTATTTCCGTTTTAGTTAAACGCTGAATTATCCAACCAACTGCAGCGCAACTTTTTGTTTTACACTATGTCTCTCGCTAGGTATCCGACAGACCAAAGCAATGGCAATTCCTGGTGAGAGAAAGCCACGTTTGATATTTTCTCCGAATGGTCTCACCTTCGTTACGTCACAATCAAACTTCAGTTCCCAGTCAGCGTAAGGGAATATGAGTATGACATCATAATGAACATAACAATAAAATAACCGATACAAACTAAAGACGTACTGAAACAATCGCTTTTTACAAATCAAAATGCGGCAAATCCGAAGACGCCACTTTAAAGATAACAGGTATCGCGCTTTTTAGGTCGCAAAGGAAAACATAAAAGAATTTGTTTGGTTTAACAGGGCTCATAAGATCGCAAGAAAGAAAACATCAAACCTATTAAAGCTTAATTGCTGCAGCGACGCTAAACGCAGTCTTTGTGAGAAAGCAGCCCTCGAAATTAGCTTCCATCTACGACGGCAAAAACATTGCCGTCGCCAAATCAACAAACCTTGGATTGCGGCGGCAATTGCCGTATGCTTTAATCAAACGAAATTTTATGCGCTTCTTCTTCATCGTGTCACTCGGCGGTAGCCCAGAGCATTACGCAAGCTATTTTATGCGCTCACAATGCTCTTGTAAACTGTAAAAGTTTGCAACCTTGTAAATACTGACTTAGGCTGATTGTTACGCAAAAGTTATTTTTTCGTCGAATGCTTATTGTTTACCGGTGTCGTTGCGAATATAAATGATGGTGAAGGAAGATACAGTTAAAAAGTGGAATTTACCTGATATAGGTTATCAAACAGAAGGAAAAGTTAGGGTGGTATTTTGCAAAATTTGTAAAGAATTTTATGACGGAAACAAATCGGAACTAGAAAAGCTACGGGGTCAAGTTAAAAAAGTGGTACAAAATTGGATAAACGGTTCTTCGGCAGAAAAGAAAAATAAAGCTTCTGATCATATGGCATCGCGTTCATGAACGGGCAGTTTTGCGTCTGCAAGTATTCCAGTGACGACGCGACAACCTCATCCTCCGACACAGCATCTGATGATTCCGATTCTGACTAGTTCTTTATCAAACAGACTTTGCGTTGCTCACAGTATCCCAATTGTGCCGAAATTATGTTAGTGTATACGTAAATCGAGGCAATCTTCTCGCAGGGAGCTGTTAATTCAACGTTGCTAGATGTCGAATTAATGTAAAACAAACGTAAATTTCTAATTAGGCATTGTTGTTACACATTATAACCCGCCGGAAAATTAATTCGATTTGTGCTGACTCGAACGTTGAATCAACCCAAAATGAACTTACTTTTTCCCCACGAGTTATTTAACGTAAATTACCGTAACAGCATGCGTATCGCGTTGCTCGCTTTATCGCTAATTTTGGTATTACATCACACACAACAAATCAAACAGTGTGGTTGTGATAGACTACTCTAGTATATTTTTCGCTTCTCGTTTTGCATGTTTTGGTACAATTTTTTCATAATAAACGTTCACAACAATTGCCGAGGCAATTTCAACTTTTGCCGTTTAGTCTCGGCAACGTTTTAGACGAAGCAAAAATATGCTAATTTCGAAGACTGAGTGAGTGTTCACAGCAAGTAAAATAGTCCGAGGTGAGGTCTTGGTGCGATGTTTCTGCTGATTAAACTCTCGCTGCGAGTAAATAACACAGGAAGAAATTTTGAACAATTTTTGTCCTAATTAAGTGCTCATTTTGCGGCGGCATTTTTACTGCCGTAGCAGAATGGCCATTATGACGTTTGCGGCGGCATTTACCACGGCAATTTCGGTGTGCCGCCGCTAATTTCGAGGACTGGCAAAGACTAACCATTGCGAATTTGCGAACATACACAATACACATTCAATGAAATCTGTTTGAAAACTCTCGCCCACCCAGAATTCCTCTTTTCTAAGAAAAAATCGACGCCTATGCTTGTACGGTATCAGAAAATAATAACAGCATTGATAGCCTATTATTAAAATTTTAAATTGTAGCAAAATGATGGCATACATTTGCATAATTTGAAAGAAAACACCGAAATTGTTATGAATTGGCACAACGTTGGCAATGCTTCTGACCGATGTTAACCAATCACACAACTGTGTTTAGAAGCAATACCACATGAAAAGAGGTTTGTGTTAGTATTTTTCAAGTTTAAAACAAATAAACCTGAAATAAAATCTTTGAGACCTTTTTCAACGCTTAATAAGATGTATTGAAATTGTTGGCGTATTGTTGGCAATGCTGGCAAAATGTTGGACGAAATTGCCGACCTTGTGCCAACATACCCAGCATATAGCCGATGCTGGCCCAGCAATCAATGTTTGCTGGGTGTGGTTCGTAGAGCCAAAGTTGCCGTCTGCAACTATGATGAGAGTACGGGGAAAGTGAAAGTAGACTATGTGTTGAGGGATATTTCGTGCCTCGCCCCCGTAAAGAACACCTAAGTGTTAGGGTTTGAGCCTGGTTTTGTCTGCGGTGGCCGACACTTGTCTGAGCCCAGAACAGTCGGTTATTATCGCAACCATGGTATACAGCGTCATTTTTTTTTTGCGTGTACCTACTACCTATGGTACCAATTTCATGTATCGTCGTGTTTATTCTTATTGCTGTTCATTCTTTGCATGCCCTTTGTATTTGCGTATTAACTTAAACGTGAGTGATTCAAACAATTTGTGTATCATGTGTTTTTATTCATTGGCTCACAATTGTCGTCAATTCTTTTTTAGTTATGCCATGTCAGACTGTCATAACTAGGGGCCGCTATGTTCCAGACAATTGTTCACCTAATCAAACGTCATATAAAAACCGTTCAAGTCTACTGAGTATTACGTCATGGAAATTCCTAAAACATGTGCCAAAATTGCACCATCGTTCGTAAGACCTGTGTCAAACCTGTTTCAGTTGAAACCTGTTTAAACATGAAATGTTGCGTCGCGCTAACTGCTGGCGTGCCTTTGAGTTATCACAAATTTTTCTGATTCATTCTCGAAGTTGTTTGTTGGAAGTCGGTCGCACATTTAACTGGTTTATTTGGTGCTTGCTAGCTGGACAAATTCTCCGTCTTTTATCCAAGTAATCTGTATCGTAGTGACAGTTTTTAGAGGTGTAAGGCGTTGCACCAGTCATTTCGATAGCCGCGGGCTAATTTTACAGGAATACACTTATTGAATAGACGTTTCAAGGAGTGTTTCCTTTTCGGTCACTACATGCAGACAAACGGATCCGGGAACTTTATGTTACAATTTTCCCACGAAGAGATTATGGTTTACCGCTGTGACCAACATGATTGTATTAAACAATGGTGAATATGGTTTCATCTGGTAAGGTTACGATATTAAAGAAATATTGATTATTATGCATTTTGAAGAGTTAATTAAAAAAGCTTAATTCGCGAATTTGGCCAATCTGGCAACCTTGCGACTGTGGAAACAATTTTTAAATCGCTTCCACGATTAGTTAAAAGAAACGTAAATTGCGCAAAGTTTGTGCTGCTTTTTTCCTTTTTTTTAAATTTGTTTCTTTTTATTGCAAAAACGAGAGCAAGAAATGCAATACGAATCTTTGCTTCGGTAAGCTTCCAACTTTTTTTAAGTTAAAACCTAGTTGAAATCATACGGGAGCAGGCGCGGATTTATGGGGGGGCCCAGGGGGCCCGGGCCCCCCCGAAATTTTGTGAAAAATTGTATGTTTCCGCATCAAATGGTTTGATATGCTTCTAAACAGCTGATATTAGTCCCTCGGCATCACAATTGATGAAAATGGTTGTTTTAATGTCTATTTTCTAGCATATCGTATATGTCGTAGTATCATTGTTCATATCTGTTTAGCTTTTTCTTTCTTTTTAATTGATTTTCAAATTTTCTGGCCCCCTCCGAAAAAAACTCTTAGATTTGCGCCTGTACGGGGGCATGAGTTAAAAACTGTTCTAAATCGTATTCAGGTAAAGAAATCACGAAATCGTTTTACTGAAAAATATCAGCTTCTTTTTTTTCAATTTTAACAGGGAAGCAAGGAAAGCATTTTGGTCGCGGCTTGCGTGCAGTAACTCGGGTTAGGTTTAGCTACAGTCTAAAATACAGCTACACACCGACTTCGAATAAAACTTCTTTTCCGAATTTTTCGATGGCCCAAGGCTATAGCCTTATTAGCCTAATGGTTAATCCGGCCCTGCTTGTAGGGCCGAAACGTCGGGACGAAAGATCTCAATGACGAAACATCTGGCACCCCTAGATACCGACACAGGATCTAGATTCTAGAGATATCAAATCAGTTTAACATGTGAGATGGTCGCATCTTCTGCTTTGGCTAGTGTGCTGTCGTATCATAAACTAGTCTGAAGCTAAAGGCAGCAAGTGGGCTACATTACTACTTAAAATAAGCAAAAACTCCAAATATACAGTCCAGAAGTAAAAAATAGACATAACATTGATTTCCTGCATGCCTGGTCTTGTTATGAAATAGCTATGATGCAATTACAGTAGGGAGAAAAGGATCGCTATGCCAAATGGGAGCTGGTGTACAAGTGTCCGCCTGGTAAAAAAAAACATGATGTCATAGACAGGAATCGACCAAGTCACATGGGTTGAGGTGCGTCAACAGTTAAGGTAAGGTAAAGTAGTTTCACCCTATGTGTTTTGGTCGATTCCTGTCAATAATGTCATGACATTTTTTACCATGCCGGAGACTTGTACACCAGCTTTGTCGAATGGATTACCGGTACATAAAGAGTGAAAAAGACTTGGGCGTCATGATAACGACTGATCTTAAAACATCCATCCATGTCTCGTATGCAGTTAAAAAGGCGGAGATGGTCCTGGATGTTTTAAAACGGACACTGGTCACTGGTCAGCAGGGACAAGCATGTCTTTTTAAGATTATAAACAGTTGATCAGGCCCCACTTGGAATTTGCAGTGGCGGCTTGGAATCCCCATTCTGTTTGGGACATTGATTTGCTGGAGAGGGTGCAACAACGAGCAAACCTGAAAAACCAACGACTGAAAAACCTAACCTATGAACAAAGACTGTTTGAACTAGACCTTCTCTCGTTGGAAAAACGAAGATTAATTTTTGATTCGACAGAAGTTTTTAAATTAGTACACAATGTTTCGGTATCACCATCTTCCAAATATTTCCTTTTTAACTCTAATTCAACCAGAGGTCATAATTTTAAATTGCATAAACAGTTTGCTCAACTGAACTGCCGTAAATTTTCCTTTGCCAATAGAGTAGTCGACACTTGGAATAATTTACCATATGCTGTAGTCAATAGTACGTATATATGTCTTTTGCGATATTTAAGCGACGTGTCGAAAACTATTTATAATTGTGTCTTATCTTTTTTGTTCCTTGTGATTTTTGTTTTCTCTTCAATAATTTCTTATTTTTATTTATTTATGTTTTCTTATCAATTGTTATTTGCGAGTATGTTAATGTTTTTCTCTGTAGAACCATGTGTACTGGACCAGAATACATTATTATTATTACATGTGTAATTATATAAACATGCCTTCAAAGCTATCTTGCATCTTATTGCCTTTGTGAAACCTGTGTTTGTTACGGTAGGAATTTGAAACGCTGGCTAGAATTTGGGCGTTTTCTTAAGAATTTGTACCGTTTATTAGGTTTTGATACACACATTATATAGTTTTACGTAGTTTCAGCGTTGTGCATGTGCCGCATGCTACATTGCTTACAGCACTGACCTTCCCTTGAATTAACCGTCTAGCGTGAAACTAACAGTGGTCAGTGGTAGCGTATGGTTTTTCTCAGTCATTGAGTGGTGGGTTATTTTCGGTTAGTTCACCACATATGCTTTTCTTGAAAGTCACGGTGTCGGTTCAGTTATGGTCGTAGTTCAGTTTTATGTTCTGAATCATGATTTTGATTCAGTTCATCTCATTCTGTTTGTAATCAAATTGGGCATTATTTGGCTGCAAGTTGCAACGTACTCAATTACTCATACTCGCAAAAAAACAAGGTATCTTTCTCAGGTCATCCCCACTACCATGTTGCTGCAGCAGTTGCAGCTAGGTATGGGCAAATGCTCCAGACAAATCGACGTCTGCTACAGAATCACAATCAAAGCTATCACATCGTGAATTAAGGAAGCTTCCTTATGGAACTGCTAAAGTGGTCAGGTTTCTTAACCTTTTATTCAATATTTAATTGACTGAATAGCCTTTTGATGTGATTCAGCTGACAATGCCTAGGTCGAACGCCTATGAAATTTCATGTAGGCTAGGATAACCTGTTGTTGCAAGTTTGTTTTCCTTTGTTTGCTGTGTCATGGATTTACAAGTAAGCATGAATTTTATTCACTTCAACTTGATATTTTTTTATTGCAAAGACATTTCCTTTTTGGCTTCTGTAGTTTAGTGGAGTACATTTTGTGCCAAATACAGTGCATTTTTTATGTGAATGTGGTGTACAATCACTGTACATATACTGTATATTTTTTCGGAACGGCCCGTTTCGGTGAGTCCGATCCCTATTCGGTGATTTTTTTTATTTTATTTTTTAAATTATCGGGTATCGTAGCCTAATTATCATTGCCGTTTTAGGGTTAGAGGTTAGGAACTCACCGAATCGTACTAACCGAAACGGACTCACCGAATAGTAGCAGACCCATATTTGTTAGTGTGTTTGATTTTAATTATTGGTATATAGGGTTATTATTCAAAAAAAAGAAGAGTTAGTACATTGCCGATAGTTTATTTTGTCAAAATTTCTAGTCTAATGTATGTTAGTCATAGAATTGCTACTGAATCCATATTTTCAATCATTACTAGGCCTATAGTAAATGGAGTGAAAGAATAAAGTTGTACACCTGGACAAAGAAAAATTTTGTAAAACTAAGCTATGAAACATTTTTTTCAGGAACAAATCAAGGCATACACAGCTTGGGTAAACAGTCAGTTAAAAAAACGATCATCACGCATTGATAATCTCAGTCTAGATCTCTGTGATGGTTGTCACCTCGTGTCAGTCGTTGAAATAGTATGTGAGTGAATTGTTTTTCAAATTGAAATTTTCAATCATTATAATATTATATATATAGTTCATTGCACTCTTGGGTTTGTTGAGCAAGTTGAACTTGCATTTTTTTTCAATTATACATTGAGGAGCTTTTGCACAGTGTCTAGTGAACAACAATGTGATGGAAATTCATCACTGATGAACAAAAACATCCATACATAACACGACATGTTCAATGAATGAGATAGAATTAACGACAAATAGTCTCATGGTGAAATATCCTTGCGACAGGTCAGTTATGCCAGAATGTACTGATCCCTGAACTGACATCCTATCAAAAGTCATGCAACCAGTTGCTATATGTACTCCCCAACACTAATATATATTACTTATATAAGTTTATATATCATATATATTGTTTGTTTAATATAAAAACCTTTAAAACACATGTAAATCTTTTTATTAGTCAGTAACTTCAGATAAACATAAGCATACACATTACACAATGAAGTGTTTCATATGGAATTGAGTTTTATTTATTCATTGTATATAATTGTTTAGCTGGTCAAGATTTGCATGGCATTGAACCCACCACTGAAGAAGAGAAAATTGAAAATGTCACAAAAGTCATAAATTTTATGAAGAATAATGGAATAAAGCTACACTATGTGTCTGCAGAAGGTGAAAGGTGCTTTGTATTATGTCTTTTTAAAGATATTGAACTTCAATAGTTGATTTTTATCCTTGAATGCTGATCTGCATCATCATCAACCAGTTAGGCCAAGTCCTGCTAGCAGCTTGCCTCCATCTTGCTTGCGGTCTTTCCACATCATTTTATCTTCTTCTCATCTAGACGATGAGAATGTTAAATTCTTTAACATTATCTTGCCAAATTTTCTTCAGCCTTTCTTTGGTTTTCCACAAATCGTTTGGTGTCCAATTGATGGTTATCTTGGTCCATCTGTTGCTTGACAATCTCACTACATCGCCAGCTCATTGCTACTTCAATTTCAATGCCACCTTTGTTGCATGTGTGACGTGCGTCCTTTTTCTCATAATGTCATAATAATTTCTTATATTGTCCTTTCGGTGGAGATTCAGCATGCATGATCCCATGTTTCTTTGGGCTACTGGCAGCTTCCTAGTGCCTACTCGGAGGTGGAGTTTATTACCATATCAACAATAACAGTCATTGTAGATTTGATATTTATCATTGCAACGTTAATCATCACAAAGTTATTGGATGGCAATGAAGAAACTTTAAGTTAAAAATTGACAATTAGTTATATAGGCTATGCTTCAAGAACTGTAAGTGTAAATATTAGCACAAAACTATTACATATAAATTGTAACAAGCACTTTGACAATAAGGTTTAATCGCCAGCTTAACCTCAGGATCAGAGTTTTTTTGTCGTATCCACTATCCAGGCTTACACCCAGTGGTTGAAGATTTTGATTAAGTGGACGGGAAGGCAAGGAAGCCAATCTTTGTGTCCACCTTCAGGCATCCCTTTAAGTGTCCTGCCAAAGACACAGCCACGTGCTCTTGAGTGGTGTCGAACCGGCGCCCTTTCGATTGCCGTTCAAAGGCTGTCACCACTCGGCTATGCAGCCGACATCAGAGAATGATAGATTGATAAAGTGTTTTTTTTCGCAAAGTTTTCGTTTTCTGCACATGTGAAGGTAGTTGTTCTGAAACCCAGATACAGCATTAACTCATGTTAGTGTGGCTGTTGTTTGTGCATTTCAACAGAGATTGTGTCTGGCAACGTCAAAACAATCATGCAGTTAATTCTTGCACTTGCTGCTCATTTCAAACCGGCTAGCATTGGCGGAAGAAAGCACAACACCGGAGAAAGACATCATGACACAACAACTACAGTGAAGCACAGGTAGTGGGGCTAAACGTGTTGTTAATCTGGCGGTTGGTGCCTGATTAAGAATGAAGTATCAGCTGGTGGTAATTGTCGGAATGGCCCGTTTCGGTGAGTCCGATTCGGTGAGTCCGATTCGGTGAGTCCGATTCGGTTAGTCCGATTCGGTGAGTCCGATCCCTTAACGGGGGATTTTTTCAATTTTTTTTTTAAATTATTGGGTACCGTAGCCTAATTGTCATTGCCGTTTTAGGGTTAGGGGTTAGGAGTTAAGGTAAGGGGTTAGAAGTTAGGAACTCACCGAATCAGACTCACCGAATCGGACTCACCGAATCGGACTCACCGAATAGTAGCAGACCCGGTAATTGTATGGAATTTAACATTAACATTGCATGAACAGATGGAAAAATCGTTCTCGTGATGAGCCCAATTCACCTTCAAGTGGCATGAGTGAAGAAGAGATAAGTACGTTATAGAAATATTTGTGTTTCAATCACCCTTTTTGTATGTTGTGCCATTGTTGCGAAATGGTTTGTTTGGTTAAAGTTGTTCGTTCAGTGTTTACTTTGTTACAAAAACTATTTTGCTGCTCTGTAAAGATGTGTGTGTTGTAGAAATGCATGGGAATATGACTTCAGATCTTGCTTCTGTTCGCAATCTTGCTGAAACTCTTCAAAAGTTGGTGAGTCTCTTTTACAGCTGCAGTGCACGTATTAATAGCTTTGGTAAAAAATTATACACTGTTCCTCAGTCTTTTAGACAGAGAGTCCATCGTAAATGTTTCTTCTGCGTGATTTTACTGCTTTGCACCGTTATTAAGTTCTAGTGTTGTTTAACGCAATGGTTGCATAGAAATGGGTTGGCTTAATCAAGAGATATGTTTTCATAGAACACATTTTAAAATGAAGAGCTAATATCAAACACACACATTTTTTTAGTTTCATAAGTTTTAGTATATGTGTTGGAAACATGAATTGTTCTTTTTTTATTCAGCTTCTGGAAGAACTTGAGGCTCAACCTCTTGAAGTTGGAAATCCATTTGAAGAAAACATTGTTCTTCGAGCAAAATTTGACCAATCATGCGCGGAAAACCAACGGTTGCAGGTGATCGACATTTCACTGCGCTTCGAACTGAACCTGAATCTTTTGTCGTGATCCGTTTGAAACTTGTGCGTATCAAACAACATCCAGCCTAAACACTGTTGTTATTCTGTCAGAACGAAATACAAAAGCTTCAGACGGAAAACCGAAAGTTAGATTCTGAGAAAGAGGTTGCTGAAAATCGTCTGCGTCGTCATGAAGAAGACTTGCTATCTTTACGACAAGACCTTTTACATGGCAACTTGGAAAGGGACAAACTCCTCTCGGAGAAGGTAAGCCGCGGTCGACTTGCAAGATAGCAGAAATGCATGCCAGAACTTGAAACTTACAGGTGTGTGTGGCAATAGTTCGTATGAATGCAGCTGAACAATGCATTCTGATTTATTAAATGTTTCCACTGAATTTTGCTTGCAAACGGTGGAAATGATTTGAAAACTGCTTTCATTTTTTTTGACAAATATTAACTTTCAGCTCAACATAATATCTGATAATAATCTTTCATTATTATTTGCCGAGCAAACAATTGCAGAGTAATGTAAATCCAAGTTGAAATAATTCCAATCGCCCGCACAGTAGAGTAATGATGTTCTACAAATTTTAAAAGGGTGTTGTTTCATCCTCTGCACTAACTTTTTAACGTGCCTATTACATGGTTGCATACATCCAGTTGAAAAACATTAAATGTTAGATTGAAACTAGGACGTGCATGACTTTACTGAGTTACAGTTTTATGAGCCATCATGTCAATGTAAGACATTAAAGAGAATCTTCTAATTTTGGCAATACTTTGTCATGGAAACTTTTGCTGAGTGAATTCTTATGCAACATAGCCAAAAGCCATAACTTCTAATTCTAATCACCGTTTTTTCCGAGAACTAAAAGCCATCATTTTATTGTGGTTGTGTTTGTTTCGTAATTCAGTTTCTGTCTTACATTTCATTCTTGAGCAACATGTACACTAAATAATTAATTAATTGGCGAGTTCTTCGCGTAATTTCTAATGCAGCACATAATCCGTTGGTGCTTTTTTATGCGCAGTAGTAACAACACATATGTGAAAGTAAAGTAACAATTTGAGCTCAGTATTTGCAATCTTGTTGAACAATAAAAGTTACAGTATTTCGACCAATGACGTCGTGTTTCACGTTTTGCAATTATGTAAACTTATTAAAAGCAAAGCTTAATTTCAGTTTTTAAATCACACCATGCTTTTTACGTTGATTCAACTTCAACAGACGTTGAAGCAATCCAACATGCTGATGAGGCAACATTTGACAGCTGGGTTATTTCAGTTCAATCTCTTTCTAGGGCTTTTAATTTTGTGTTGTCATTTATCACAACTGATGTGGCTGTTGACCTTTCCAAGCATGACGTTTTGGTGTTGGTTCGTTTTGTCGCAAAACCGTTTTGGCAATTTGAAGTTCAGCTTTAACAATTATTATTGAATTGACTATATATCGAATAAAATTGCGAATTTCTGAAATATTCGTCGTGTTTCTCTGACCATCAGGTAGAGCTCTCCGTTGAATTGGAAGAAGCAACGGACGAACGCGATCGGTACAGGATCCAGTTGCATAAGAAAGAAGCGGCAATCACACAATTGGAACATGAAATAGATTTTCTTAAGGTACCGTTAGTCGACACGGGGACCTTTGTTGATCTGAAACAGCGTTAAACGTTAGCAAAGTGTTTTGAAATCTTAACTTGTATTGAACAACTAAGCTTTGTATCACCAAAGCAGAAGTGTGCAATTAGAACATGTGGATGGTGTATGAATTAGTTTTTCACCTCTTACCATCACATCACTGAAACTTGACACTTTCAATCCTATTTGTTGACATTTGCCAATGTCTTAACTCAAAATAATGCTTGTAAATCAATTGACACTTCACCATGAAGCAATTTAACTGTTTAGCAACTGTCATTCATCGCCAAATTTCATGTCAGGTTTGAAATATCTACACTCTACAGCAAGCATGTTTGTCAACATTACTGTAGTTTACAGTTTTTATTGCTCACTGTTTTATTACAATTATTAAACCATGTTTGAGGCTCAACTTTCATTTCTGTGGCTGAGTGTCATCGTCGCTCTTATGACGAGTACCTCTTTGTTTACGTTACAGACAGAAAATGCCATACTATTAACAAGGAAAGACAAAGAAATCGCGCAACTACAAACACAGATTGTGAGTCTTGTGTTTTTGCCACAATCCTTTTGTTAAACTGCAGTGTCTGTTTTCTTTGTTTGCTCAGATAAAGCATATTTACATCCCATCGAATATAGATTAAGATACTGACTGAATAACTCGTCGTTTTCTTAAACAAGTAGCCTACTGTAGTACTTCAAGGGATAAGTGCTGCTTTAGCTTTGTTGTTAAATCGTTAGAAAAGAAATGTCTCGCTTTGGCACACAAAGCTATTCAAGCGTTCCATATGATTTTGTACACAATCCCTGTAAGTTGTTTGAACTCCAAATTTCCGAAAACTAGTCCGTCATTTTACCGTTTGTTAACCGTGACGCACGGATCTAAACTATTAACAACAACACATAATACCTACTTTTAGTTTTCATTTATGTACAGTAAAATTATGTCAATGCTATGTGTTTTTGACGTTTATTTCTTGCAAGAGATATATTGATTGGGTTAATATTTCTGTGGTGTCTGACTGTCTGTTGGATCAAAAGTTATCTTGCATAGCCAAGTGATGAGAGCTACTTGTTCGATGCCCCTACCTCGGTTCGACGCAATCAGGAGCACGAGACTGTGTCTTGACAAGAAAGCAATTGACATGGTTGAGAGTGGACGTTAAGATTGGATTGTCTTCCTGTCCACTTAATATGAATCTTCATTCTTCAACCACCGGGAATTAACCTGGATACGCTAAAAAGTTGCTAGATTTTTCATGGCGTCTTGTTATCTTTCTTAATACGAATTGTTTTGTTTAGAAAAACTCGGCGAATTTGAATGACAACCCCATCCATGATCAATCCATTATCAGGTGACTGTTTGTTCGTTTTTTTTTTATAAATACTTACCCACCCGTTGCTTTACTGCAACGTTATGTTAACGTCACCTTGAGCTGATAAATATTCAATCTGAGAAAACATACAATGAGTTAAAAGATTAAAAATGAGCTGACTGATGGGTTAAGTGGTGGACTTAATAATAAAAAATGCTTCTCACCTAGACCTAGCCATCCTTCTCAATCCGAAGCTTATTCATCAAATAATTGCTTAATTATTTCCAGTCGACTACCGAACTCTCCTGTTTTGTCACCCTCACCAGGCTCCCCTGGATACTTGCGTCCTTCGGGATCCCCAAAGCTTTCCCGTCGTTCTCCAGTATCCCGGTCCCATCCACCAAGAAGAAGCAAGTTTACGCGTAAGCCTTAGCGTTATCGTGGTGCCAACGCGTTTGATAAAATCGAGTATGTACGTTTTAGCGCCTGGAGGCTGTAGATAAAAAAGTTTTACTAAAAACAGTTTAAAAACGTGAGGATACTTAAGTTTTACATTGTGTTTCGGTCACGGTGGTTTTTAATATCGTGATTTTAGTTTTTGCAAACACTTTTCAAATTTTCCAACTGATTTATTAAGTTTATAAAATGTAACCGTGTATGTTTGTTTAATTGTTTATGAATGCGACTTGCTTAAGTTAATATTAATAACCAAGACACGATGTGTTTGAGTTGCATTGATGCAAAACTTAAATGTTTCTCGCAAAAGTTGAGCCAAGTGTGTTGTGGCAGTTTTGAACGTGCACTGTTGCTCATAGCATCATATATTCACTAGTAACGGTCTTGAATATTGTTACTTTTGTCGCAGAGAAAACCGCAGAAACCACCCAGACAAGAATATTATACTTTACGGATCGGGATATGACGCCAGCCATGACCACCATCCCGAAAAGGTTTGTCTGAGTAGTGTTGCCTTTCTTTGCACGCGTGTTCACTGTTGTTACACTAATCAATGGCTGAAGCGCCAAAGGCATTGGATATGAGATGTGCGAACCAAACGACTCTACCGTACTACTTCTACTGTTGTTATGTAGAAAGTTATGCAAAAACAACATTAGGCAAGTTAATACACACTTAACTGTACGGATTTAAAACCAACTCTCCCAACAAAGAAATGGATCGGTGGTTGTTGCCAAAACCCGTGCTCTTGAACAACGATGCCAATTTCTGAGAAACCAGGAGGTGAACAGTTCACTGACAACTTTCGAACCAAAAATAAACAATCACATATTCAATGTTGAGGATGTTAGACAGATAAAGTTTTTGGAAATAAAAACAGTATTTTGATTTTTTCAAACATGTACAGTTGATGATTTTGTTGCAGGGTTGGTGACATCACTCTCGGCGACTTCAAGGCCGCGGTGAAAAAGAATGCAAGGTACCGGTTTATCTTCAAAGCCCTTGACCCAGAACTTGGTACTGTGAAAGAAGAGGTAAGGATTGTTTTCTGACTAACGCTTTGGAATTTATGACTACGTTACAAACATAAGCTCATAAAGTTTGGGTTATGTGGAGTTGAGGGCGCGTAAATATAAGATGCCAAAATTTCCTCATAAACCTGATCGTTTGTTTGTGTTGATACTTTAGTGACAACTACTTCTAATTTGCGCTTTCAAAATGGCCTTTCTAGAGATAGAAAATAGACCTAAAATCACCAGGTGACAGATAAATTTGGTCACTTGTCAAAATCCTAATTTGTGTACCTCTAAATCACAACGTTAAACAAACAAAATTTGTCTACCTTTGCGTTACAAAACATACTTTGCTTTCCTGTCCAGGTTTTTCACGATGACGACATCATACCGGGTTGGGAAGGCAAAATCGTCGCTTGGGTAGAGGAAGAATTGCGCGTTTAACTTTTGATTTACAAGACCAAAAGGTTTTTCAAACGTTTTTGTCAACAATTGTTTATCTAGTTGAAAGAACATTACTCCACGGTGATGTGTGTTCAATATGTTTTATCACTAGCTTAAAGGTGTTCAACATGAGTATCGACGTTGGGTGCTGAGCTGACTTTGTCAAAGCCGCGTATATGTATCACTTTAGCTCAAATTATGGTGGTGAATTGTTTTTATAACTGAGCACGGCATTTGTGCGAAAACTGTTCTGATGAGGCATTTTATTTTTTTTAACGTCTTTTAAAACATAGCATTTCATATACCTTATGACCAAATGGTACAATACCGGTACTTTTGTTAGAAACTAAGCGAAAAGAACTGAAGGTAATGGCTATTTTGTGGTTTGGTAGCACGTATCTTTTGCTTAACAATTTTGTTTCTGTACCCTATTGTATGTTTCGACAAAAAAAACCTGCTACCAGTCACTGACGTCAGGCCAGATGTGATGCCATCACTGTGCAATTGATGTAACAAGTGCACTTATTACCTCATACAAATTTCTTCAATACATTGAATGCATTCAAGTTGGTGTGATGATATTTTGTGTGCCTCCCATAGTGGCAGTAAAAGCGTAGTCAAGACCACTGCCCATACGTTTTAAAAAGGTTTATTTTACGAGCACAATGTATTGATACAGAAAACACAAGATATATTTGCATGAATACAAATCTGCGTGACGTCTGGTAAGATTATCGTGGTACAAACGAAATATGATAATTGAACATTGCATCTCGTAACTATTCAGATAGTTTTGATGGAAATTAATTCGTAGAAAAAGGATTTGTCGTAAGCACTGCAATAGAAATGTATCTCAATATAATTCCAGATGAAAAGACAGCAGATGCAGCAGAATTGCTCAACGTTTATTGTGATTAATTACGTAAAAATATACTAAGCCTATGAACCACAAACACTCTCCTGCGGTTAATCGATCTTATAACTTACATGAGTTTCATTTCGATTTCTACACAATTAAACGATATGCAATTAACTGACTTCGTCTGTGTTGCGAATGGAAATGATTATATCGAGGAAATCAAAACACGATCATCAGAAGTAGTCCCTTCAATAAATCGGCGGAATAGTCAAGGCCCTACATCGCAGCCTATGACGGAAACGAGGTGTGTTGATCGCACATGACAACTAAAGTAAAGCGATATCACGGTGCATATTAGCAGGTTGGCTTCATGCACACCAATTAGTTGATTCTTTTACATCTGTACAAATTTTAGTATATATGGCGTTTCTTTCTAGCTATCAGCACAAGGCTAACGATGTTAGTTTTGGGGCAATTTGTCGACAGAAATCGATTCGGATAATGGTACACAAAGTAGCCTCAATGTCTTGTCCTGCTGCTATTTCAAGTACCCGCATGCAATGCACATAATGACTGGATAAGTAAAACAATACAGCTTCGAAAGAAAAAAATGCGTCTAGAATATATTCGCTCATAAAGCATTTAAGTACAGATCGGTTTCTTTTCTGATCGTTGAAAATAAAACAATACTTACCATAGCAGCAGTGATGTACGCGCATACAAAAAATATTGACGCCGTCAGCGTAAACGCAAATGTTCTAAAAAACATACGCCGAATGCGTCAACGCAACTTCTAAAAAAAGTTGGCGGCGTCAACGTCAGCGCATACACTAGCGTAAACTAATTTTGTTTGCTAGGTACCAAACATTCACACGGTATAAACCACTCGAAACAAACAAGTTTTATTTTAAATTTCCACGAAGAAACACAAGCATCTGAAAGTGTTCTTCTGACATTTTGCTGTGTTTTAGTTCCAGCGCTGGAAGGTAGCCTATTGGCGTGTTGTAGAGAAAAAAATACATTAAAAAGTATGCGTTGACGCTATGCGCTAAAAAACCGCGAAAACTTTACGGCGTAGCCTCAAGCGCAAACTATCCAAAAAAATGTGGCCGCAAGCGTTAGCGCAAACAAAAAGTCTACGCCGCAAGAATGCGGCGTAGAACTTGTGGCGTATACGATACGTACATCTCTGCATAGCAGTGGTTTAGATAAAGGTAGCATGGACAAAACGCAAACGTGCTTCTGACCAGGGGCGGATTATCTCACCGGGAATACGATAACTTCTTTGACGAGGTTACCCTGCGTGGTGTAGGTGACCATTTTGAGGTGGAGACACACGAGCACCTTCGACTAAAGCATGCAAACTTGCATAGCTTCAAAAGATGTGAAAATTGTGATCTTTGAAAAAATCTGATTTGATAAACATGGGACAGCTTTGATTTCTAAATTTCCAGCTGATTCACTATGGTAAATCCGCCCCTGCTTGAGGCTGAACAAGATCGCCTAATTAGCAGGCTACAAGGGTATAACACAACGCAAAGCTTATTAATCAGTGACCACACATTTGAAGACATTTCAATTTTAGTATTCTTTACAAGACATTGTTGACATAGACCTTCTGGCATACTGCCAGGGGGTTACTATCGCTGCATCTTGACCACATGGCCTATTTACAAAGTAAAACTTTCTATGTACAGTAGCTAGACGATTAAAACGCATAGTTGTGAAAAATCATTAAAGCGCTACCAGCTCAATGTGAGTAGTTGATCTGAGCTTATAAGGAGGTTTCGTCATGCGCTCCCCAAACTCTGAAAAAATGTTCGCTCAATTTGTCACTTCACTTATCCTATTCATGCCGGGCAAGTGTTATCATGCGTCCTTTAAATCCATTTCTTTATCCAATCAGATAAACATGACGATCAAACTAACCCACGGAAGTTGGTATAGGTCAAGACTCAAGAATGTCTCCCAGGCTAGCAAAATCCGTCATTTTACATTAATTCTACGTCTGCATACGAAGGAAGGATTTTTCTGGCTTGGGAGAACGAAAACTGCCCAACTTTGTCAAAAAAATATCATTAAAATCGTTTCGTACCAACAAATGGCCAAAAGTCAATGCGGTATATAAATAAATGCCAGTAGGCTAAAAGTTATTGAGTTGCATTAATAGTGGTGCAGAAAGTTGCAACATCAATAACAAAAAAGGAAAAAAACGAGGGTTATGTGCTATCAAATCATATTTCCTGTCTTAGGCCATAAAATATGGCTTAGTCTACTTTTACCAAATGCAGAGATTAAACCCCAGTATCTTCGTAGATGCAGTTCAAACAGTTTCTGCACACATGTAAAATTAAGAATTTGTGGATGTGAGAGTTATACATTTCATAAAAGACGTTGAAGCAACATTTTCATAATTACATTACGGTATTGCAATGTTGACAACAGCCGTGACATGCTGCAACGGATGAAACTGTCGCTTTCCCACATGCTGGTTCGAAATCCACCATAAGCTTCCGGCTGATGGTGTAAAAAATACCGCATAAAAAAGGCGACAGAAAAAACTAAATTTAGCCTACTCCTATTGGTACTGAAGGCCAAGTAGACTAATAGAAGAACCATATATTGGCATTCCCAAGGCTCAAATACTGATACTGAAGTCGAAAGCGATACACCCACCAACCGCATTATTCAATCTTTATTGTTTTAAAACAGTAACTTGCGTAATGGAAAAATCAAAGTAATGTCGAGAATGACAAAGCCGTAATTTTATATCTGCGACCAATATCATTAAACGTCAACTTGCGATTTCGTTTCCACACATAACGAGTGTGTTTACCTATCTTGTTGTCCTAACAAGAGCGTGATGAGGAATCTTAATCGCACACTTCAGTAGCCACGTTTTGTTTGAATTCAATGGTTTTGATCTTTCAAGGCAGCTGTTTTTAATGAGATTGATCACTCACATCACACTTGTGGTTTTTTACTTTGCACAACTGGACACACAAACTGTCCCAGCATACAACAACGTTGTTGAAGGACGAGAAAGATGGAACGGCCTGGCACTACACGGCTGCAAATGCAGTCACAAAATGAACGATACAAGGTCCTCCAATACAGCACGAACGTTTGCGAGAGATGTATGGTGAGAGAGAAAAAAGATCGATCGCATCGAAAAACGACAACTGACACGTACGAACAAGTCAGGATAGGCACTAGACCGGCTTCGCAGCGGGCATCGTCCGGATCTCCGATATTGGCAGCACAAGACTGAAAGATCAGAAGACATAATACGCCGAAACTGCAAGAGTGGAGAAGACTGACAAGCATGCCCTACTGGAGTGCCAGTTCACTGTTCCGGAGACGATCACAAATGAACCACAATTGGCGCTCAAGGTCTGGAAGAAGGTGGCGGAGGTCATGGCGATGGCAGACAACAATAAATAAACCGACTGGAAATTGCTCAACGTTAGAGTACAGAAACTGCAGCAACGTTGAAGTACGGTCATATGAGAATAGATCTTCAACACAATTTTATGCTTATGATATATGAATAATAAAGTTACTCTAAATATAAACTATAACCTAGCTACTATAGGATGTGATAATAATCCCAGACAACAAAATTCGTCATTTCTACAGTTTTACAGTAAAAATGATGGATTTCGTTGTCGAGGGATGTAGCCATTTCGTGTGTGTTTTCTTGATACAAATATAAGTTGGATAACTTTTTTTTTTGCGTCAGAGCACGTGCCTTGAAAAAACTTTTCATGGGAATTAAACTTTGGTAAACAAAAGTATCTGTACATTGTAGAAAGCAATATGGTATGCTCAATGCTAAGGTCGAGTTCGGGTCAAGTAGTCTCGCCATGAGATGTCCTTGCGACAGGTCGACTGCAGTCAGTTGTCTCGCGTCAGGTTGGCCGCGACAGAATGTCCTAATTCCCAAACATCATGCAGGTAATTGTCACAAAAGAACAAGTTTGATACCATTTTCAAAGTTTTTGGTATGACCCAATCAAGCATCAAATCAAGACTCCGAATAACCAGAGGAAAGACAATAGTTTCAAACTCGACTTCGCAAAAGGTTTTAGTTTGATTTGATGCTGCTATGTAATATTTCTTCAAAAATCTACCAACACAAGGTGAAGTTTTATTAGAACTTTATCAGGTAAACTAACCCTATTTATTTTAGGATAACCTTTTGCGACATCTATACTCTATTGCAATGCTTACTTACAAATTTTGTTTCTAAATCAGCTGCTGCTTGTTATATATTATTATGTGTTGTAGACCTCTCTTGACCAACCAAAACAACCCTTAGTGCTTGTTAAAGTGCTAAAGGTTGATTTATTACTATGCTGGGTGAGAAGTTATATGAGATTAAAATTAATTTGCGTTCTTCTGGTGACTATTTACTAGGTTACCTCGTGATGTTAAAGATGATAACTAGCTTTTGTATTTCCGACGTTTCGTCAGTCAGCACGACTGACTTTATCAAGGTGGCTAAAACAGGTTAACACAACCTGTTCAGCAACGATCAGAATTAAAACACGCAACAAGATACCTAGAGGTTAAACTAAATGCAGTGAATGCCTAAAACCAGTAGGCTACTTTCCAACAGCGTAAATTTATCTATCTATTGGGTCACTGTCAAGAAACGTTGAAAAGACATCAGACAAGACAGAAAACAATGGGATTAGCAATAACAATGATAGAGAAGACGCACTGAGAATGGAAAAGGTGAAGCTAAAGTTAAAGTAATTTTTTTGTACACAGAGGGGAAATTCTGACCATCTTTTTGGTTAAGAGCATGTTGTGCCTTCTGGTTTATGTACCATTTTTCTGTGAACAATCTTTTTGTATAATCCTTTTCAGTTTTAAGAATGGTGGCGTTGGTTCAAGTAATTTTATGGTCTGAATTTATAGAATGTTTGCAAAGAGCGGAGTGCTCCGGACAATGAAATTTAATAGCTCTTTGGTGCTCGTTGATTCTAGATTTAAGATCACATTTTGTCTGTCCAATGTAGATTAAATCACAGTCATGACACGGAATTTGGTAGATCAATCCAGAAACTTCACCTTGTTTCATGGGGTCTTTAGCCGAGGGAAGGTATTTACCTATTGTCAGATAGGGTTTCATCGCAACCTTGATTCCTATGCCATTGAGGATATGCTGAATTTTGTCGGTTACCCCCCTTATGTAAGGAAGACAAGTAAAAGATTTATAAGGAGGAAGCGAAGGTTTCGGTTTGGGTCGCTGTATGCAAGCAAGTTTTCGTGGAAATCCGTTGAGCATTAAAGTGTTGTGAATGTTTTTCTTGTGGTGTGAACGTTCAGAATCATCCGTTATGTGTGTGTCCAGTCTGTTGTACAATGTTTTGGCACTGTGAGTTTTTGATGCTTGGGGTGATATGAGTTGAACTGCAGGTATCTGTCTGTATGTGTTGGTTTTTTGTGTATGGTAGTGGTTAGTTTCTTGTTGTTGCTATGGCGAACCACTTTAACATCCAAAAATGAAATTGTGCCAGTGACTTCATGTTCTATGGTAAATTGAATGGATGATGAAATGCTGTTAAGGTGCTTGTGAAAATCATTAACTGCAGTTTTTTTGATGATGCAAAACGTGTCGTCAACATATCTAACCCATTAGCCTACTGGTTTTAGGCATTCACTGCATTTAGTTTAACCTCTAGGTATCTTGTTGCGTGTTTTAATTCTGATTCTTGCTGCTTTACTCTATTCATTTTATCAGTATGTTTTTGTGTTGTGCCATCGTTGCTGAACAGGTTGTGTTAACCTGTTTTAGCCACTTTGATAAAGTCAGTCGTGCTGACTGACGAAACGTCGGAAATACAAACGCTAGTTATCATCTTTAACATCACGAGGTAACCTAGTAAATAGTCACCAGAAGAACGCAAATTAATTTTATTACCAAATGCCTGGTGAACAGTCTCTCTCTGTTTTTATATGAGATTATTGTGTAAAATGCTTTCATGTCAATGTGTAAACAATACACATCACAATGTCAGCACAAGAAGCTTGTACCTGTCCCGAGAGAGCATAAATAAGGAAGATGTAAGTAAGTTTCTTATGGATCCTGTTACACCATCATTTATAATAATTAATTAAAGTTCTCAGATGGTTTTGTCGGTTCCAACGCTAAAGGTCAACTCGTTGAGAGTGTCATTTAAATGTTGCAACCTCAACTACACGATTGAAAGCATTTCGACTATATGCATAGAGTAACATTTTAGAATTCAATTTTCAATGACATTGTTACCACACCCAGTCCCAATGAACTGGAGCAGTGATCAAGGATAAATTTAGAGTTTGGCATGTCATTGTCAAGTCTTCATAGTAAAGTCGGATCTAGGTACAATGTGAACATTTTATATTTCCAGAGTTTTGCACAACTAATCTCCAATCAAAATAACAACTTGGATAGTGTTGAATATCTTTGATAAAATTTTTCTTGGCATTTGAGTGAGCAACATAGTCTACATTCGGAATGGATACAGTATGACAAACAAGCAACATCATTTAAAATATAATACTGTATCTACCAAAAACTTCGAACCTGTAGGATTGTGTTACGTTTGGTTTCCCATCCCAGAACGCATGCTCAATAATTATAAAGCCTACAGTTTGTACATTGGCTGCCTAGCCTGGTTAATGGTTATAACAATAACTAATAATATATAAATATATAACTAATAATAACTATAACTAATTATAACAATAACTAATAACATATAGTATATAACAACCAATTTACAAAATAGGTTTCTTCTTTGGCTTGTTCAGAGAACTACTGTCAAGTCAACAAAATAAGTGAAAAAAACATGTATTAGTAGCCTACTTCCTTTATCATAGGCAGCCGCTCATGTGCAGCGCTAAGAGGAAATGTCTTGATACTGCAGTTTGCTACTTTCTGCATTTACAAGTTATATTTAAATGTCTTGTCTCTTAAATGTCTATATTTAAGAGTCTTGGTGACCCATCGACCCATATACACAGGCCATGACGACGAGCAAGCTTAAACTTTGACTGGAGGCGACCTGCTATGCTAGATAGCAGTCAAAATTTCTGGTATACAGTAAGTTCATAATTTGGGTAGTTGTTGATAAATATTGCATTTATGTATGTTTTGAGCCACTTTGCTTGTTTCCATACAAATAATGGGCTAGATTTTCGCACTGGTGTTGGAAATTCGAAGAACATCAGGTAAAAAGGAAAAACAATGTTTTTTTTAACATGAAACTAAGAGTTTTACTGTGATTTGAGATTCAGTGATCACACTTTGGTAATTTGGATTCTCAAACCTATCATTTCAAAGAAATATTAAACACATTTAGCCTACAGTTTAAAATCAAAATTACATTAATCATCATTACTATAGGTTTGCACAGTGCAAGGCCTGTGTATACTGTATATAGGTCGTTATGGATTGAGTATAATTCATAGATTCACATTACAAGGACAACAATGGTTGTGTATCATCAATAAGATTATCTTCATGGGGCACTTGACTAGATGTTGGAGGATCAATATTCATTACTGATACCGACAATTTAGCAGCTCTCGCTTTAGCTACCTTTACTTTCTTGTGTACATCAATGTATTCATCAGTCTCATCTATGATTTCTTCTTGAATCAATTCTTCAATCACATCTTCCAGTGTTAATATTCCCACAATGGTATCTGTTGACTGCAGTGGCTGGAATCCAACAATGTTATCAGATTTTGCTTGTTTTTGAACTACCACAAACATATGACTTTTTCCAATTTGAAATAAGTTTAATGCTTGGTATAACTCAACATCTTCAAATATTTTAAACAAAGGCTGCTTGTGGACATCAAAAACTTGCCGCAATGGTAAGTTATCATCTGGGTCAATTTTTATAAGGTTTTTGATAAGAAGTAAGCCTAATAGCTTGTCTTCAGTGCTATCATAGACAGGAACACGAGAGTGGCCTTTGCTCAGTAGCAAGTCCATTGTATCTTTATCCATAGTACTGGCAATATTAAGAGAAAAAACACTCTCCAACGGAGTGCAAATTTGTTTAACTGTTTTGTCTCTCATTGCAAGGGCACCTTTTATAATCAATGCTTCATCAGCTGTGAGAGGATCTTCATTTTCTTCCTCCCTGCTTTTGTGTAAGTCAACTAGTACACTCAGCTCAGCTCGTCGAAAAAACGTTCCGCTCTCTGATCCAAGAATACAGTCTAAAAGCTTTGCTATTGGCCATGATATTGGCAATGTGATAATCATTAGAATAATTACCAGTGGGGAAAGTGTCGCACCAATGGCAAGCCCATATCTAGTAGTTATGGCTTGAGGCACGACTTCTCCAAAAATAAGAACTGCGGTGACAGAAACAACTATAGCAATAACTGGGCTAGATATTTTGTCAAGAAACAGTGGCATACTTTCTACGGCAGCAGCATTTGTTAACAATAATGTAACAAGTAGAAGATGATGGCGCTTAACTATTGGCAAAATTTTCTTTGCATATTTCTGCTCATGTGGTTTTCCACTGGTTGACAGGACAGTGATGCTCATTATATCTAATGACAGCAAGCCCATTGTTAAGCCACTCATTAAGCCGGCTATAATTACAAGAACTACATAAATGCCAAGGTATATCCAAAAAAGCTTGTCTTGAGGGGAAAGTATATCAGTTTCTTCAAACTTTGTTCCATTACAAATTACTACATTCTCATCAGCATCCAAAGCGCATGTAATATTTTGCAGTGTCATTGTTCACATAATAGGTATATACAACCTTTATGGAAAATAATCGAGTTACAATCGAATATATAAATTCTTGTATTATTAATTGAGGCTTAGTAATAAAACTCGCATAGCTTTCAGTAAAGACACAACATCATTTGAATGATATGGGCAATGTGGGTTTAAAACTGCTGTATTCCAAGACACCTATGTTTTGTTAAGAAAACATCACCTTAAACTTATATAATAATGTAAATATACAATACATGGAGTCACTTTAATTGGTATGAAGCAGTATGTTTGCAGATGCTGTTTGGAGCGTTTGCATTACTAATTAGCAGTTGACAATAAGGTCCCAGCTATTGACATCTGACGATAAGGAAGCATGTCATTGAAACTTAACTACCGTACTTTAAATTGCTATATGCCATTGCTGTTCTATTGCATTATTCAAAGCCTTTTAGTTGCTTTCACATTTGAAATGTTTGAAGTCAACAATTAGGCTACATTGTGATACATGGTTTTGTTCTGTTGCTGTGAGATGCACATTCAGAGACTAATTGTCATTATAAATACTACCCTGGATGTTGAATTATGAAGCCATATCACATTGCCATTTATTGACTTGAAATACTTATTGAAAGCAGTGGCATATGGCAGTCGGAATGGCCCGTTTCGGCGAGTCCGATTCGACTAGTCCGATTTGGCGAGTTCCCTATTCGGCGAGAGCCCTTTTCGGCGAGTGCCCTATTCGGCGAGTTTTTGAAATTTTTAGAAGGAAATTATCGGGTACCGTAGTCTAATTGCAATTGCCGTTTTTACATCGTTTTAACGTCGCTAAACGTTGAAATCGTGCAGAAAGGAATAAAAATAAAATGTTTGAACTATTAAATTAAAATTCGTCATGTCAGTTCAGTTGTTTTTATTTCTGACCATCATATGAAAAACAATACACGTCAACATAGCAAAGGTAGAAGCGACAATTCACGTCAACATAGCAAAGGTGTAGAAAAAGGTAGAAGCGACAAAACGCGAACGTTAAAACGTGCTTGTGACCGAAGTAAGTTATTGAGTTGAAAGAAATTTGGCAAGGTTGCATCACCTTCAAAAAAATTTAAGATATGAAGGAAAAATAAAACAAAGAAAATGTTACAAAAAAAATAATGTTTATGTCTATAAGTTAGTAGCCTACTTTTAAATAGTTAAAATCATGGCGCCTAACTATTTTTTTGGCCGTGGGGGCGAAAGCGTGTTTCATCAGCAGCAACGTAAATTCAGCGAAATGTTACGCAGATGGATGACGTAATTATGTCGTCACACTAGGATTGCTTTTATTGCCACACTCGGAGTTATCGCTACGTTCGACCTACCGTTAATTATTATAAACAAAGCTCGACCAAAACACATGCTATGCGTCTGCGTTGGCTAGCGGTTGATGGACTGCGACTCTTTAAGCTAAGCGCAACATAAAGTTTAGCAACGAACTAGATTTATTAGCATGAAACAAGAGACGAAAAGGTTTACTAAAAGGTATACTGTAAATGGAATGAAAATACTAACTTGATCATATGCTTGAAAATATACCTGTTGAAAGCAAAATCATTCATGTTTACATCAATTCAACAGCACGTCACCTTTAATAAATTTAAAAGTTGCTGACATCCGTAAACAGCCCTTGAAAAATAGTTACAGAGAGACGTTTGATTAAGTTTTCGACTTGACATTGCTCCCTTTTCACTACAATATCGCAACTTATGGCTGACCAGCTTTCAAGTTTCAATTCGCTGTAAGTGTAATACGCCCGTTTTCGTGTTGCAGATGAAACAAAAGATGCGCATATTCCACCTTTGATCGGGTTTCTATGGCAACGGACGTGTGTGCGCCATGCAGTTTGCGCGAGTCCGTTGTTGTGTTGATTATGCCGCTTGTGCGACTGTGGGCAGTGCGGTTTGTACCAGCCCTTGTTACGTTGGTTAGTGGTAACCTCGGGCCGAGACTTCAAGTTCATTTTCACAGCAACCGATTCACTGCCGCGACAATTCTCTGCAGAGGTTTCGACTTTCGAAAGCGACAGGAGGCTGTTTGCAAGCGCATTAAGTTAAACGCACGCTGCGTCAACGTAGCAAACTATGTTGTTTTTGGGTGCATTCAACATCTGATGACATTGAATCGACGCAAAATGGTAGATTTTTGCTATGTCACAGCAAAATCAGTCATTTTTACATTGATTCAACGTCTGCAGACGTTAAATCAACGTAAAAATGATAGATTTTTTTGTCTGGGGTGGGATTGTAGCATCGCTACTCGTTCTAGTGATTATTTACTGCGAAGCTGTTGCGGTTTGTATTTAAAAATGTTTTCCTGCTGCCGATCGCTGGTTCATCTATTGTTTTATGTATCAATGCCGCATAAAAAGTTGCTCCCACGCGGAAATATGCGTGGGGGCCTGGCCCCCACGGCTTAGGCGCCTATGGTTAAAATGATTAGTTTGGATCAACAAATGTGTGACCTACACTCCTACAGCTTAGATTGAAAGGAAATTATCGGGTAGGCTACCGTAGCCTAGTTATACCGACCAGCAAAAATTTGTTCCAAGAACCCAGTTAGCCTAACAGTTCATTTTTACATTGTAGTAACAGAATGAAAAGGCTAACCAAATGTGTGGCCTATCGTTTTAACGTCGCTAAACATTGAAATCGTGTATAAAAGGGTGCTTTTGCTGACTAGGATACGTTGAAACTGAGAAACATTCACAGAAGCCCTACGATACGTTGCATTTTTAAGATAATGTATTCAGACGTTGAATCAATGTACAAATGAAATGTTATGCTAAATGGGTTCTTGGAACAAATCGTAGGGCTTCTGTGAATGTTTCTCAGTTTCAAAGTATCCTAGTCAGCAAAAGCTCCCTTTTCTACACGATTTCAACGTTTAGCGACGTTAACACGATAGGCCACACATTTGTTTAGCCTTTTCATTATGTTACTACAATGTAAAAATGAACTGTGTTCTTGGAACAATTTTTTGCTGGTCGGGATAACTAGGCTACGGTACCCGATAATTTCCTTTTAATCCAAGCTGTAGGCCACACATTTGTTGGTCCAAACTAATCATTTTAACTATTCAAAAGTACTAACTTATAGACATAAACATGATCTATTTTTTTTTTTTGTAACATTTTCTTTGTTTTATTTTTCCTTCATATCTTAAATTTTTCTGAAAGTGTTGCGACCGTGCCAAATTTCTTTCAACTCAATAACTTACTTCGGTCACAAGCACGTTGTGTATTGTTTTTCATATGATGGTCAGAAATAAAAACAACTGAACTGACATGACGAATTTTAATTTAATAGTTCAAACATTTTATTTTTATTCCTTTCTGCACGATTTCAACGTTTAGCGACGTTAAAACGATGTAAAAACGGCAATTATAATTAGGCTACGGTACCCAATAATTTCCTTTCAAAAATTTCAAAACCTTGCCAAATAGGGCACTCGCCGAAAAGGGCTCTCGCCGAATAGGGAACTCGCCGAATCGGACTAGTCGAATCGGACTCGCCGAATCGGACTCGCCGAATAGTAGCAGACCCTATGGCAGTGGTAGCCACTAGCCAAACTATGGGTAGTAACCCATAGGTTCTCAACAAGAAAAAATGTTATGAAGTAAGTCGTTTTTATGATATTCAAACCAAGACACCAGCTAATGCTTGGGTCACAAAATTATTTGGGTTACTTAAAATAAGGTTGGAAACCACTGGAGTACCGGTACAGTAACCATTTTTTGGGGGGTTCATTTTATTTCAAAAGGTTTTATACTCACAGTAGTTTTACAGTTTGTTCAATAGCTGCTAAGATCATATCAAAATAAATTGATGTGATATAAAGTTTCACTATGCAAATAAACCATGTGTTTGAAACTTTCTGAAATAAGTGAACTGCCAAAAACATGGTCACCTCCGATTAAGATGATACCACACATAGTTACAGCATTGAGATATCACAATAGCATTTCCAGAAAATAGGTGCTTCAAAGCACAGCAACTTATTGCTTACAATTTTTGAAGAGTGATACATTTATTTTATTGTTCCACAATGAAACTAATACGTTGAAAAATATGCTACATTTAAATGGATAGGCTACCGGGTACCGTTATATTTTTTTTATAAAGTATTGAAAGCTTTTTTGGATTAAAAACCGAAAGATATATATGTATAGGAAGAAGACAATTTTAGCAACTTTTATGATGTACCATTCTTGGAAAAAGATTCGGTAAGATTTTCAAAAAATCTTAGCTAAAATTGTTAAAAAGAAAATCAATTAAAGTGACATTCATCCTGCATATAGAACGTTCAAAGGAGGCAGATATTTTCAGCTAAAGTCGTCTACGCCCTTTGCTCTATGTTTTAATGTCGTACATAAATTCAGTTGTTTGCGTGATGCAAGCCTGACATAACTTACTTTGGTATGTCTTATTTTTGTAAACAAAATTCACCATCACAAAACTCGTCAGAACCAAAAGAATGATTTATATTTGCCTTCTGCAACGTCAAACTCTGGTAAGAAGATGCTATGTTTTAATGGAGTGAAACTATGTAATCAAATACCAAAAGAAATACAAGAAAAGTCTTATAATGCTTTTAAATTTAAATGTTTATTAAAGAATTTGTCTTGTTATCACTCCTGAAACATATCATCTGCTTATTTCTATGCACAGTTTTTTTATGTTGCCCTGTGTTACTCCACTGTTAAAGGGATACTAAAGGAAAAACCTGACTTGGCGATTTTTCACGTTCTTTGTGTTTAACTTGCTACCATAAAACGATTTTCAATAAAATTTTGCCCTATTGTGGTCTGACCACCAGTGCGCACAGCGCGCGTGCTTTTTTCAGAGCTTTCAAAAGCAGAATGGGCCTGACCGCCTGAGCAGCGAAGCGTGCGACTGTGCAGTCTACGTAATAAAAGACGAGCAATCAGGTAATCACGCAACAGTTGTTACTGCCGGCGATTTAACTGCAGGCTATGTATGTATGTACATCAAAACATCAGATTTCAACGTCAAAACATCAGACAGTTTGCTCAAAACCTCAGATCTGATGTTAAAACATCAGTCGTTGTAACGTGGCTTTTGTTATTGCTGTCTTTTATTCCGTATTCTCGAGCTGTGTTTGCACTTTTTGAAAAAAAATTAAAATAAATGAAACATTGAACTTTGGGCCTTGCAGCGCCATTGAAAACATTTTTTTTTTTCGGTAATTTTTTTTGAAATGTAGGCTATTCTTAAATGTTCAGTTTACGCATTTTAAGTGCTGGTATTGTAATGTTCTTAATTTTGGGTCTTTTGTTTAAATGTTTGGGTGGCAGCTGACTTTGGTGACCTTTTGGTCTTTTGCTGCCATCCTTGTTGTGCGATTTATTTGTGTTTTTGTATATTTTTGTTTTTTTATTTTTCGCCAACAAAACAATAATAAAACTGAACTGAACTGTCAACAAAACAGTTATGGACTAGAGCTGGGGAACACTTGAATTTTGATTCCCTACAGAAAAGTGATTGATTGAATCTTTATCCTCGGAAAGCTTCTTGAAGAGCTTAATCCTGGTAGTTTCGCATACTTGTAGGAGAAACTTCTTTGCTTCAACAAACGTAAACATTTTTGCCATGTTTGAGACATCGAACACAAATCCAATAAGCTCAGTTTACAATGAAACTCTGTCAGTATTAAAACTGACCCAAGCAGTGGCGGCTCGTCATAAGGGACTGCGACCCCCCCCAACATTTTTGTGCATATGAGAATTGTATTACATATTGATAGGTTTGCCATGTTTTTTTAAAATTTATTTCGCTTAAAGAATTGAAAAACTCTTCATATTAATTCTTTTTTGTTATCAAAAAAAATTTGTATTACAAAAATTAATTGTCAACTTTGGGTCTGCAAATTTTGCAGGTCCGGTGTTGCTTGTTCTTTTTTTATGACGTAGGTTTTCAGAAAAAACTTTTCTAGCATCACTGAACAAGCGGCTGCTCAAGCGCTGTAGGGACTGCAAATAGAACAGACCCTGGTCAGGGATTGCAACTTTAGTTCTCGTAAATCTTTAGGGTAAGCGTGTGGAAGCTATCGGTGATTAGGTGAAGGGATCGTAGGTTACTTTACTTGATGTGTGTTTTGAGAAGTCACTGAAACAGACTAGTTTTGATGTGAAGTAAAGCCAATTACTGTAATTATTGATGCTCTTTCACAATTCGCCCTGTTGGTAAGCAACTGAATGATGACGTCATTATACGTCAGACAGGTTGGAATGGACTATTATAAAAAAGGAAGTACGGGGCGGAAATGCACTGAAAAACACCTGAAGGAAATTGTCTCCTATTTATTCATTTGTTGTTCAATTTCAACAGATTTGCTATCGTTGGAAAGCACAAGCATAGATCTAACCAACTAAGTTAATACCAAGTCCCGTAATAGTACTAGCTCTATCTGGTGGCCACCTAAACTTGACCAAATTTAAGCCATTATCAAAAGTTTACTTTAAATGATAAAAACATTAAACGACAGCCAATTAAAAGAACATGTTAGCTGGGTTTTTTTTTTGGTCATTTATCGGTCATTGACCGATTTTTTAGCAAAATGTCCGAAAAAAATGTAGTCAATTCGGTCAAAATGTCCGAAAAAATATATAGTCAATTGACTATTAATGACCAAAAATGACTAAATATTATTGAAATAAATAAAAAATGACCGAATTTTTTCAAGTCATTTCGGACAAATGACCGAAAAGTCTCAGCAAAAAAAAAAACCAGCATGTTAGTGTGTTACTAACCCTAACTCAGTGCATTTATAACTCAGTCTGGTACAGGTTTATAATAACATTAGGTTAGCCTACCATGGTTGATGCAGCCCCCCAATGTTTTGAGACCACGAGCCGCCACTGGATCCAAGCCTAAAGAAACCAAGGAAGACCAGCGAAAGACTTTGTATTGACACTATTTTGCCCTCTACTGGTGTAAAATATATTATTATCATTATTCCTTGAGTTTTAGTTTATCTCCAGGTCTTAAATTTGTAAAGGTGAACCATTGCACAATTATTAAGGGAGAAAAAGAACCACGAAAAAAAGTTTGGGTTTCGAAAAGTGGAAATTATTTTTTTTTCGTTGTCAATTCTATAGTCAAGTTCTAGTATTTAGAGTGGGGCACAGTCACAAACCGGAGCGGATTCGGATTTTTGGTGTTTTAAAAAACAGGATCCGGATCATGGACGCATTTTTTTGTGAAAACAGAAGCTGGATCAGGAGTTTTTATACAACAGCTTGATAAGGGAAATTAAATTGAAAACAGCTAAAAAAATCATTAACACTTTTCACCTTGAATGAATCATGCATGAAATAAATCTTGATCATTGTAAATAATTAAATTTCAGATTGGCAAATTTATTTTGAAGATATACTATGTCAGGGGCGTCCAACTCGTGGCCCGCGAGAACGTTCTGAGTGGCCCGCGTAATATTTTTCGAAATGACATGTATTATATAATCAACTCAATCGCCAACGTAATTTATGGCGAACTTACATTCCGATAAATTGGCATTTATTGTTTGCTTTCTTTCTCTATTAGCCTACTCTATAATCCCTGGTGCATGGGGTGCGCAACTGTTCAAGCTAATTTTATTGTATCACAATGCACATTGTTACCAGTAGCGGATCTACCGGGTGGGCCTGATTGGTACAGGCCCACCCAGATTAACAGTGGGCCCACCCAAAATCAGATTCATGAAAAAAAAATATTATTGTCACTAGAACAACCAGGTAGCACTGAATTGTCCGTGGCATCACTATTTCACAGAGTGATACCACTTTAACAGCCCATAAACAATTTACACAAAGCGATGTTTCCCAGGAAAAAAGTAAGCCTTTCGCTACTTTCGTCTTTGCTGGTTCAGACTTCACAGACGCTCTTGTTCCGCTGTTTTCTTCCGTTCTAAACAGCTGGAATTAAATTATTTTTCGCACCAGGATCTGCCACTTTTGGCGAAAAAAAAACATTGCAAATGGTCCGCGTGCACTGAATGGCATTACAATCGCAGATGCTAAACATGCTGTATTCATTCAACACATTAAACGGAAAATGGATCGGGAAAACTTTCCTACATTAATGGAAGTACTGGACAGCTGCCCTGCTGACATTTTCCCGAACATGAACACTTGAACAGTGTTTTAAGGACCATCATAACACTGCCTTCCACGTCCTGCAGCGTTGAGAGACTTTTCTCCGCAACAAACAGGATCCAAACGCGCTTGAAATCATCCATGCTAACTGGACGCCTTAACAACTTGACACTTTTGTCTTTTGAAAGACAAACTCATTGACAGTTCGGATTATGTTGACATAATCAACTTTTTTAACTCGAAACCTAGGAGACTCCGCCTTATGTAGAAGCTTCGGTAACACTAAGTTTTTGTATGCTGGCCCGCCGTGGCATTATTGGTGAAGGCCCACCAAGATATTTCCTAGGCCCACCCATAAATTACGTTCTGAATCCGCCACTGATTGTTACGCATCACATTTTCCACATTGTTACGTCCACCCTTTTCAACACACAAGTTCTGGTGCTTCAAGACAAGAGTCAGTCAATCAGCAGTATTTCATGCTTTTAGCGAGAGAAGTTCAAAACTTTCTGTTGCTAGAATTTTACAAAAAAAATTGTTTCTTAAGAAAAAGATCAGAGGATTCATAGATTGGCAGTTTTCGTGACATCAATATTCGGCAGCACTTACTTGTGCGCAGGGCCTCCAAGAGCCCTGCCGGGCCCCGGTGCAGATGTTGCTGCCGGGCCCCCCAACGCGACATGTCGCATGATATCTCACAAATCACAAGCAAAATTTGCGGTGCGCGTTAATCCACAAGGCCAATGCATACATGGTGTTCCGCACAGTGTTTTTATTTTAAAACCAGACCTGTTTAAAAAATAATACAAAGAATACATCAGGTTAAAGTATTAACACTCCACCATTTCACAAAGAATGCAGTATTTTACTGGTGTTTATGACTTTAAATTCACAGATACACACTAGTTATACACAAAGATAAAAGGCTGTGGCTATAGTTACACTATGTAGTGTAAATATAGCCTCAATAGTGTTGCCAGATAAGGAATTCTGCCCAAATTCGAGGAAAAGTTTATAGCTGTTGAAAACAAAAACTTGTACGGTATCATATTTTTGAACTTTTTTTAGTCCTGGGCAAAGATCAAAACCCTTACCTTATTCCTAACTCTAACCCTTACCTTAACCCTTCCTAACTCTGGTAACATCTGATTGTAACCATGGCAAAAAGTGGGTAAAAATATCCACTTTGAAGATAAAAATGGCAACACTATCCGGCATGGCTGACATACATATGTAGCATTGCATATGTGTGCATACAGCTTTACATTAACATACCGTACAATATCATTTCTGACCTTAAAATCAGCAGAGACTAGGAGACCAAACTTGGATGAATGCATTGCTATTGTTCATGACATTAAGAAATATATATATATACCAACTTCATTTCCGGATCAATAGGCTGCTTCTTATTTTTACTCCTTTAGTTTTCTTTGCTTGTTTGAGTGAAACTGCATTCAAGCACGATTGAGGGTCACTTTCTCTCATAGGCGTCATTTCAGGGGTGCGAAGGGTGCTTGAGCACCCCAAAATGAAAATCTGAGGTAACAACATAAATGCGAGAGCACCCCTGGGCCCTGGTTTGCATACAAAATACACCAATTCAAATAGAAATTTGCATTGCTAAATAACGTTTTTTTTTCTTTCTTGAAAGTCGTTTCACCAAAGCGCAATATTTTCAGTGTTTTACATTTGTGTGTGGCACGCAGCGCCACGCATATCAAAGGCAGACATGATTGTACTATTGCATAACAATTACGCACAAACATGCGCACTGCGTCAAGAAGTGCCGTTCGAGAGAAAACAATTTGTCTCAAACGTCTACAAAAACATTCTGCAAACGGCGTCAGATGCAATCGTTAGCCGTTTCTCTTCTTCATCATACCGAATGGCAGACTTGCTACGAGAGCTGCTAGAGCAGTGGTTCCCAACCTTTTTTATCCGGTGGACCCTTTCAGTCAATATTCAAATCTAAATTCCCCCTCTATAAATTTAGTTTGTTAAAAACTCGTTTACATTAATATTTTAATTTAAGTTTTGTAAGATAAACTAAACTTTCACTAGCCTGTAATATTCCTTTTCATATTAAAATAATTTAATTAATGAAGAACGTTGCTGAAAAGTATTTTATTCAAAGAAAAAAGAAAAAAAGAGACACAAAGACCAGCTGAAAGTCTCCCACAATCATGCAAACATTGATCTGGATTCATGGGAACACCTTGCTAGTGACAGATCACTCTGGAGAAAAAGAACTAGGGAAGGCACGAAAATTTTCGAAAAAAAAACAGGATACAAAAAGCCTATGAAAAACGAAACACTAGAAAAGAAAAGCTGAAACTACCACGTCCCCCACCATCCATACAATGTGATTTTTTCAAACGTTCTTTCCATCATAGACTGGGCCTCCAAAGCCACATATGACATCACCATCCAAAGCCAAATTTGATCGGACACGAGCTGGAGCCAACGACATTCAAAATATAAGAGTCAATGCATTTAACAGTCTGTGTGAAGCTTGTGATTTTTTGCTTCGACAGCTGATGAATGTGGAGAAAGAGTAGACCTATTGGAAAGAGCATAACGAATATCATTCTCCACGTCTAATCTGTTTCTCTGTTTTCTTTTCATCTGCAAGAGTTGAAAAACCTGATTTGCATAGATAAGTGGAATCAAACGGAAGGATACTTCAAATAGCTTTCTCTGCCACTTTGGGATAGAAATTACACGTTAATGGCCAAAATCCAGTGATTGATTTTTTTCTCTGAATAAGTCTCTTGCGCAAGAATTCGTTTTGAGTTCTAAAAATTCATTCTGCAATTTATCGGGAAGTTTTTCCATCAACAATGTGAATTAATTTCGTATTAAATCAAGCTCATCGTCATAAAGTTCAGGAAAATATTGAATGAATTCCAGTTCTAATGCTGTGAGATGTTGCAAATCAATTCTTTTTCCAACTCTTGTTCTTTGCCGTCAACAATCAGCACCGATGATAATTCGTTAAATATGGTGACAGGTTCAATTGTTCATTCTAACTTTTTTCTTTCAATCATCAAACTTGCTTGTGAAAGCTTCCAAAGCATCTTTAAATGCTGAGCGGTACTGGCATCTGCTCCTGGAAAGGGCTACCCAAGCCAGGCTGGTCGAAAGGTAGAAGCCAGACAAAACGTAGTCCCCCCGCGATCAGGACAGCAGAGCCTTCTAGTACCTTAAGACAATCTCCTTATGACAGTGACATAAATCAATCACTCTCTTCCAACCTGCCTTGAGCCAGCATGGAAGCAGTACAGTTTGTAACTTCACATGGGATACAGATAGCCCATGTTGAATTGTTGATGCGCAATCTGCTTCAAACAGAGATGGCGATTGAATATATACCGTATATTGGTGTTTTTCCCTTGCATTTTCAGATTCAGTTTATTCAATGGACCAAACATATCAAACAAATAAGCCAGGAATCTAATCCATTTGTCATCATTCAGCAATGAAACAAATTTCAATTTTATTTAAAGGTCAAAAAATAATTTAAAATCGTTTCTGAGCTAAAACACTCGCTTGGTTACGTTTCCTGATGAAAACCATCGAGTATTTGCATGAAAAAGAAGTAGGCCTACGTGATGGTTTGCATCCATGTCAGTGCACAGTTGCTCAAATAATCGGGAGTTAAGGGCTCCTCCTTAACGCTTTAAAGATTTGGTCTAGGCCAACTTAGGCTACTAGGCTTAAAAAGCTTTACAATCCTAAAAACAAATTCCCCCCTGAAAATTGCAAAATTCCCCCCTAGTGGGGAATTCCCCCCCGGTTGGGAACCACTGTGCTAGAGAATCCCACAATGAAAGAAGCCGATGTTACGAAGGTAAGCAAATTTTATGATGGTGACTGGGAACGCAAGGATTTGCTGCGTGAACGCTAACAGTGGTTCGCTTGTTGCAAACGTGACGGTGATGTTGTGACAGTGAATACGCTACGTCAGAAATTCATTGCACAGCCGTCAATGGTCGATGTAATGCCTAATATATTTGCAGCTTTGGTAACTTACATTGTTATGCCGACTTCTTCCTGTGAAGCCGAACGTTCCTTTTCGTTATTACGACGCTTGAAGACCTACCTTCGCAGCACTCAAACGCAACAACGACTGAACAATTTGGCTGTTATAGGTAGTCATCGCGAATTGGCGGAGAAATTAAACATGGAAGAACTTGTCACGGAGTTTGTTTCCAAGACAACGACCCACAGAAACAAATTTGGATGTGATTAATTTATAGCAAGCCGCATTATAAGGCAGACGTGAACAAATTAAAGTCGAATATATTTCAATATATCACTTTCGCCTCGCATGTAATACTTGTTTTCATTTCTATCTGATCGTTTGACATACCGCTGCAGTCTATTCGATTACACGAACGACAAAATTATCTTCTTTTATGGTGATTCGACATTTCATGACGTAGGCTAAACATGGTTGAATTTACTATTAGATTGAGTCATTTGTTTAACATTTTCCATCGGTTAGGTTTTCAATTGATTAGCCTATATTGACAATTTTCATAAGATAACTTAGAGCACCCCTAATTTCGTCAAATTTTTTAAAAAAATTACGCCAATGCTTTCTCTTCATTTCTACAGCAAGCGGTCAGTAGAAAACAAAGTTGAATATATTTCTATTTTCAAGTCCTATCAATGTAAATATACCTACATCTATCACTATACTATGTATCGATACCTTTACAAATACCCTGCATAACTACAGAATGGCTGTTTTGAGTCAATATTGACACTGTTCCTGAAATTCAAGAGTAAGATTGGATTGGCCTGGCTGGAGAAGACTGCTAAGAAATACTTAGGCCTAGTGAAAACAAATGAAAAGGAAAAAGGAAAAGATAGATAAGATATATAGGAAAAGATAAAGATATATAAGGAAAAGATATATAAAAAAATATTTGTTTATATACTAAGCATATTTTTAAAAATCAACACCTTTCTGCAGTGCTGAAAAAAGTAAGTTGCATTGCAATTAGGACACTTCTGATTCTGTCTAGAGTTAAAAGAAACTGTACTTCAATTTCAACAGAAGTAAAGATCTATGATTTTTTACTCAACAAATCACACTTTCACTAATCTTTTAACTTTTTTTTGATTTTTGTTAGACTGCTATAACATTTGGCCCTGCTACAAGGACAAAATTATTTTCCAGCACTGCCTCCACGAAACTTGCTTGCATTCCAATATAGCAAAATCATTCAAGTCCTAAAAACTCAAAAATACTGTAATGTCTCAGGCTATATTAGAGAAGCTCCATGATTTTAGTATAATTAGTATCCAAAAAAAACACTTGAGCATTTTTGTACTGAAAAAGTGACAGTAACGACTTCTTGTTAAGCAATTCGAACAATATTTCAATACCGGTACCTACTGTTTACTATTTTCTGAACTCTTAAAATATCACTCTAAACAAGATTATCTACAACTAAAATTGTACCAGTTCAACATGATTACACATAACTGTCACTGCTGCTTGCTTGTGTCATAAATTGACAAGATGTCAGAAAAATGCATGAAATACCTTCTGTGTAATGACTGTAACCTAACCTGATCAATCAATTGCTTATTAAAACATACCGTACACACCCAAATATTCACATTGAAACACCACTGAAATTAAAACATTGAAATAAACTGAAATATTCATTCACACTGCAATATATGTTTTCTGTAGTTTTTTAAAAAGAATGCCCATGATGGGCCCAATCGAAATACAATTAACTAACATAAAAAATAATATTTCATGCAAATCGACCTTGGCACGCAAATTTAAACATTTTGTCAGGCCCCCTGAAAGTAAAAAATTGAAAATTCTGTAGTCATAAAAAAGAGCATACCCATGAAGGGCCCAATCAAAATACGAAACTAATATAATATGAAATAAAAAACATTATTTTATGCAAAATCAACCTGAGCACGCAAATTTAAACATTTTGTCGGGCCCCTTGAACTCAACAAATTGAAAATTCTGTAGTTTTGAAAAAGAGCATAGGCTAGCCTACCCATGAGGGGGCCCAATCGAAATATGAAACTACCGGTAATATAAAAAACAATATTTTATGCAAAATCGACCTGAGCATGCAAATTTAAACATTTTGTCGGGCCCTTTGAACTAAAAAAATTAAAAATTCTGTAGTTTTGAAAAAGGGCATACCCATGAGGGGGGCCCAATTGAAATATGAAACTACCGTTAATATAAAAAACAATATTTTATGCAAAATCGACCTGAGCATGCAAATTTAAACATTTTGTCGGGCCCTTTGACTCAAAAAATTGAAAATACTGTAGTTTTGAAAAAGGGTATATCCATGAGGGGGCCCAATCGAAACACGAAACTAATATAAAAAAACAATATTTTATGCAAAATCGATCTGAGCACGCAAATTTAAACATTTTGTCGGGCCCCATGAACTCAGAAAATTGAAAATTTTGTAGTTTTGAAAAAGGGCATCTATAGGCTACCCATGAGGGGGCCCAATCGAAATACAAAACTAACATAAAAAACAATATTTTATGCAAAATCGACCTGAGCACGCAAATTTAAACATTTTGTCAGGCTCCTTGAACCCAAAAAATTGAAAATTCTGTAGTTTTAAAAAAGAGCATACCCATGAGGGGGCCCAATCGACATACGGAACTACCGGTAATATAAAAAACAATATTTTATGCAAAATCGTTGAAATCAACTTTAACGCGTGAATTTAGATATTTTGTCGGGCCCCCTTGAACTCACCGGGCCCCGGTGCAATGCACCGGTTGTCCCCCCCTCTTGTGGGCCCTGCTTGTGCGTGCAAGTTTTTCATGGATGAACCTATAGGGACAGCCGGACAATACATTACGGGACGCGCAACTCCGCTGTTCCGGCAACATCAGAAGGGCCAATTGCCAATTTTCCATTTTTTACGTTTTGCTGCTGGCTTGCTATCAACTAAAAACCTTAAACCATTTTAAAATCAACTTCACTCTTCTTATATAACCCATAAAATGTACAAACACATTTCTACGATTAGAATTTGGGTGTGAGGGTTTTAATTAGAAATTATCAGACAGTCATTTTTAAGATTACAAATTAGCAGTAAATATTCAAGTGGCCCGCGCAACCATTCGTAAACTACATGTGGCCCTTTGGCCAAAAAGGTTGGACACCCCTGTACTATGTATTACTACAGTTTTTTTTTTGCAGTGCTTTTTAGTGATGCAAGCCGCGTACGCGGCCGCTGTTGATTTTTTCGCCGCGTGCCGCGCCGCGTGGAAGGTTGAAATGACAAAGCCGCGCCGCTTGCCGCGTAAACTTTTATGAAATTAAACTTTCGTAAACGTAAACTTTCAACTTTTCAAGAAAATCAGTTATGAAACTTCAAATTTAATTTGGAAACACAGATCAGTTTTTTTTCCTTTGGAAACTCTAAGCTGGAAAGCTGTGCAAAATGCAAATGGCTTGCAGTTGACACTTGAGGATGCAACCTAGTTCGTACCCTGAACAGTTCGGACCCTCAGTTCGTACCCTAAAAAGATCGAAAGAAAAAATTAAAAAAAGCGGAAGTCGCTGATCGCAGTTTCCGCAAACATTTTAAAATTTTCCCCCTGAAAAGATCGAGAGAAAGATAGCACAAAGCCGAAGTCGCTGATCGCAGTTTCCGCTAACCTTAACCAGCATAGGCTAATTATGCTCTAACCCTAACCCTCGCTGATCGCAGTTTCCGCAAACATTTTCCGTAGATTCCGCTAACCGCAGTTTCCGCTAACCTTTACCCTAACTCTAACCATAGATTAATCTATGCTCTAACCCTAACCCTCGCTGATCGCAGTTTCCGAAAACATTTTTCCGCAGTTTCCGCTGACTTTTACCCTAACCCTAACTATAGAGCAATCTATGCTCTAACCCTCGCTGATCGCAGTTTCCGCAAACATTTTTCCGCAGTTTCCGCTAACCTTTACCCGAACTATAGAGCAATCTATGCTCTAACCCTAACCCTCGCTGATCGCAGTTTCCGCAAACATTTTTCAGCAGTTTTGCTAATTGCAGTTTCGGCTAACCCTAACTCTAATCATCGAGTAATCTATGCTCTGCTCTAACCCTCGCTGATCGCAGTTTCCGCAAATATTTTTCCGCAGTTCCGCGGTTTCCGCTAACCCTAACCCTCGAGTTTGTTTGCGGAAACTCCGATCAGCGACTTCGGCTTTGTGCTATTAAACTGCGATCAGCGACTTCGGCTTTTTTTAATTTTTTCTCTCGATTTTTTCAGGGTACGAACTGAGGGTCCGAACTGTTCAGGGTACGAACTAGGTTGCACCCGACACTTGACGGGTTTTGGGGACCACCGTCATTCTGGCAGAATAATTTTTCCGCTTTCCACCTAAAAAAGATATCCGTGAATAAGTGCGAGGCATAAAGTGCGACATGACATACCTTCGAAAAATCTTAAATAAAACTATATTCCGCAACATATGCCACTTAAATTTTCCATGCATCGGATTCAGTATTAAATTACCTTTCCAGGGATGTGCATCAATAGGTGGGCATTTGGGAGGAACGCTCAGCAGAACGGTTCAAAGATAGAAGATATTTTTACAATATTCAAGAAAATAATACGACTTTTTGCATAAAAAACACCTCTCCAAACATCTTCAAATAAAACTATATTCCGCAACATATGCCACTTAAATTTTGCATGCATCGGATTTAGTATTAAATTACCTTTCCAGGGATGTGCATCAATAGGTGGGCATTTGGGAGGAACGTCCAGCAGAACGGTTCAAAGATGGAGGATAATTTTACAATATTCATGAAAATAATACGATTTTTGCATAAAAAATACCTCTCCAAACATCTTCGAATAAAACTATATTCCGCAACATATGCCACTTAAAATTTGCATGCATCGGATTCAGTATTAAATTACCTTTCCAGAGATGTGCATCAATAGGTGGGCATTTGGGAGGAACGTCCAGCAGAACGGTTCAAAGATGGAGGATATTTTTACAATATTCAAGAAAATAATACGATTTTTGCATAAAAAATACCTCTCCAAACATCTTCAAATAAAACTATATTCCGCAACATATGCCACTTAAATTTTGCATGCATCGGATTTAGTATTAAATTACCTTTCCAAGGATGTGCATCAATAGGTGGGCATTTAGGAGGAACGTCCAGCAGAACGGTTCAAAGATGGAGGATATTTTTAAGATATTCAAGAAAATAATACGACTTTTTGCATAAAAAATACCTCTCCAAACATCTTCGAATAAAACTATATTCCGCAACATATGCCACTTAAATTTTGCATGCATCGGATCTAGTATTAAATTACCTTTCCAGGGATGTGCATCAATAGGTGGGCATTTGGGAAGAACGTTCAGCAGAACGGTTCAAAGATGGAGGATAATTTCACGATATTCAAGAAAATAATACGATTTTACAAAACAAATATCTCTCCAAACATCTTCAAATAAAACTATATTCCGCAACATATGCCACTTAAATTTTGCATGCATCGGATTCAGTATTAAATTACCTTTCCAAGGATGTGCATCAATAGGTGGGCATTTGGGAGGAACGTCCAGCAGAACGGTTCAAAGATGGAGGATATTTTTACGAGATTCAAGAAAATAATACGACTTTTTGCATAAAAAATACCTCTCCAAACATCTTCGAATAAAACTATATTCCGCAACATATGCAACTTAAATTTTGCATGCATCGAACCTAGTATTAAATTACCTTTCCAGGGATGTGCATCAATAGGTGGGCATTTGGGAGGAACGTCCAGCAGAACGGTTCAAATATGGAGGATATTTTCACGATATTCAAGAAAATAATACGACTTTTTGCATAAAAAATACCACTCCAAACATCTTCGAATGAAACTATATTTCGCAACTCATGCCACTTAAATTTTGCATGCATCGGATTTAGTATTAAATTACCTTTCCAAGGATGTGCATCAATAGGTGGGCATTTGGGAGGAACGTCCAGCAGAACGGTTCAAAGATGGAAGATATTTTTAAGATATTCAAGAAAATAATACGATTTTACATAAAAAATACCTCTCCAAACATCTTCGAATAAAACTATATTCCGCAACATATGCCACTTAAATTTTGCATGCATCGGATTCAGTATTAAATTACCTTTCCAGGGATGTGCATCAATAGGTGGGCATTTGGGAGGAACGCTCAGCAGAACGGTTCAAAGATGGAAGATATTTTTACAATATTCAAGAAAATAATACGACTTTTTGAATAAAAAACACCTCTCCAAACATCTTCGAATAAAACTATATTTCGCAACATATGCCACTTAAATTTTGCATGCATCGGATTTAGTATTAAATTACCTTTCCAGGGATGTGCATCAATAGGTGGGCATTTGGGAGGAACGTCCAGCAGAACGGTTCAAAGATGGAGGATATTTTCACAATATTCAAGAAAATAATACGACTTTTTGCATAAAAAATACCACTCCAAACATCTTCGAATAAAACTATATTCCGCAACATATGCCACTCAAAATTTGCATGCATCGGATTCAGTATTAAATTACCTTTCCAGAGATGTGCATCAATAGGTGGGCATTTGGGAGGAACGTCCAACAGAACGGTTCAAAGATGGAGGATATTTTTACAATATTCTAGAAAATAATACGACTTTTTGCATAAAAAACACCTTTCCAAACATCTTCAAATAAAACTATATTTCGCAACATATGCCACTTAAATTTTGCATGCATCGGATTCAGTATTAAATTACCTTTCCAGGGATGTGCATCAATAGGTGGGCATTTAGGAGGAACGTCCAGCAGAACGGTTCAAAGATGGAGGATATTTTTACAATATTCAAGAAAATAATACGACTTTTTGCATAAAAAACACCTCTCCAAACATCTTCAAATGAAACTATATTCCGCAACATATGCAACTTAAATTTTGCATGCATCAGATTCAGTATTTAATTACCTTTCCAGGGATGTGCATCAATAGGTGGGCATTTGGGAGGAACGCTCAGCAGAACGGTTCAAAGATGGAGGATATTTTTACAATATTCAAGAAAATAATACGATTTTTGCATAAAAAACACCTCTCCAAACATCTTCAAATAAAACTATATTCCGCAACATATGCCACTCAAAATTTGCATGCATCGGATTCAGTATTAAATTACCTTTCCAGAGATGTGCATCAATAGGTGGGCATTTGGGAGGAACGTCCAACAGAACGGTTCAAAGATGGAGGATATTTTTACAATATTCAAGAAAATAATACGACTTTTTGCATAAAAAACACCTTTCCAAACATCTTCAAATAAAACTATATTCCGCAACATATGCCACTTAAATTTTGCATGCATCGGATTCAGTATTAAATTGCCTTTCCAGGGATGTGCATCAATAGGTGGGCATTTGGGAGGAACGTCCAACAGAACGGTTCAAAGATGGAGGATATTTTTACAATATTCAAGAAAATAATACGACTTTTTGCATAAAAAACACCTCTCCAAACATCTTCAAATGAAACTATATTCCGCAACATATGCAACTTAAATTTTGCATGCATCAGATTTAGTATTTAATTACCTTTCCAGGGATGTGCATCAATAGGTGGGCATTTGGGAGGAACGCTCAGCAGAACGGTTCAAAGATGGAGGATATTTTTACAATATTCAAGAAAATAATACGACTTTTTGCATAAAAAACACCTCTCCAAACATCTTCGAATAAAACTATATTCCGCAATATATGCCACTCAAAATTTGCATGCATCGGATTTAGTATTAAATTACCTTTCCAGAGATGTGCATCAATAGGTGGGCATTTGGGAGGAACGTCCAGCAGAACGGTTCAAAGATGGAAGGTATTTTTACAATATTCTAGAAAATAATACGACTTTTTGCATAAAAAACACCTTTCCAAACATCTTCGAATAAAACTATATTCCGCAACATATGCCACTTAAAGTTTGCATGCATCGGATTCAGTATTAAATTACCTTTCCAGGGATGTGCATCAACAGGTGGGCATTTGGGAGGAACGTCCAGCAGAACGGTTCAAAGATGGAGGATTTTTTCACGATATTCAAGAAAATAATACGACTTTTTGCATAAAAAATACCACTCCAAACATCTTCGAATGAAACTATATTTCGCAACTCATGCCACTTAAATTTTGCATGCATCGGATTTAGTATTAAATTACCTTTCCAAGGATGTGCATCAATAGGTGGGCATTTGGGAGGAACGTCCAGCAGAACGGTTCAAAGATGGAAGATATTTTTAAGATATTCAAGAAAATAATACGATTTTACATAAAAAATACCACTCCAAACATCTTCGAATAAAACTATATTCCGCAACATATGCCACTTAAATTTTGCATGCATCGGATTCAGTATTAAATTACCTTTCCAGGGATGTGCATCAATAGGTGGGCATTTGGGAGGAACGCTCAGCAGAACGGTTCAAAGATGGAAGATATTTTTACAATATTCAAGAAAATAATACGACTTTTTGAATAAAAAACACCTCTCCAAACATCTTCGAATAAAACTATATTTCGCAACATATGCCACTTAAATTTTGCATGCATCGGATTTAGTATTAAATTACCTTTCCAGGGATGTGCATCAATAGGTGGGCATTTGGGAGGAACGTCCAGCAGAACGGTTCAAAGATGGAGGATATTTTCACAATATTCAAGAAAATAATACGACTTTTTGCATAAAAAATACCACTCCAAACATCTTCGAATAAAACTATATTCCGCAACATATGCCACTCAAAATTTGCATGCATCGGATTCAGTATTAAATTACCTTTCCAGAGATGTGCATCAATAGGTGGGCATTTGGGAGGAACGTCCAACAGAACGGTTCAAAGATGGAGGATATTTTTACAATATTCTAGAAAATAATACGACTTTTTGCATAAAAAACACCTTTCCAAACATCTTCAAATAAAACTATATTTCGCAACATATGCCACTTAAATTTTGCATGCATCGGATTCAGTATTAAATTACCTTTCCAGGGATGTGCATCAATAGGTGGGCATTTAGGAGGAACGTCCAGCAGAACGGTTCAAAGATGGAGGATATTTTTACAATATTCAAGAAAATAATACGACTTTTTGCATAAAAAACACCTCTCCAAACATCTTCAAATGAAACTATATTCCGCAACATATGCAACTTAAATTTTGCATGCATCAGATTCAGTATTTAATTACCTTTCCAGGGATGTGCATCAATAGGTGGGCATTTGGGAGGAACGCTCAGCAGAACGGTTCAAAGATGGAGGATATTTTTACAATATTCAAGAAAATAATACGATTTTTGCATAAAAAACACCTCTCCAAACATCTTCAAATAAAACTATATTCCGCAACATATGCCACTCAAAATTTGCATGCATCGGATTCAGTATTAAATTACCTTTCCAGAGATGTGCATCAATAGGTGGGCATTTGGGAGGAACGTCCAACAGAACGGTTCAAAGATGGAGGATATTTTTACAATATTCAAGAAAATAATACGACTTTTTGCATAAAAAACACCTTTCCAAACATCTTCAAATAAAACTATATTCCGCAACATATGCCACTTAAATTTTGCATGCATCGGATTCAGTATTAAATTGCCTTTCCAGGGATGTGCATCAATAGGTGGGCATTTGGGAGGAACGTCCAACAGAACGGTTCAAAGATGGAGGATATTTTTACAATATTCAAGAAAATAATACGACTTTTTGCATAAAAAACACCTCTCCAAACATCTTCAAATGAAACTATATTCCGCAACATATGCAACTTAAATTTTGCATGCATCAGATTTAGTATTTAATTACCTTTCCAGGGATGTGCATCAATAGGTGGGCATTTGGGAGGAACGCTCAGCAGAACGGTTCAAAGATGGAGGATATTTTTACAATATTCAAGAAAATAATACGACTTTTTGCATAAAAAACACCTCTCCAAACATCTTCGAATAAAACTATATTCCGCAATATATGCCACTCAAAATTTGCATGCATCGGATTTAGTATTAAATTACCTTTCCAGAGATGTGCATCAATAGGTGGGCATTTGGGAGGAACGTCCAGCAGAACGGTTCAAAGATGGAAGGTATTTTTACAATATTCTAGAAAATAATACGACTTTTTGCATAAAAAACACCTTTCCAAACATCTTCGAATAAAACTATATTCCGCAACATATGCCACTTAAATTTTGCATGCATCGGATTTAGTATTAAATTAACTTTCCAGGGATGTGCATCAATAGGTGGGCATTTGGGAGGAACGTCCAGCAGAACGGTTCAAAGATGGAGGATATTTTTACGAGATTCAAGAAAATAATACGACTTTTTGCATAAAAAATACCTCTCCAAACATCTTCGAATAAAACTATATTCCGCAACATATGCCAGTACTTAAATTTTGCATTCATCGGATCTAGTATTAAATTACCTTTCCAGGGATGTGCATCAATAGGTGGGCATTTGGGAGGAACGTCCAGCAGAACGGTTCAAAGATGGAGGATATTTTTACAATATTCTAGAAAATAATAAGATATTTGCATAAAAAACACCTCTCCAAACATCTTCGAATAAAACTATATTCCGCAACATATGCCACTCAAAATTTGCATGCATCGGATTCAGTCTTAAATTACCTTTCCAGAGATGTGCATCAATAGGTGGGCATTTGGGAGAAACGTCCAGCAGAACGGTTCAAAGATGGAAGATATTTTTAAGATATTCAAGAAAATAATACGATTTTTGCATAAAAAACACCTCTCCAAACATCTTCAAATAAAACTATATTCCGCAACATATGCCACTTAAATTTTGCATGCATCGGATCTAGTATTAAATTACCTTTCCAGAGATGTGCATCAATAGGTGGGCATTTGGGAGGAACGTCCAGCAGAACGGTTCAAAGATGGATGATAATTTTAAGATATTCAAGAAAATAATACGATTTTACATAAAAAATATCTCTCCAAACATCTTCAAATAAAACTATATTCCGCAACATATGCCACTTAAATTTTGCATGCATCGGATTCAGTATTAAATTACCTTTCCAGGGATGTGCATCAATAGGTGGGCATTTAGGAGGAACGCTCAGCAGAACGGTTCAAAGATGGAGGATATTTTTACAATATTCAAGAAAATAATACGACTTTTTGCATAAAAAACACCTCTCCAAACATCTTCAAATAAAACTATATTCCGCAACATATGCCACTTAAATTTTGCATGCATCGGATTTAGTATTTAATTACCTTTCCAGGGATGTGCATCAATAGGTGGGCATTTGGGAGGAACGCTCAGCAGAACGGTTCAAAGATGGAGGATATTTTTACAATATTCAAGAAAATAATACGATTTTTGCATAAAAAACACCTCTCCAAACATCTTCAAATAAAACTATATTCCGCAACATATGCCACTTAAATTTTGCATGCATCGGATTCAGTATTAAATTATCTTTCCAGGGATGTGCATCAATAGGTGGGCATTTGGGAGGAACGTCCAGCAGAACGGTTCAAAGATGGAGAATATTTTTACGATTGGGAAAGGGAAGGTGAGTTGATACGGAAGGTAATTTGATACACCCTCCCTACAGATATGTACAAAAAATGTTAGTCAAAAATATTGTCATTAGGTGGAAGATCTGTGAAAATAATGCCTGCAAAAATTGCACCATGCAGCTAACTCCTGCTTTTGTGGCATAAAATTGTGAAAGTGTTTTTTTTTTTGAGTATTTTGGTACAATTTTTAACTCATGATTATTTTCGTCTGGAAAATTAAACAAAACTTCCTGAAAGATGAAACCCAATTCATTATTTTGATGGTTTATGGATAAGGCTTTAAGGGCATGTCACGTTTTTTCTGCAATGTCACAGTGTCAGTGTGCAATGTGCATCCAAGCATACAAAAATCAGAATTTTATCACTTTTTTTGAAAAAAGTAAACTGATACATGTGGAGAAGGTAAATTTATACAGTACTGTATATTAAATTCTTTTTTGTGACTGTAATAAATGTTGTCATGGATCTAGTTGATTTAAATAAGTTGTTCTTTATTAACTAGACCTGCTACTTTGGAAAACAACTATTATATAGGCTTTCGTAGGTCTACACGCTATCTACTGTTAAAAAATGAGAACAGCTCAAAGAACCCCTCTTAAATAAGAACTCCAGCCAATCATTCTTCCCATGTCCATCCCGCTGCAGAAGCTTCGCCGCACACATGGGTCTCAACAGTCATCCTTGCGCACAATCACGTCAACCACATATTAAATTTTCATTTAGATCTTTGCTGTCAAGCGAGATTTCTGTGTTAGTTTTACTGTATCAAATTACCTTCCGGGTGCATCAATTTACCTTCCGTGGAAGGTAAATTGATACATTTGAGTGATGTTTTTAAAATTTCAATTAAAAAAGAAAAGTAACACAAATACAAAAGTGAAAATGTTTTTAAAAAGTGTGTAAGGGATCAGACTTTCATTTCAGCTTAAAATCAATAGTTTGTGTCAAGTAATTTTCAGTTAACAGGCAAAAATGTTAAAAGTGTATCAAATTCCTTTCCCTTTCCCTATTTAAGAAAATAATACGTCTTTTCGAGTTACATTTTACCTAAAAAGTGGCTTGGTACAGATAGTTTAACTTTAGTAGTTGCTTGTGAAATAACTTATTCATCGGACCTCTAAAAATTGTCGACTTGTCAAACTGGACCTTTGTTAAGGTTAATTAGTTGAGTAACCCTGAGCTATACCATTTGATTGAAGGCAGTGCGTTGACAAAACTGTCCCGGCTCCCAGTTCAGCTCCCGTCCTAGCACTCTTATAGTCCTATTCCCCTACCTCTAATCCTTAATCCTCACATCCCAACCCCATAATAAAGCGAACAAAATGTAATTAGAACGCTAAACCTACAATCGCGTTGGAGAAGATTCGAAGCAAGAATTTCAAGCGTGCCAATCTAACATGTTTACCAGTCCGCCATCACACCACTGACGTGAGCTTGCACATTGCAGGCGTATTGAAGCGAGGACCGGTAGTCAAGTCCAGTGGTTCTCAACCTTTTAACAGTGGGGGACCGGCAAAATTTAAAAAAAAATGTTCGCGGACCGGCAACCAAAGATCGTAGTAAATAGAATGAATATTTGTAACGTTGAGTTATCCAAAGTTGTCGTTGCGCACCATAATGCAAGGTTTTAGCATATGATTCGTATTCAGGACAAAAATTGGAATAAAACGGCAATCAAATCAACTCAAACAGAAAAATGTCAATTCATTTGCATACAAAATCAATGTCAGTGGAAAATTTCCTACTGTTACGCGGCCAGTAGCCTATGTGAGGAAGACGAGATATCAAAGAAGTTTCTAAAACACGTATAGCTCTGTTTCGGCATCCAGGCGATTTCTTTGCTTTGTTATTAAAGCTAGAGATGAAAAAGAATTGTCGTAGTTGAAACAATTAGGCCTACCATCAATTCGATGGCACGAATTCGTTTGCAAGAGATATCCAAAAGTGTTGCAATGATGTTTTTCAAATCTTGACTGCAAAGTAGAAGCACAACATATTGTAATTCAATCAGACTTTCTTTTTCATGAAGATTAAGGTCGCATGTGTTGACATCATTCATCGATGCATGGATTGTTTATCCAAAAGTTTCCATGTCGAGGATCTTCATGGTACGCAAAATGATCGTCAAAATTGTTAGCCAACTCTTTCAAGTGTTGACTCACAATGCTCAGCACCTCTTTTTACTTTTTCCACCACTCCATTTTACCAGAATTTTCCATAGCAAATCGTCTTGTCTTCATTCTATTCCGAAGCGCAATTTTCCGCATCGTCTTTGAAAAACAAGATCTTTGCTTTCTCAAACTCCGGTTTTGGTAAATTTCCATTGTAGGCCTGACTATCCTGGAACTTCAAATTTATCTAATTCCAAAATTTCGTCTCCAACGACTATAAAAATTTTCAAAATTAAGAACAAAATTCCCCATTTGGTTATGTATTTCTGTGTTTCAAAACTTTTTGAAAACCACGAGCAACTTGTCACAAAAACATTATCAACGGCACAGAATTAGATCATCAAAACGTTCACCTTTATTATCAAACAATTTTACGTGGAGATATGTCAGTTTTACAGCTGTGCATATTTCACAGTGCAATCACAATTTTACAATATAATAATGACTTCACCTTAAAATAAGCTCTGCAGAAAGTAAGATCTTCTGCGGACCGGCAAAATAATTACACGGACCGACGCCGGTCCGCGGACCGGCGGTTGAGAACCACTGGACTCTAGTCTAGAGCAGGGGTAGTCTAGAGCAGGGATCCGCAAATAGTGGGTCGCGACCCAAACTTGGATCGCGAGACCATCCACAGTGGGTCGCAAAACCGTTTAAACTTACCATAAATATAACTTGTAAGGCAAAAATAAATACAATCATATAGTCTTTGATGTGCTGAGTTTAGTACTATTTGGTACGCTAAAAACAGCAAAAGAAATAGGCATGTACTTAGCCAAACACAATTTACCATCCTTGAAAAACAAATCAAACCTTGTAGATTTTTTGCTTTTCTCTAGTTTTCGTGCAAAAAGTGCTGCCTCCAAACGAAAAAAAATTTTGTTGGCTTTCTGTAGGAAAAACGAAGACTTAATAAATCGTTTTAAAACAACTTCCGTTTCTACATCAAAACTTGCCCCTTCAAAATTAGCTTATGACTTGGCAAAGATTTAAATTAAGTGGACGGGAAGGCAAGAAAGCCAATCTTCGTGTCCACCTTCAGGCATATCTTTAAGTGTCCTGCCAAAGACACAGCCGCATGCTCTTGAGCGGTGTCGAACCGGCGCCCTTACGATTGCCGTTTCAAGGCTCTCACCACTCGTAAGCCTGGATACGACGACGACGACTTGGCAAATTCCATCAGTAAACATTTGAAAAACTTTCCTCGTCCTATGTTCATTCTAAAGTGAGAAAAATTACGCAATGGTGGCGTCTTGATTCTTCCTTTAGAAAATCTGTAAAACTCTTATATCTTGCGTTTAAACAACAAAAAATGGAAAGTGACTTGACATATCAACCCAGTAGGCCTACATTAACTTCAGAAAATGAAAAATCATGCAAGGCTATTCAATACAACAACACTGATATCGAAAATGAAACAAATGATGTCTTCAACTGCCATAGTGGAAAGTTATTATCAACAAAAAATCATGAAGAGACTTCAATGTACTGGGTGTGTAATAAACCTAACGATGGATTGTTAAACTTGCTTAACGTGGTTTCATCCTCGCTGCATATTCCCCCCCAAACAATCTGGCATTAGCGCTCACAAAAAAACAATGGGACCGCGTTCGTAGTCGCCTTGTATGTGAGGGTGTAAACGTAGTGATGCATTCGTCAAATTCGGTATTTTGTCACAGAACTCTTCAAGTAAACACTAAGTCCATTGAGGCTTTAAACATTTCATCTTCACCATTTTAGCAGAAATCAAGTTTCATTAATAATGATGCAAAATATCTTTCTCTGGCTCGTCTTGATGATTTATCATTGTCTGATAATATGATAGGCCTAGATATAAACACATCTCGCTGTGACAAAAGTTTGAGAAAAGCCGCAACTCACAACGGAAAAGTTGAAATAACTTTTTTCGAAACAAAAATCAACGACACAAAAGTTGATATGAACAAGGCGAAAACAAACAAAACGTATCAGCCAAAAGCCGAAGTTTATGACCAAAAAAACAAAGTTTCTGAACTAAAAATCAAAATTGATGATAAAAAAAAAACAGAACTGGTGGTGCAAAAACTGACATTGATCATGCAAAGAATGCAACTGAAGTGACAAAAAACAACGTCATTGACGCAAAAACCGAAACTGATGACGCAAAAACTGACATTGATGACGCAAGAAGCGAAATGAAGGGAGCAAAAACCGAAACTGAAGGGACACAAAACGACATTGATGACGCAAAAACTGACATAGGTGACGCAGAAACTAAAAATGACGAAACAGATGGGTGTTCATAGAAGCTATGACAACCGGATACCCTCAATTTCCGATGAAACATTAAATGAGTTAGGAAACTTCACAGAATCAATATCACAAAAGCGTGAACGACGTTGTGAATGGGTTGATGTGACTAATAAGTCGTTTTTCCTTACGTTGGATGAATGGAAAGAGATGACCCTCAATCGCACCAAGCATCGATTTTTCTCCAGTCTGCATCGCGATGTTATATGCAAACAACTTAGAAAAAATTATGACAGTTGCGTTTTTTGTTTTAGAAATAATCATTTGGTATAACCAGCAGCGGTTGAATCCTAAAGCAATGGTAATTCAAAATTTTATAATGGTCATGCTAACGTGTATGCAAACACCCAAGTTGTTGTCGATGCCCTGTAAAAGGGGATGTACGCATTTTTTCATATGTTGATAAAATTGAAGTTATTGTAAATGTGATAGGGGAACGTAATCATGAAATGCATTGCGTAAAACGTAGGCCGGTTGCAGGAAAGCAGCGTAAATTACTCACACTGTAAATGAAAAAGGTTCGTTTAGGGTTCTTTTAGGGTTCTTTTTTCGAGAAAAACCCTAAGCTTAGGGTTCTTTTAACAAAAAAGGTTCTTTATTGCAAAAAGAACCCTTTGCTTGTCAAAAGAACCCTAGGCCTAGGGTTCTTTTTCGCAACTTGTTTCGAAAAGAACCCTACAGAAAGGTTCTTTTCGAAAAGGTTTTCTTTGGAACCTTTCTGTGAGATTACTTTAACAACAACGCAACTATATATGGAGATATTACAAATTAAAATCGTATTATTTTCTTGAATATCGTAAAAAAATCCTCCATGTTTTAACCATTCTGCTGGACGTTCCTTCCAAATGCCCACCTATTGATGCACATCCCTGGAAAGGTAATTTAATACTGAATCCGATGCATGCAAAATTTAAGTGGCATATGTTGCGGAATATAGTTAGTAGTAAGTAAATGTAAGATAGAAGCCTTGAATGTAGTGACGCTAAGTAGTGACACCACAAGCACATTTGATTTTGTACCACATTTATATAGTTATGAATATGAATGGACTTGTAAATGTAATAACCTAAAGTAGTGACGCACATTTGATTTTATGTGAGAAAGGTGAATCGCAAAAGTGCAAAGTCCGAAAGTGCTAAGTCCGAATTATGTGCAACAAGCAGCGATATAATTGTGAACCAGCTTCATAATTCTCACGATAGGATATTGATAAAAAGGCATTATGAAATAATGAATTGAAAAATGAATCTTTCCTAGCAAAAACATAAGATGCAATCAACAGACATACGTCATCCAAGCATCAAAAAGTGGTAACGCTAAGTGGTGACGCTATATCAAATGTAGTGACGCTAAATGGTGACGGTTAACTCCTCACTAATTTTCTAAATTATAAAACAAAAATGTCTTATAACGAGCCTAAAATAATGCATAGGCTACATAAGATTCACTTACATAACCTACACAGAATTACATTGCTAAACCTGATTGTAACCATTTTTTTTGTAAACCTTTACTACATCATTTTTTTAAACGCTTTACCAGGGAAACAACCTACAGTATGTTTGCGGTTATTTAACGTTACAGGATTGCTTTGTGTCATCGCTTTTGTTTCATGATGCTGCGCATTGAATGTATTAATTGCGAAATCGTTTTAATTTCGTAGGCTTTCATAATTACCTTGCTTTAATTTCTTTCATTACAATTACACTACATACATTACATAAAGAGCTTGTAAATGATGTGATTTTAACTATTTTTTATCTTCGCTTCGAAGTACTGCCATAATTGTTATTACAATACAATGCCTAAACACACCTAAAGCATATACTTGAAGATCATAAAAGTTTATTAACGTTATTTGTATAATGTTTCTTGCTCAACCAACATAAAAATAGCAATCTCACAAAATAACTAATGTAGTGTTGTTGATTTAAATTGTAGATCTTTTGGTTCTAGGCATATAGAACATCACGATTTGAAATACCAACGCAAAATATATCAAAATCATGAACACAGTTATATTGCCAACATTAACAGACGGAGCAGAAACATAGTCATTCACAAAACAACAAACAAGAAATCTGGCCGCGGCGCAAAGGAACATGGAAAGAATAATATTAAACATAAATAGGAAAGACAAGATTAGAAATGAAGTCATCGCAAACAAAACTTGTATTAAAGATGTTATAGAAACAACAACAAACCTAAAGTGGCAACCACAGAATGGACACGAAGATATGCAAGAAGAGCTAGAGGGAGACCAAAAAGAAGATGGCGAGATGCCATGGAAGAAAAGATTGGCATCACCTGGATGAGAACAGCAAAAGACAGAATGGTGTGGAAACATATGTGGAGGCCATCTGCCAGCAGTGGCATGACCGGTTGATGTTGATGATATATCAACGCATGTTTGTTCTTCTTCCCGTACAACACGTAGTGCGGGCCGATCGCGTTGAAGTTAGCAAACTGTCTGTATGCGTATGGACCTAAAAATTATAGATCGGTTAATATGTAGGATTTAATTAAGATGATTTCATAAAAGTTTTGTTAACTTTTTATCGGTTTGGTTGTAGCCATGTTTTTTCGTAAAGTTGTTTGCTTGCAGGAATAGAGTTTTCACTGTTGATTCTGATGGATAGATCTATTGGTTCGATTCCAGAGCTTTCCAAATGCTGGGTTTTGTTCTTGCTGAATGTGTTATTTTGGTAAATCAATGAGGTTTCACTATTTTTTGGCTTGTATGGGTTAGTTAATTTCGTTATACTTTAATTCTTTTATTCAGTGGTTTGCTTTTAGTTTAATGTAAAGTAATTAGTCAAAGGGGTGCTTAGTCGCTTATTAGTTAGTTATATGTATTATAATCTATGACTGGTCCAAAAGCTTAATAATAATAATGCATTTTTGCATCTCCATTTCGATTAATCTTCGTTTCGCTTTATGTTGGTTTCGTTAAACCTTTATTTCTTTAGGTCTACGTTTCGCTAAAACAGTGGTTTCAGCTAAACCTTCATATAGTAACGTTTGAAAAATCTAACTAACCTGGAAATTAAAGTTGTTGGTATGATGTCACTTAAAGCTTATAAGAATAATAGCTTTTTCAAAACAACGTTACTCTAACATTGTTATTGTTTTTTTGTACGAATAAATTTTTATTTTAGATGATGCTAATTCCAGCTAAACAATCAACATTCCTTTTATGCATTAAGAACACCCAAATGAACAGCTATAGAACAAATTGTTGCAACATATACTTTTGCAATCTGACAACTAGAAAAAAAAAATCAACATCACAAATTGTTACCTTAACTTAAGACAAGCATGAAAAAATACAAAGCTCTAACAGAATGCGAGCACAAATTTTGCAACACGTAATGACACCTGATGATAAAAACACACAAACAAATCTTCAAACACAAATTTTAACGTTACAAATTATGCAAAAGAAACTTGTGATATTTTATTGTATTTTCTTAAGCTTGTAAAAATAAAATTGCAATTTGTTGTAAATATTTTTTAAGTTTGTAAAAGAAAATTTAAGTTTGTAACTTAAAATAATTTTTCATGTGTATGTTTTCAGAGATAAACTTTCAGATTACAATTTGTTGAAACTACTTTTTTTATTTTCAGTTTGTAAGTTATGGAACTTAAAAGTTTGCAGCTGGTCAGTTAATTTTTGTTTTGATTTGTCAATCATACAACTTAAAAGTTTATAGTTTGTTAAAAAAAAATATTTTTAGTTGTTGGTTTTTACAAGGAAAGCTTTGTGATTTATTAAAATTATTTATTTTCATTTTTGCAAGTAACAGAACTAACATTTTCAATTTCTTAAAATAATTTTAGAGTAAAAACTTTCAGTTTACAGTTTGTTGAAATAATTCTTTTATTTCTTTCAAGGATAATACATCTGCTTATTTATTTATTTGTTTAATTTTTATATGTTACACAATTCAGTTTGTAATGTTTTAGCATAGAAAATCAAGATGAGGTATTTCCAGCAACTTAAAGCACGCTTATGATTTTATATATTTATGAATATGAATGGACTTGTAAATGTATTAATCCTAAGTGATGAAGCACATTTGATTTTATGTGAGAAAGGTAAATCGCAAAGTACAAAGTCCGAATTAAGTGAAGCGACATAATTGTGTAACCGGGTTCGCTTCATAATTCTCACGATAGGATATTGATGAAAAGGCACCTTATTATGAAATAATTAAAAAATGCTCATAACATATATAAAGTATAAAAAGAGTGGAATGAATGTTTTTTTTTTATGTGATAGTTTGGAAAACATGGAGAAACAAATCTCACCAATCTATGCGCCACAACCGTATGAATATAAACCATTGTATGAGGCTGAACAAGGCTTAGCTAACGAATCAAAACTTAAACGTGCTTCAGAAAAAGTTGTTGACATCGCCAGTACTTTCAATGTGAAGCATGAAATTGAATTTAATCCTCACTTAAGACGAGCTTCATTATCTGTTTGCGTCGGAAGAAAAGCGTTTCATCCTGAACAACTTTGCAAAGTCGCGAAAAAGCTAATTGTGAAACAACCGTTTTTTGCTTTTCCCTCCACGAAAAATATCTTACCAATTTTATACTGGAGCAAAGAAGAAGATTTAAATTATTGTTCTCATAGTCAGCATATCCAGCGTGTGAAAGAGGAGCTCCTACCTCAACAAATTGATTTGAATTTTACCAATGGGAAAGTTTACGCGCCAGCTGCCTATCTCTCGTATATTATCGATGGGAAAGTGAATGTGAAGGTTTATCATGAAGCGTGTCCCTTGCCAACTCCAGAAGATCAACACCAATTACAAGAAATCCTCAAATATTTAAAAGTCCTAAAGGATCAAACACCCAGCGCTTTTCGACCTCAAAAACGTATTAAATTAGATTCGATTCTGTGATTGTTTTGAACCATTTGTCAATAAAATATGATTGAAACTGTGCTGTCTTGTTTCTTTTGTCAGTCAGCACATAAGTTTTATTAAACAACAAGATTTCCAATAAAAAACACAGCAAAAATTAGTCGTAAAGCACATAGACACATACACAAATTATATTGATAATGGCAAAGTAGTGACAGCATCAGAACAGACGATACGTTTCACATAAAAATACGCCAATCCTTTTTTAGTTTGATGATATGTGTAAATTTTGTTTCTACATTCTGACAATTAGAAAAAAAATCAAAAAACCTAACGCAAACTACATCACTAATTGTTGCCTAAACTTAAGACAAGCATGAAAAAATACAAATTCTAGCAGAATGCGAGCACAAATTTTGCAACACGTAATGACACCTGATGATAAAAACACACAAACAAATCTCCAAACACAGATTTTAACGTTAGAAATTATGCAACAGAAACTTGCGATATTTTGTTGTAGTTTCTTAAGCTTGTAAAAATAAAATTGTAATTTGCTGAAAATATTTTTAGTTCGTAAAAGAAAATTTAAGTTTGTGACTTGAAATAATTTTTCATGTGCATGTTTTCAGAGCTAAACTTTCAGATTAAAATTTGTTGAAACTATTTTTTTTTTATTTTCAGTTTGTAAGTTATGGAACTTATCAGTTTGTTAAATATTTTAGTTTTTGGTTTTTGCAATGAAAACTTTGTGATTTGTTAAAATTATTGTTCAGTATGTAAACGAAAATTTAAGTTGTGATTTAAAATAATTTTTCGTGTGTATGCTATTAGAATATTTTTTTTTAGTTTACAATTTGTCAAAACTACTTTATTAGTTTGTACTGTAAAACAAAACTTAACTATTCTTTTTATTTAAAATAATTTTTCGTGTGTATTTTCTTTGAGCAAAACTTTCATCATGTTTCCTTATTTCACATTTATTAACTTTACAAAATTAAATGTGAATAATTATATATAATGTAAACTTGATATTTGATTTAACTTATAAATTAATTAAGATAATAATAACTCAAATTGATAGTTTTCTTGTACATAGTTTTGTTTGAAGCAAAAAATATTATGATAATGTTTAGTTTACAATAACTTATTACTACTTATTGCGAATTAATGTGAGTTACTCTTAGATTGATATTTTGTTTTCTTATTTCTAAAAAAAATAATACATCGGCTTATCTATTTTTTATATGTTACACAATTCAGTTTGTAAAGTTTTTAGAGTAAAAAAAATCAAGATAAAGTACTCCAGCAACCATATCGGGGTGCTTGAACGCATAAGATGTGGCTACTCAAAGTGCACTTATAATTTGCAAACTCTTCAAACACTTTCGATGTGTCACATTAAACTTTTAAATGGCAACACCATGTACTTAAGGTTTCACCTCCATTCTGTTCTGAAGTTTTTATTATTGAGCTGTTGATTCTCTGATCGATCCCATGCTTCCATTTGTAAGAAGTATTAGTTGTCTTGTTAATACTGGGGTCACAAGTGTTTTTTTTTCACATTTTCAACCCTCCTGTTAGTTTTGTTAAAAACAAGCATGGTTTACTTTGTAAATACTAAAACTTTTATGCTGGTAGTTTTATCAAGCATATTAGGATATATTACAATTCATCTGGAAAGATAATGGTTACCTAAAACTTGTTGTTTTAAAGTAACAACAAAATATTCCATCTGACTCTTCCTTGTTTCTTCTCCATCTAAATTTGTTGTCTTATTATAAATCTCATGTACAAAATCGTGCCCAATAGACATCTATCAATGTCATCATACTTCTTCCACTAAATTTGTTCTATTGGCATGTATATCGTACTTGTGATTGATGTTACACAAGCGACAATTTATCAATCACCAAGCCAAGGTAGTCAACAAACCAACATGTTCAAAAAACATATATTATAACTAGGTTATCCTACAAAATTATACCTATTTATGTTATTAACACATATATATAAAATATATTATAAATATTTAAATAGAATATAGTATTATAAATTATATCTAATTATATGAACTTTAAAAATATATACTATAAATATGATAGTTTTTTGTAAACATGTTGGTTTGTTGACTACCTTGGCTTGGTGATTGATAAATTGTCGCTTGTGTAACATCAATCACAAGTACGATATACATGCCAATAGAACAAATTTAGTGGAAGAAGTATGATGACATTGATAGATGTCTATTGGGCACGATTTTGTACATGAGATTTATAATAAGACAACAAATTTAGATGGAGAAGAAACAAGGAAGAGTCAGATGGAATATTTTGTTGTTACTTTAAAACAACAAGTTTTAGGTAACCATTATCTTTCCAGATGAATTGTAATATATCCTAATATGCTTGATAAAACTACCAGCATAAAAGTTTTAGTATTTACAAAGTAAACCATGCTTGTTTTTAACAAAACTAACAGGAGGGTTGAAAATGTGAAAAAAAAACACTTGTGACCCCAGTATTAACAAGACAACTAATACTTCTTACAAATGGAAGCATGGGATCGATCAGAGAATCAACAGCTCAATAATAAAAACTTCAGAACAGAATGGAGGTGAAACCTTAAGTACATGGTGTTGCCATTTAAAAGTTTAATGTGACACATCGAAAGTGTTTGAAGAGTTTGCAAATTATAAGTGCACTTTGAGTAGCCACATCTTATGCGTTCAAGCACCCCGATATGGTTGCTGGAGTACTTTATCTTGATTTTTTTTACTCTAAAAACTTTACAAACTGAATTGTGTAACATATAAAAAATAGATAAGCCGATGTATTATTTTTTTTAGAAATAAGAAAACAAAATATCAATCTAAGAGTAACTCACATTAATTCGCAATAAGTAGTAATAAGTTATTGTAAACTAAACATTATCATAATATTTTTTGCTTCAAACAAAACTATGTACAAGAAAACTATCAATTTGAGTTATTATTATCTTAATTAATTTATAAGTTAAATCAAATATCAAGTTTACATTATATATAATTATTCACATTTAATTTTGTAAAGTTAATAAATGTGAAATAAGGAAACATGATGAAAGTTTTGCTCAAAGAAAATACACACGAAAAATTATTTTAAATAAAAAGAATAGTTAAGTTTTGTTTTACAGTACAAACTAATAAAGTAGTTTTGACAAATTGTAAACTAAAAAAAAATATTCTAATAGCATACACACGAAAAATTATTTTAAATCACAACTTAAATTTTCGTTTACATACTGAACAATAATTTTAACAAATCACAAAGTTTTCATTGCAAAAACCAAAAACTAAAATATTTAACAAACTGATAAGTTCCATAACTTACAAACTGAAAATAAAAAAAAAATAGTTTCAACAAATTTTAATCTGAAAGTTTAGCTCTGAAAACATGCACATGAAGAATTATTTCAAGTCACAAACTTAAATTTTCTTTTACGAACTAAAAATATTTTCAGCAAATTACAATTTTATTTTTACAAGCTTAAGAAACTACAACAAAATATCGCAAGTTTCTGTTGCATAATTTCTAACGTTAAAATCTGTGTTTGGAGATTTGTTTGTGTGTTTTTATCATCAGGTGTCATTACGTGTTGCAAAATTTGTGCTCGCATTCTGCTAGAATTTGTATTTTTTCATGCTTGTCTTAAGTTTAGGCAACAATTAGTGATGTAGTTTGCGTTAGGTTTTTTGATTTTTTTTCTAATTGTCAGAATGTAGAAACAAAATTTACACATATCATCAAACTAAAAAAGGATTGGCGTATTTTTATGTGAAACGTATCGTCTGTTCTGATGCTGTCACTACTTTGCCATTATCAATATAATTTGTGTATGTGTCTATGTGCTTTACGACTAATTTTTGCTGTGTTTTTTATTGGAAATCTTGTTGTTTAATAAAACTTATGTGCTGACTGACAAAAGAAACAAGACAGCACAGTTTCAATCATATTTTATTGACAAATGGTTCAAAACAATCACAGAATCGAATCTAATTTAATACGTTTTTGAGGTCGAAAAGCGCTGGGTGTTTGATCCTTTAGGACTTTTAAATATTTGAGGATTTCTTGTAATTGGTGTTGATCTTCTGGAGTTGGCAAGGGACACGCTTCATGATAAACCTTCACATTCACTTTCCCATCGATAATATACGAGAGATAGGCAGCTGGCGCGTAAACTTTCCCATTGGTAAAATTCAAATCAATTTGTTGAGGTAGGAGCTCCTCTTTCACACGCTGGATATGCTGACTATGAGAACAATAATTTAAATCTTCTTCTTTGCTCCAGTATAAAATTGGTAAGATATTTTTCGTGGAGGGAAAAGCAAAAAACGGTTGTTTCACAATTAGCTTTTTCGCGACTTTGCAAAGTTGTTCAGGATGAAACGCTTTTCTTCCGACGCAAACAGATAATGAAGCTCGTCTTAAGTGAGGATTAAATTCAATTTCATGCTTCACATTGAAAGTACTGGCGATGTCAACAACTTTTTCTGAAGCACGTTTAAGTTTTGATTCGTTAGCTAAGCCTTGTTCAGCCTCATACAATGGTTTATATTCATACGGTTGTGGCGCATAGATTGGTGAGATTTGTTTCTCCATGTTTTCCAAACTATCACATAAAAAAAAACATTCATTCCACTCTTTTTATACTTTATATATGTTATGAGCATTTTTTAATTATTTCATAATAAGGTGCCTTTTCATCAATATCCTATCGTGAGAATTATGAAGCGAACCCGGTTACACAATTATGTCGCTTCACTTAATTCGGACTTTGTACTTTGCGATTTACCTTTCTCACATAAAATCAAATGTGCTTCATCACTTAGGATTAATACATTTACAAGTCCATTCATATTCATAAATATATAAAATCATAAGCGTGCTTTAAGTTGCTGGAAATACCTCATCTTGATTTTCTATGCTAAAACATTACAAACTGAATTGTGTAACATATAAAAATTAAACAAATAAATAAATAAGCAGATGTATTATCCTTGAAAGAAATAAAAGAATTATTTCAACAAACTGTAAACTGAAAGTTTTTACTCTAAAATTATTTTAAGAAATTGAAAATGTTAGTTCTGTTACTTGCAAAAATGAAAATAAATAATTTTAATAAATCACAAAGCTTTCCTTGTAAAAACCAACAACTAAAAATATTTTTTTTTAACAAACTATAAACTTTTAAGTTGTATGATTGACAAATCAAAACAAAAATTAACTGACCAGCTGCAAACTTTTAAGTTCCATAACTTACAAACTGAAAATAAAAAAAGTAGTTTCAACAAATTGTAATCTGAAAGTTTATCTCTGAAAACATACACATGAAAAATTATTTTAAGTTACAAACTTAAATTTTCTTTTACAAACTTAAAAAATATTTACAACAAATTGCAATTTTATTTTTACAAGCTTAAGAAAATACAATAAAATATCACAAGTTTCTTTTGCATAATTTGTAACGTTAAAATTTGTGTTTGAAGATTTGTTTGTGTGTTTTTATCATCAGGTGTCATTACGTGTTGCAAAATTTGTGCTCGCATTCTGTTAGAGCTTTGTATTTTTTCATGCTTGTCTTAAGTTAAGGTAACAATTTGTGATGTTGATTTTTTTTTTCTAGTTGTCAGATTGCAAAAGTATATGTTGCAACAATTTGTTCTATAGCTGTTCATTTGGGTGTTCTTAATGCATAAAAGGAATGTTGATTGTTTAGCTGGAATTAGCATCATCTAAAATAAAAATTTATTCGTACAAAAAAACAATAACAATGTTAGAGTAACGTTGTTTTGAAAAAGCTATTATTCTTATAAGCTTTAAGTGACATCATACCAACAACTTTAATTTCCAGGTTAGTTAGATTTTTCAAACGTTACTATATGAAGGTTTAGCTGAAACCACTGTTTTAGCGAAACGTAGACCTAAAGAAATAAAGGTTTAACGAAACCAACATAAAGCGAAACGAAGATTAATCGAAATGGAGATGCAAAAATGCATTATTATTATTAAGCTTTTGGACCAGTCATAGATTATAATACATATAACTAACTAATAAGCGACTAAGCACCCCTTTGACTAATTACTTTACATTAAACTAAAAGCAAACCACTGAATAAAAGAATTAAAGTATAACGAAATTAACTAACCCATACAAGCCAAAAAATAGTGAAACCTCATTGATTTACCAAAATAACACATTCAGCAAGAACAAAACCCAGCATTTGGAAAGCTCTGGAATCGAACCAATAGATCTATCCATCAGAATCAACAGTGAAAACTCTATTCCTGCAAGCAAACAACTTTACGAAAAAACATGGCTACAACCAAACCGATAAAAAGTTAACAAAACTTTTATGAAATCATCTTAATTAAATCCTACATATTAACCGATCTATAATTTTTAGGTCCATACGCATACAGACAGTTTGCTAACTTCAACGCGATCGGCCCGCACTACGTGTTGTACGGGAAGAAGAACAAACATGCGTTGATATATCATCAACATCAACCGGTCATGCCACTGCTGGCAGATGGCCTCCACATATGTTTCCACACCATTCTGTCTTTTGCTGTTCTCATCCAGGTGATGCCAATCTTTTCTTCCATGGCATCTCGCCATCTTCTTTTTGGTCTCCCTCTAGCTCTTCTTGCATATCTTCGTGTCCATTCTGTGGTTGCCACTTTAGGTTTGTTGTTGTTTCTATAACATCTTTAATACAAGTTTTGTTTGCGATGACTTCATTTCTAATCTTGTCTTTCCTATTTATGTTTAATATTATTCTTTCCATGTTCCTTTGCGCCGCGGCCAGATTTCTTGTTTGTTGTTTTGTGAATGACTATGTTTCTGCTCCGTCTGTTAATGTTGGCAATATAACTGTGTTCATGATTTTGATATATTTTGCGTTGGTATTTCAAATCGTGATGTTCTATATGCCTAGAACCAAAAGATCTACAATTTAAATCAACAACACTACATTAGTTATTTTGTGAGATTGCTATTTTTATGTTGGTTGAGCAAGAAACATTATACAAATAACGTTAATAAACTTTTATGATCTTCAAGTATATGCTTTAGGTGTGTTTAGGCATTGTATTGTAATAACAATTATGGCAGTACTTCGAAGCGAAGATAAAAAATAGTTAAAATCACATCATTTACAAGCTCTTTATGTAATGTATGTAGTGTAATTGTAATGAAAGAAATTAAAGCAAGGTAATTATGAAAGCCTACGAAATTAAAACGATTTCGCAATTAATACATTCAATGCGCAGCATCATGAAACAAAAGCGATGACACAAAGCAATCCTGTAACGTTAAATAACCGCAAACATACTGTAGGTTGTTTCCCTGGTAAAGCGTTTAAAAAAATGATGTAGTAAAGGTTTACAAAAAAAATGGTTACAATCAGGTTTAGCAATGTAATTCTGTGTAGGTTATGTAAGTGAATCTTATGTAGCCTATGCATTATTTTAGGCTCGTTATAAGACATTTTTGTTTTATAATTTAGAAAATTAGTGAGGAGTTAACCGTCACCATTTAGCGTCACTACATTTGATATAGCGTCACCACTTAGCGTTACCACTTTTTGATGCTTGGATGACGTATGTCTGTTGATTGCATCTTATGTTTTTGCTAGGAAAGATTCATTTTTCAATTCATTATTTCATAATGCCTTTTTATCAATATCCTATCGTGAGAATTATGAAGCTGGTTCACAATTATATCGCTGCTTGTTGCACATAATTCGGACTTAGCACTTTCGGACTTTGCACTTTTGCGATTCACCTTTCTCACATAAAATCAAATGTGCGTCACTACTTTAGGTTATTACATTTACAAGTCCATTCATATTCATAACTATATAAATGTGGTACAAAATCAAATGTGCTTGTGGTGTCACTACTTAGCGTCACTACATTCAAGGCTTCTATCTTACATTTACTTACTACTAACTATATTCCGCAACATATGCCACTTAAATTTTGCATGCATCGGATTCAGTATTAAATTACCTTTCCAGGGATGTGCATCAATAGGTGGGCATTTGGAAGGAACGTCCAGCAGAATGGTTAAAACATGGAGGATTTTTTTACGATATTCAAGAAAATAATACGATTTTAATTTGTAATATCTCCATATATAGTTGCGTTGTTGTTAAAGTAATCTCACAGAAAGGTTCCAAAGAAAACCTTTTCGAAAAGAACCTTTCTGTAGGGTTCTTTTCGAAACAAGTTGCGAAAAAGAACCCTAGGCCTAGGGTTCTTTTGACAAGCAAAGGGTTCTTTTTGCAATAAAGAACCTTTTTTGTTAAAAGAACCCTAAGCTTAGGGTTTTTCTCGAAAAAAGAACCCTAAAAGAACCCTAAACGAACCTTTTTCATTTACAGTGTGAGTAATTTACGCTGCTTTCCTGCAACCGGCCTACGTTTTACGCAATGCATTTCATGATTACGTTCCCCTATCACATTTACAATAACTTCAATTTTATCAACATATGAAAAAATGCGTACATCCCCTTTTACAGGGCATCGACAACAACTTGGGTGTTTGCATACACGTTAGCATGACCATTATAAAATTTTGAATTACCATTGCTTTAGGATTCAACCGCTGCTGGTTATACCAAATGATTATTTCTAAAACAAAAAACGCAACTGTCATAATTTTTTCTAAGTTGTTTGCATATAACATCGCGATGCAGACTGGAGAAAAATCGATGCTTGGTGCGATTGAGGGTCATCTCTTTCCATTCATCCAACGTAAGGAAAAACGACTTATTAGTCACATCAACCCATTCACAACGTCGTTCACGCTTTTGTGATATTGATTCTGTGAAGTTTCCTAACTCATTTAATGTTTCATCGGAAATTGAGGGTATCCGGTTGTCATAGCTTCTATGAACACCCATCTGTTTCGTCATTTTTAGTTTCTGCGTCACCTATGTCAGTTTTTGCGTCATCAATGTCGTTTTGTGTCCCTTCAGTTTCGGTTTTTGCTCCCTTCATTTCGCTTCTTGCGTCATCAATGTCAGTTTTTGCGTCATCAGTTTCGGTTTTTGCGTCAATGACGTTGTTTTTTGTCACTTCAGTTGCATTCTTTGCATGATCAATGTCAGTTTTTGCACCACCAGTTCTGTTTTTTTTTTATCATCAATTTTGATTTTTAGTTCAGAAACTTTGTTTTTTTGGTCATAAACTTCGGCTTTTGGCTGATACGTTTTGTTTGTTTTCGCCTTGTTCATATCAACTTTTGTGTCGTTGATTTTTGTTTCGAAAAAAGTTATTTCAACTTTTCCGTTGTGAGTTGCGGCTTTTCTCAAACTTTTGTCACAGCGAGATGTGTTTATATCTAGGCCTATCATATTATCAGACAATGATAAATCATCAAGACGAGCCAGAGAAAGATATTTTGCATCATTATTAATGAAACTTGATTTCTGCTAAAATGGTGAAGATGAAATGTTTAAAGCCTCAATGGACTTAGTGTTTACTTGAAGAGTTCTGTGACAAAATACCGAATTTGACGAATGCATCACTACGTTTACACCCTCACATACAAGGCGACTACGAACGCGGTCCCATTGTTTTTTTGTGAGCGCTAATGCCAGATTGTTTGGGGGGGAATATGCAGCGAGGATGAAACCACGTTAAGCAAGTTTAACAATCCATCGTTAGGTTTATTACACACCCAGTACATTGAAGTCTCTTCATGATTTTTTGTTGATAATAACTTTCCACTATGGCAGTTGAAGACATCATTTGTTTCATTTTCGATATCAGTGTTGTTGTATTGAATAGCCTTGCATGATTTTTCATTTTCTGAAGTTAATGTAGGCCTACTGGGTTGATATGTCAAGTCACTTTCCATTTTTTGTTGTTTAAACGCAAGATATAAGAGTTTTACAGATTTTCTAAAGGAAGAATCAAGACGCCACCATTGCGTAATTTTTCTCACTTTAGAATGAACATAGGACGAGGAAAGTTTTTCAAATGTTTACTGATGGAATTTGCCAAGTCGTCGTCGTCGTATCCAGGCTTACGAGTGGTGAGAGCCTTGAAACGGCAATCGTAAGGGCGCCGGTTCGACACCGCTCAAGAGCATGCGGCTGTGTCTTTGGCAGGACACTTAAAGATATGCCTGAAGGTGGACACGAAGATTGGCTTTCTTGCCTTCCCGTCCACTTAATTTAAATCTTTGCCAAGTCATAAGCTAATTTTGAAGGGGCAAGTTTTGATGTAGAAACGGAAGTTGTTTTAAAACGATTTATTAAGTCTTCGTTTTTCCTACAGAAAGCCAACAAAATTTTTTTTCGTTTGGAGGCAGCACTTTTTGCACGAAAACTAGAGAAAAGCAAAAAATCTACAAGGTTTGATTTGTTTTTCAAGGATGGTAAATTGTGTTTGGCTAAGTACATGCCTATTTCTTTTGCTGTTTTTAGCGTACCAAATAGTACTAAACTCAGCACATCAAAGACTATATGATTGTATTTATTTTTGCCTTACAAGTTATATTTATGGTAAGTTTAAACGGTTTTGCGACCCACTGTGGATGGTCTCGCGATCCAAGTTTGGGTCGCGACCCACTATTTGCGGATCCCTGCTCTAGACTACCCCTGCTCTAGACTAGAGTCCAGTGGTTCTCAACCGCCGGTCCGCGGACCGGCGTCGGTCCGTGTAATTATTTTGCCGGTCCGCAGAAGATCTTACTTTCTGCAGAGCTTATTTTAAGGTGAAGTCATTATTATATTGTAAAATTGTGATTGCACTGTGAAATATGCACAGCTGTAAAACTGACATATCTCCACGTAAAATTGTTTGATAATAAAGGTGAACGTTTTGATGATCTAATTCTGTGCCGTTGATAATGTTTTTGTGACAAGTTGCTCGTGGTTTTCAAAAAGTTTTGAAACACAGAAATACATAACCAAATGGGGAATTTTGTTCTTAATTTTGAAAATTTTTATAGTCGTTGGAGACGAAATTTTGGAATTAGATAAATTTGAAGTTCCAGGATAGTCAGGCCTACAATGGAAATTTACCAAAACCGGAGTTTGAGAAAGCAAAGATCTTGTTTTTCAAAGACGATGCGGAAAATTGCGCTTCGGAATAGAATGAAGACAAGACGATTTGCTATGGAAAATTCTGGTAAAATGGAGTGGTGGAAAAAGTAAAAAGAGGTGCTGAGCATTGTGAGTCAACACTTGAAAGAGTTGGCTAACAATTTTGACGATCATTTTGCGTACCATGAAGATCCTCGACATGGAAACTTTTGGATAAACAATCCATGCATCGATGAATGATGTCAACACATGCGACCTTAATCTTCATGAAAAAGAAAGTCTGATTGAATTACAATATGTTGTGCTTCTACTTTGCAGTCAAGATTTGAAAAACATCATTGCAACACTTTTGGATATCTCTTGCAAACGAATTCGTGCCATCGAATTGATGGTAGGCCTAATTGTTTCAACTACGACAATTCTTTTTCATCTCTAGCTTTAATAACAAAGCAAAGAAATCGCCTGGATGCCGAAACAGAGCTATACGTGTTTTAGAAACTTCTTTGATATCTCGTCTTCCTCACATAGGCTACTGGCCGCGTAACAGTAGGAAATTTTCCACTGACATTGATTTTGTATGCAAATGAATTGACATTTTTCTGTTTGAGTTGATTTGATTGCCGTTTTATTCCAATTTTTGTCCTGAATACGAATCATATGCTAAAACCTTGCATTATGGTGCGCAACGACAACTTTGGATAACTCAACGTTACAAATATTCATTCTATTTACTACGATCTTTGGTTGCCGGTCCGCGAACATTTTTTTTTAAATTTTGCCGGTCCCCCACTGTTAAAAGGTTGAGAACCACTGGACTTGACTACCGGTCCTCGCTTCAATACGCCTGCAATGTGCAAGCTCACGTCAGTGGTGTGATGGCGGACTGGTAAACATGTTAGATTGGCACGCTTGAAATTCTTGCTTCGAATCTTCTCCAACGCGATTGTAGGTTTAGCGTTCTAATTACATTTTGTTCGCTTTATTATGGGGTTGGGATGTGAGGATTAAGGATTAGAGGTAGGGGAATAGGACTATAAGAGTGCTAGGACGGGAGCTGAACTGGGAGCCGGGACAGTTTTGTCAACGCACTGCCTTCAATCAAATGGTATAGCTCAGGGTTACTCAACTAATTAACCTTAACAAAGGTCCAGTTTGACAAGTCGACAATTTTTAGAGGTCCGATGAATAAGTTATTTCACAAGCAACTACTAAAGTTAAACTATCTGTACCAAGCCACTTTTTAGGTAAAATGTAACTCGAAAAGACGTATTATTTTCTTAAATAGGGAAAGGGAAAGGAATTTGATACACTTTTAACATTTTTGCCTGTTAACTGAAAATTACTTGACACAAACTATTGATTTTAAGCTGAAATGAAAGTCTGATCCCTTACACACTTTTTAAAAACATTTTCACTTTTGTATTTGTGTTACTTTTCTTTTTTAATTGAAATTTTAAAAACATCACTCAAATGTATCAATTTACCTTCCACGGAAGGTAAATTGATGCACCCGGAAGGTAATTTGATACAGTAAAACTAACACAGAAATCTCGCTTGACAGCAAAGATCTAAATGAAAATTTAATATGTGGTTGACGTGATTGTGCGCAAGGATGACTGTTGAGACCCATGTGTGCGGCGAAGCTTCTGCAGCGGGATGGACATGGGAAGAATGATTGGCTGGAGTTCTTATTTAAGAGGGGTTCTTTGAGCTGTTCTCATTTTTTAACAGTAGATAGCGTGTAGACCTACGAAAGCCTATATAATAGTTGTTTTCCAAAGTAGCAGGTCTAGTTAATAAAGAACAACTTATTTAAATCAACTAGATCCATGACAACATTTATTACAGTCACAAAAAAGAATTTAATATACAGTACTGTATAAATTTACCTTCTCCACATGTATCAGTTTACTTTTTTCAAAAAAAGTGATAAAATTCTGATTTTTGTATGCTTGGATGCACATTGCACACTGACACTGTGACATTGCAGAAAAAACGTGACATGCCCTTAAAGCCTTATCCATAAACCATCAAAATAATGAATTGGGTTTCATCTTTCAGGAAGTTTTGTTTAATTTTCCAGACGAAAATAATCATGAGTTAAAAATTGTACCAAAATACTCAAAAAAAAAAACACTTTCACAATTTTATGCCACAAAAGCAGGAGTTAGCTGCATGGTGCAATTTTTGCAGGCATTATTTTCACAGATCTTCCACCTAATGACAATATTTTTGACTAACATTTTTTGTACATATCTGTAGGGAGGGTGTATCAAATTACCTTCCGTATCAACTCACCTTCCCTTTCCCAATCGTAAAAATATTCTCCATCTTTGAACCGTTCTGCTGGACGTTCCTCCCAAATGCCCACCTATTGATGCACATCCCTGGAAAGATAATTTAATACTGAATCCGATGCATGCAAAATTTAAGTGGCATATGTTGCGGAATATAGTTTTATTTGAAGATGTTTGGAGAGGTGTTTTTTATGCAAAAATCGTATTATTTTCTTGAATATTGTAAAAATATCCTCCATCTTTGAACCGTTCTGCTGAGCGTTCCTCCCAAATGCCCACCTATTGATGCACATCCCTGGAAAGGTAATTAAATACTAAATCCGATGCATGCAAAATTTAAGTGGCATATGTTGCGGAATATAGTTTTATTTGAAGATGTTTGGAGAGGTGTTTTTTATGCAAAAAGTCGTATTATTTTCTTGAATATTGTAAAAATATCCTCCATCTTTGAACCGTTCTGCTGAGCGTTCCTCCTAAATGCCCACCTATTGATGCACATCCCTGGAAAGGTAATTTAATACTGAATCCGATGCATGCAAAATTTAAGTGGCATATGTTGCGGAATATAGTTTTATTTGAAGATGTTTGGAGAGATATTTTTTATGTAAAATCGTATTATTTTCTTGAATATCTTAAAATTATCATCCATCTTTGAACCGTTCTGCTGGACGTTCCTCCCAAATGCCCACCTATTGATGCACATCTCTGGAAAGGTAATTTAATACTAGATCCGATGCATGCAAAATTTAAGTGGCATATGTTGCGGAATATAGTTTTATTTGAAGATGTTTGGAGAGGTGTTTTTTATGCAAAAATCGTATTATTTTCTTGAATATCTTAAAAATATCTTCCATCTTTGAACCGTTCTGCTGGACGTTTCTCCCAAATGCCCACCTATTGATGCACATCTCTGGAAAGGTAATTTAAGACTGAATCCGATGCATGCAAATTTTGAGTGGCATATGTTGCGGAATATAGTTTTATTCGAAGATGTTTGGAGAGGTGTTTTTTATGCAAATATCTTATTATTTTCTAGAATATTGTAAAAATATCCTCCATCTTTGAACCGTTCTGCTGGACGTTCCTCCCAAATGCCCACCTATTGATGCACATCCCTGGAAAGGTAATTTAATACTAGATCCGATGAATGCAAAATTTAAGTACTGGCATATGTTGCGGAATATAGTTTTATTCGAAGATGTTTGGAGAGGTATTTTTTATGCAAAAAGTCGTATTATTTTCTTGAATCTCGTAAAAATATCCTCCATCTTTGAACCGTTCTGCTGGACGTTCCTCCCAAATGCCCACCTATTGATGCACATCCCTGGAAAGGTAATTTAATACTGAATCCGATGCATGCAAACTTTAAGTGGCATATGTTGCGGAATATAGTTTTATTCGAAGATGTTTGGAAAGGTGTTTTTTATGCAAAAAGTCGTATTATTTTCTAGAATATTGTAAAAATACCTTCCATCTTTGAACCGTTCTGCTGGACGTTCCTCCCAAATGCCCACCTATTGATGCACATCTCTGGAAAGGTAATTTAATACTAAATCCGATGCATGCAAATTTTGAGTGGCATATATTGCGGAATATAGTTTTATTCGAAGATGTTTGGAGAGGTGTTTTTTATGCAAAAAGTCGTATTATTTTCTTGAATATTGTAAAAATATCCTCCATCTTTGAACCGTTCTGCTGAGCGTTCCTCCCAAATGCCCACCTATTGATGCACATCCCTGGAAAGGTAATTAAATACTAAATCTGATGCATGCAAAATTTAAGTTGCATATGTTGCGGAATATAGTTTCATTTGAAGATGTTTGGAGAGGTGTTTTTTATGCAAAAAGTCGTATTATTTTCTTGAATATTGTAAAAATATCCTCCATCTTTGAACCGTTCTGTTGGACGTTCCTCCCAAATGCCCACCTATTGATGCACATCCCTGGAAAGGCAATTTAATACTGAATCCGATGCATGCAAAATTTAAGTGGCATATGTTGCGGAATATAGTTTTATTTGAAGATGTTTGGAAAGGTGTTTTTTATGCAAAAAGTCGTATTATTTTCTTGAATATTGTAAAAATATCCTCCATCTTTGAACCGTTCTGTTGGACGTTCCTCCCAAATGCCCACCTATTGATGCACATCTCTGGAAAGGTAATTTAATACTGAATCCGATGCATGCAAATTTTGAGTGGCATATGTTGCGGAATATAGTTTTATTTGAAGATGTTTGGAGAGGTGTTTTTTATGCAAAAATCGTATTATTTTCTTGAATATTGTAAAAATATCCTCCATCTTTGAACCGTTCTGCTGAGCGTTCCTCCCAAATGCCCACCTATTGATGCACATCCCTGGAAAGGTAATTAAATACTGAATCTGATGCATGCAAAATTTAAGTTGCATATGTTGCGGAATATAGTTTCATTTGAAGATGTTTGGAGAGGTGTTTTTTATGCAAAAAGTCGTATTATTTTCTTGAATATTGTAAAAATATCCTCCATCTTTGAACCGTTCTGCTGGACGTTCCTCCTAAATGCCCACCTATTGATGCACATCCCTGGAAAGGTAATTTAATACTGAATCCGATGCATGCAAAATTTAAGTGGCATATGTTGCGAAATATAGTTTTATTTGAAGATGTTTGGAAAGGTGTTTTTTATGCAAAAAGTCGTATTATTTTCTAGAATATTGTAAAAATATCCTCCATCTTTGAACCGTTCTGTTGGACGTTCCTCCCAAATGCCCACCTATTGATGCACATCTCTGGAAAGGTAATTTAATACTGAATCCGATGCATGCAAATTTTGAGTGGCATATGTTGCGGAATATAGTTTTATTCGAAGATGTTTGGAGTGGTATTTTTTATGCAAAAAGTCGTATTATTTTCTTGAATATTGTGAAAATATCCTCCATCTTTGAACCGTTCTGCTGGACGTTCCTCCCAAATGCCCACCTATTGATGCACATCCCTGGAAAGGTAATTTAATACTAAATCCGATGCATGCAAAATTTAAGTGGCATATGTTGCGAAATATAGTTTTATTCGAAGATGTTTGGAGAGGTGTTTTTTATTCAAAAAGTCGTATTATTTTCTTGAATATTGTAAAAATATCTTCCATCTTTGAACCGTTCTGCTGAGCGTTCCTCCCAAATGCCCACCTATTGATGCACATCCCTGGAAAGGTAATTTAATACTGAATCCGATGCATGCAAAATTTAAGTGGCATATGTTGCGGAATATAGTTTTATTCGAAGATGTTTGGAGTGGTATTTTTTATGTAAAATCGTATTATTTTCTTGAATATCTTAAAAATATCTTCCATCTTTGAACCGTTCTGCTGGACGTTCCTCCCAAATGCCCACCTATTGATGCACATCCTTGGAAAGGTAATTTAATACTAAATCCGATGCATGCAAAATTTAAGTGGCATGAGTTGCGAAATATAGTTTCATTCGAAGATGTTTGGAGTGGTATTTTTTATGCAAAAAGTCGTATTATTTTCTTGAATATCGTGAAAATATCCTCCATATTTGAACCGTTCTGCTGGACGTTCCTCCCAAATGCCCACCTATTGATGCACATCCCTGGAAAGGTAATTTAATACTGAATCCGATGCATGCAAACTTTAAGTGGCATATGTTGCGGAATATAGTTTTATTCGAAGATGTTTGGAAAGGTGTTTTTTATGCAAAAAGTCGTATTATTTTCTAGAATATTGTAAAAATACCTTCCATCTTTGAACCGTTCTGCTGGACGTTCCTCCCAAATGCCCACCTATTGATGCACATCTCTGGAAAGGTAATTTAATACTAAATCCGATGCATGCAAATTTTGAGTGGCATATATTGCGGAATATAGTTTTATTCGAAGATGTTTGGAGAGGTGTTTTTTATGCAAAAAGTCGTATTATTTTCTTGAATATTGTAAAAATATCCTCCATCTTTGAACCGTTCTGCTGAGCGTTCCTCCCAAATGCCCACCTATTGATGCACATCCCTGGAAAGGTAATTAAATACTAAATCTGATGCATGCAAAATTAAAGTTGCATATGTTGCGGAATATAGTTTCATTTGAAGATGTTTGGAGAGGTGTTTTTTATGCAAAAAGTCGTATTATTTTCTTGAATATTGTAAAAATATCCTCCATCTTTGAACCGTTCTGTTGGACGTTCCTCCCAAATGCCCACCTATTGATGCACATCCCTGGAAAGGCAATTTAATACTGAATCCGATGCATGCAAAATTTAAGTGGCATATGTTGCGGAATATAGTTTTATTTGAAGATGTTTGGAAAGGTGTTTTTTATGCAAAAAGTCGTATTATTTTCTTGAATATTGTAAAAATATCCTCCATCTTTGAACCGTTCTGTTGGACGTTCCTCCCAAATGCCCACCTATTGATGCACATCTCTGGAAAGGTAATTTAATACTGAATCCGATGCATGCAAATTTTGAGTGGCATATGTTGCGGAATATAGTTTTATTTGAAGATGTTTGGAGAGGTGTTTTTTATGCAAAAATCGTATTATTTTCTTGAATATTGTAAAAATATCCTCCATCTTTGAACCGTTCTGCTGAGCGTTCCTCCCAAATGCCCACCTATTGATGCACATCCCTGGAAAGGTAATTAAATACTGAATCTGATGCATGCAAAATTTAAGTTGCATATGTTGCGGAATATAGTTTCATTTGAAGATGTTTGGAGAGGTGTTTTTTATGCAAAAAGTCGTATTATTTTCTTGAATATTGTAAAAATATCCTCCATCTTTGAACCGTTCTGCTGGACGTTCCTCCTAAATGCCCACCTATTGATGCACATCCCTGGAAAGGTAATTTAATACTGAATCCGATGCATGCAAAATTTAAGTGGCATATGTTGCGAAATATAGTTTTATTTGAAGATGTTTGGAAAGGTGTTTTTTATGCAAAAAGTCGTATTATTTTCTAGAATATTGTAAAAATATCCTCCATCTTTGAACCGTTCTGTTGGACGTTCCTCCCAAATGCCCACCTATTGATGCACATCTCTGGAAAGGTAATTTAATACTGAATCCGATGCATGCAAATTTTGAGTGGCATATGTTGCGGAATATAGTTTTATTCGAAGATGTTTGGAGTGGTATTTTTTATGCAAAAAGTCGTATTATTTTCTTGAATATTGTGAAAATATCCTCCATCTTTGAACCGTTCTGCTGGACGTTCCTCCCAAATGCCCACCTATTGATGCACATCCCTGGAAAGGTAATTTAATACTAAATCCGATGCATGCAAAATTTAAGTGGCATATGTTGCGAAATATAGTTTTATTCGAAGATGTTTGGAGAGGTGTTTTTTATTCAAAAAGTCGTATTATTTTCTTGAATATTGTAAAAATATCTTCCATCTTTGAACCGTTCTGCTGAGCGTTCCTCCCAAATGCCCACCTATTGATGCACATCCCTGGAAAGGTAATTTAATACTGAATCCGATGCATGCAAAATTTAAGTGGCATATGTTGCGGAATATAGTTTTATTCGAAGATGTTTGGAGAGGTATTTTTTATGTAAAATCGTATTATTTTCTTGAATATCTTAAAAATATCTTCCATCTTTGAACCGTTCTGCTGGACGTTCCTCCCAAATGCCCACCTATTGATGCACATCCTTGGAAAGGTAATTTAATACTAAATCCGATGCATGCAAAATTTAAGTGGCATGAGTTGCGAAATATAGTTTCATTCGAAGATGTTTGGAGTGGTATTTTTTATGCAAAAAGTCGTATTATTTTCTTGAATATCGTGAAAATATCCTCCATATTTGAACCGTTCTGCTGGACGTTCCTCCCAAATGCCCACCTATTGATGCACATCCCTGGAAAGGTAATTTAATACTAGGTTCGATGCATGCAAAATTTAAGTTGCATATGTTGCGGAATATAGTTTTATTCGAAGATGTTTGGAGAGGTATTTTTTATGCAAAAAGTCGTATTATTTTCTTGAATCTCGTAAAAATATCCTCCATCTTTGAACCGTTCTGCTGGACGTTCCTCCCAAATGCCCACCTATTGATGCACATCCTTGGAAAGGTAATTTAATACTGAATCCGATGCATGCAAAATTTAAGTGGCATATGTTGCGGAATATAGTTTTATTTGAAGATGTTTGGAGAGATATTTGTTTTGTAAAATCGTATTATTTTCTTGAATATCGTGAAATTATCCTCCATCTTTGAACCGTTCTGCTGAACGTTCTTCCCAAATGCCCACCTATTGATGCACATCCCTGGAAAGGTAATTTAATACTAGATCCGATGCATGCAAAATTTAAGTGGCATATGTTGCGGAATATAGTTTTATTCGAAGATGTTTGGAGAGGTATTTTTTATGCAAAAAGTCGTATTATTTTCTTGAATATCTTAAAAATATCCTCCATCTTTGAACCGTTCTGCTGGACGTTCCTCCTAAATGCCCACCTATTGATGCACATCCTTGGAAAGGTAATTTAATACTAAATCCGATGCATGCAAAATTTAAGTGGCATATGTTGCGGAATATAGTTTTATTTGAAGATGTTTGGAGAGGTATTTTTTATGCAAAAATCGTATTATTTTCTTGAATATTGTAAAAATATCCTCCATCTTTGAACCGTTCTGCTGGACGTTCCTCCCAAATGCCCACCTATTGATGCACATCTCTGGAAAGGTAATTTAATACTGAATCCGATGCATGCAAATTTTAAGTGGCATATGTTGCGGAATATAGTTTTATTCGAAGATGTTTGGAGAGGTATTTTTTATGCAAAAATCGTATTATTTTCATGAATATTGTAAAATTATCCTCCATCTTTGAACCGTTCTGCTGGACGTTCCTCCCAAATGCCCACCTATTGATGCACATCCCTGGAAAGGTAATTTAATACTAAATCCGATGCATGCAAAATTTAAGTGGCATATGTTGCGGAATATAGTTTTATTTGAAGATGTTTGGAGAGGTGTTTTTTATGCAAAAAGTCGTATTATTTTCTTGAATATTGTAAAAATATCTTCTATCTTTGAACCGTTCTGCTGAGCGTTCCTCCCAAATGCCCACCTATTGATGCACATCCCTGGAAAGGTAATTTAATACTGAATCCGATGCATGGAAAATTTAAGTGGCATATGTTGCGGAATATAGTTTTATTTAAGATTTTTCGAAGGTATGTCATGTCGCACTTTATGCCTCGCACTTATTCACGGATATCTTTTTTAGGTGGAAAGCGGAAAAATTATTCTGCCAGAATGACGGTGGTCCCCAAAACCCGTCAAGTGTCGGGTGCAACCTAGTTCGTACCCTGAACAGTTCGGACCCTCAGTTCGTACCCTGAAAAAATCGAGAGAAAAAATTAAAAAAAGCCGAAGTCGCTGATCGCAGTTTAATAGCACAAAGCCGAAGTCGCTGATCGGAGTTTCCGCAAACAAACTCGAGGGTTAGGGTTAGCGGAAACCGCGGAACTGCGGAAAAATATTTGCGGAAACTGCGATCAGCGAGGGTTAGAGCAGAGCATAGATTACTCGATGATTAGAGTTAGGGTTAGCCGAAACTGCAATTAGCAAAACTGCTGAAAAATGTTTGCGGAAACTGCGATCAGCGAGGGTTAGGGTTAGAGCATAGATTGCTCTATAGTTCGGGTAAAGGTTAGCGGAAACTGCGGAAAAATGTTTGCGGAAACTGCGATCAGCGAGGGTTAGAGCATAGATTGCTCTATAGTTAGGGTTAGGGTAAAAGTCAGCGGAAACTGCGGAAAAATGTTTTCGGAAACTGCGATCAGCGAGGGTTAGGGTTAGAGCATAGATTAATCTATGGTTAGAGTTAGGGTAAAGGTTAGCGGAAACTGCGGTTAGCGGAATCTACGGAAAATGTTTGCGGAAACTGCGATCAGCGAGGGTTAGGGTTAGAGCATAATTAGCCTATGCTGGTTAAGGTTAGCGGAAACTGCGATCAGCGACTTCGGCTTTGTGCTATCTTTCTCTCGATCTTTTCAGGGGGAAAATTTTAAAATGTTTGCGGAAACTGCGATCAGCGACTTCCGCTTTTTTTAATTTTTTCTTTCGATCTTTTTAGGGTACGAACTGAGGGTCCGAACTGTTCAGGGTACGAACTAGGTTGCATCCTCAAGTGTCAACTGCAAGCCATTTGCATTTTGCACAGCTTTCCAGCTTAGAGTTTCCAAAGGAAAAAAAACTGATCTGTGTTTCCAAATTAAATTTGAAGTTTCATAACTGATTTTCTTGAAAAGTTGAAAGTTTACGTTTACGAAAGTTTAATTTCATAAAAGTTTACGCGGCAAGCGGCGCGGCTTTGTCATTTCAACCTTCCACGCGGCGCGGCACGCGGCGAAAAAATCAACAGCGGCCGCGTACGCGGCTTGCATCACTAAAAAGCACTGCAAAAAAAAAACTGTAGTAATACATAGTACAGGGGTGTCCAACCTTTTTGGCCAAAGGGCCACATGTAGTTTACGAATGGTTGCGCGGGCCACTTGAATATTTACTGCTAATTTGTAATCTTAAAAATGACTGTCTGATAATTTCTAATTAAAACCCTCACACCCAAATTCTAATCGTAGAAATGTGTTTGTACATTTTATGGGTTATATAAGAAGAGTGAAGTTGATTTTAAAATGGTTTAAGGTTTTTAGTTGATAGCAAGCCAGCAGCAAAACGTAAAAAATGGAAAATTGGCAATTGGCCCTTCTGATGTTGCCGGAACAGCGGAGTTGCGCGTCCCGTAATGTATTGTCCGGCTGTCCCTATAGGTTCATCCATGAAAAACTTGCACGCACAAGCAGGGCCCACAAGAGGGGGGGACAACCGGTGCATTGCACCGGGGCCCGGTGAGTTCAAGGGGGCCCGACAAAATATCTAAATTCACGCGTTAAAGTTGATTTCAACGATTTTGCATAAAATATTGTTTTTTATATTACCGGTAGTTCCGTATGTCGATTGGGCCCCCTCATGGGTATGCTCTTTTTTAAAACTACAGAATTTTCAATTTTTTGGGTTCAAGGAGCCTGACAAAATGTTTAAATTTGCGTGCTCAGGTCGATTTTGCATAAAATATTGTTTTTTATGTTAGTTTTGTATTTCGATTGGGCCCCCTCATGGGTAGCCTATAGATGCCCTTTTTCAAAACTACAAAATTTTCAATTTTCTGAGTTCATGGGGCCCGACAAAATGTTTAAATTTGCGTGCTCAGATCGATTTTGCATAAAATATTGTTTTTTTATATTAGTTTCGTGTTTCGATTGGGCCCCCTCATGGATATACCCTTTTTCAAAACTACAGTATTTTCAATTTTTTGAGTCAAAGGGCCCGACAAAATGTTTAAATTTGCATGCTCAGGTCGATTTTGCATAAAATATTGTTTTTTATATTAACGGTAGTTTCATATTTCAATTGGGCCCCCCTCATGGGTATGCCCTTTTTCAAAACTACAGAATTTTTAATTTTTTTAGTTCAAAGGGCCCGACAAAATGTTTAAATTTGCATGCTCAGGTCGATTTTGCATAAAATATTGTTTTTTATATTACCGGTAGTTTCATATTTCGATTGGGCCCCCTCATGGGTAGGCTAGCCTATGCTCTTTTTCAAAACTACAGAATTTTCAATTTGTTGAGTTCAAGGGGCCCGACAAAATGTTTAAATTTGCGTGCTCAGGTTGATTTTGCATAAAATAATGTTTTTTATTTCATATTATATTAGTTTCGTATTTTGATTGGGCCCTTCATGGGTATGCTCTTTTTTATGACTACAGAATTTTCAATTTTTTACTTTCAGGGGGCCTGACAAAATGTTTAAATTTGCGTGCCAAGGTCGATTTGCATGAAATATTATTTTTTATGTTAGTTAATTGTATTTCGATTGGGCCCATCATGGGCATTCTTTTTAAAAAACTACAGAAAACATATATTGCAGTGTGAATGAATATTTCAGTTTATTTCAATGTTTTAATTTCAGTGGTGTTTCAATGTGAATATTTGGGTGTGTACGGTATGTTTTAATAAGCAATTGATTGATCAGGTTAGGTTACAGTCATTACACAGAAGGTATTTCATGCATTTTTCTGACATCTTGTCAATTTATGACACAAGCAAGCAGCAGTGACAGTTATGTGTAATCATGTTGAACTGGTACAATTTTAGTTGTAGATAATCTTGTTTAGAGTGATATTTTAAGAGTTCAGAAAATAGTAAACAGTAGGTACCGGTATTGAAATATTGTTCGAATTGCTTAACAAGAAGTCGTTACTGTCACTTTTTCAGTACAAAAATGCTCAAGTGTTTTTTTTGGATACTAATTATACTAAAATCATGGAGCTTCTCTAATATAGCCTGAGACATTACAGTATTTTTGAGTTTTTAGGACTTGAATGATTTTGCTATATTGGAATGCAAGCAAGTTTCGTGGAGGCAGTGCTGGAAAATAATTTTGTCCTTGTAGCAGGGCCAAATGTTATAGCAGTCTAACAAAAATCAAAAAAAAGTTAAAAGATTAGTGAAAGTGTGATTTGTTGAGTAAAAAATCATAGATCTTTACTTCTGTTGAAATTGAAGTACAGTTTCTTTTAACTCTAGACAGAATCAGAAGTGTCCTAATTGCAATGCAACTTACTTTTTTCAGCACTGCAGAAAGGTGTTGATTTTTAAAAATATGCTTAGTATATAAACAAATATTTTTTTATATATCTTTTCCTTATATATCTTTATCTTTTCCTATATATCTTATCTATCTTTTCCTTTTTCCTTTTCATTTGTTTTCACTAGGCCTAAGTATTTCTTAGCAGTCTTCTCCAGCCAGGCCAATCCAATCTTACTCTTGAATTTCAGGAACAGTGTCAATATTGACTCAAAACAGCCATTCTGTAGTTATGCAGGGTATTTGTAAAGGTATCGATACATAGTATAGTGATAGATGTAGGTATATTTACATTGATAGGACTTGAAAATAGAAATATATTCAACTTTGTTTTCTACTGACCGCTTGCTGTAGAAATGAAGAGAAAGCATTGGCGTAATTTTTTTAAAAAATTTGACGAAATTAGGGGTGCTCTAAGTTATCTTATGAAAATTGTCAATATAGGCTAATCAATTGAAAACCTAACCGATGGAAAATGTTAAACAAATGACTCAATCTAATAGTAAATTCAACCATGTTTAGCCTACGTCATGAAATGTCGAATCACCATAAAAGAAGATAATTTTGTCGTTCGTGTAATCGAATAGACTGCAGCGGTATGTCAAACGATCAGATAGAAATGAAAACAAGTATTACATGCGAGGCGAAAGTGATATATTGAAATATATTCGACTTTAATTTGTTCACGTCTGCCTTATAATGCGGCTTGCTATAAATTAATCACATCCAAATTTGTTTCTGTGGGTCGTTGTCTTGGAAACAAACTCCGTGACAAGTTCTTCCATGTTTAATTTCTCCGCCAATTCGCGATGACTACCTATAACAGCCAAATTGTTCAGTCGTTGTTGCGTTTGAGTGCTGCGAAGGTAGGTCTTCAAGCGTCGTAATAACGAAAAGGAACGTTCGGCTTCACTGAAGAAGTCGGCATAACAATGTAAGTTACCAAAGCTGCAAATATATTAGGCATTACATCGACCATTGACGGCTGTGCAATGAATTTCTGACGTAGCGTATTCACTGTCACAACATCACCGTCACGTTTGCAACAAGCGAACCACTGTTAGCGTTCACGCAGCAAATCCTTGCGTTCCCAGTCACCATCATAAAATTTGCTTACCTTCGTAACATCGGCTTCTTTCATTGTGGGATTCTCTAGCACAGTGGTTCCCAACCGGGGGGGAATTCCCCACTAGGGGGGAATTTTGCAATTTTCAGGGGGGAATTTGTTTTTAGGATTGTAAAGCTTTTTAAGCCTAGTAGCCTAAGTTGGCCTAGACCAAATCTTTAAAGCGTTAAGGAGGAGCCCTTAACTCCCGATTATTTGAGCAACTGTGCACTGACATGGATGCAAACCATCACGTAGGCCTACTTCTTTTTCATGCAAATACTCGATGGTTTTCATCAGGAAACGTAACCAAGCGAGTGTTTTAGCTCAGAAACGATTTTAAATTATTTTTTGACCTTTAAATAAAATTGAAATTTGTTTCATTGCTGAATGATGACAAATGGATTAGATTCCTGGCTTATTTGTTTGATATGTTTGGTCCATTGAATAAACTGAATCTGAAAATGCAAGGGAAAAACACCAATATACGGTATATATTCAATCGCCATCTCTGTTTGAAGCAGATTGCGCATCAACAATTCAACATGGGCTATCTGTATCCCATGTGAAGTTACAAACTGTACTGCTTCCATGCTGGCTCAAGGCAGGTTGGAAGAGAGTGATTGATTTATGTCACTGTCATAAGGAGATTGTCTTAAGGTACTAGAAGGCTCTGCTGTCCTGATCGCGGGGGGACTACGTTTTGTCTGGCTTCTACCTTTCGACCAGCCTGGCTTGGGTAGCCCTTTCCAGGAGCAGATGCCAGTACCGCTCAGCATTTAAAGATGCTTTGGAAGCTTTCACAAGCAAGTTTGATGATTGAAAGAAAAAAGTTAGAATGAACAATTGAACCTGTCACCATATTTAACGAATTATCATCGGTGCTGATTGTTGACGGCAAAGAACAAGAGTTGGAAAAAGAATTGATTTGCAACATCTCACAGCATTAGAACTGGAATTCATTCAATATTTTCCTGAACTTTATGACGATGAGCTTGATTTAATACGAAATTAATTCACATTGTTGATGGAAAAACTTCCCGATAAATTGCAGAATGAATTTTTAGAACTCAAAACGAATTCTTGCGCAAGAGACTTATTCAGAGAAAAAAATCAATCACTGGATTTTGGCCATTAACGTGTAATTTCTATCCCAAAGTGGCAGAGAAAGCTATTTGAAGTATCCTTCCGTTTGATTCCACTTATCTATGCAAATCAGGTTTTTCAACTCTTGCAGATGAAAAGAAAACAGAGAAACAGATTAGACGTGGAGAATGATATTCGTTATGCTCTTTCCAATAGGTCTACTCTTTCTCCACATTCATCAGCTGTCGAAGCAAAAAATCACAAGCTTCACACAGACTGTTAAATGCATTGACTCTTATATTTTGAATGTCGTTGGCTCCAGCTCGTGTCCGATCAAATTTGGCTTTGGATGGTGATGTCATATGTGGCTTTGGAGGCCCAGTCTATGATGGAAAGAACGTTTGAAAAAATCACATTGTATGGATGGTGGGGGACGTGGTAGTTTCAGCTTTTCTTTTCTAGTGTTTCGTTTTTCATAGGCTTTTTGTATCCTGTTTTTTTTTCGAAAATTTTCGTGCCTTCCCTAGTTCTTTTTCTCCAGAGTGATCTGTCACTAGCAAGGTGTTCCCATGAATCCAGATCAATGTTTGCATGATTGTGGGAGACTTTCAGCTGGTCTTTGTGTCTCTTTTTTTCTTTTTTCTTTGAATAAAATACTTTTCAGCAACGTTCTTCATTAATTAAATTATTTTAATATGAAAAGGAATATTACAGGCTAGTGAAAGTTTAGTTTATCTTACAAAACTTAAATTAAAATATTAATGTAAACGAGTTTTTAACAAACTAAATTTATAGAGGGGGAATTTAGATTTGAATATTGACTGAAAGGGTCCACCGGATAAAAAAGGTTGGGAACCACTGCTCTAGCAGCTCTCGTAGCAAGTCTGCCATTCGGTATGATGAAGAAGAGAAACGGCTAACGATTGCATCTGACGCCGTTTGCAGAATGTTTTTGTAGACGTTTGAGACAAATTGTTTTCTCTCGAACGGCACTTCTTGACGCAGTGCGCATGTTTGTGCGTAATTGTTATGCAATAGTACAATCATGTCTGCCTTTGATATGCGTGGCGCTGCGTGCCACACACAAATGTAAAACACTGAAAATATTGCGCTTTGGTGAAACGACTTTCAAGAAAGAAAAAAAAACGTTATTTAGCAATGCAAATTTCTATTTGAATTGGTGTATTTTGTATGCAAACCAGGGCCCAGGGGTGCTCTCGCATTTATGTTGTTACCTCAGATTTTCATTTTGGGGTGCTCAAGCACCCTTCGCACCCCTGAAATGACGCCTATGAGAGAAAGTGACCCTCAATCGTGCTTGAATGCAGTTTCACTCAAACAAGCAAAGAAAACTAAAGGAGTAAAAATAAGAAGCAGCCTATTGATCCGGAAATGAAGTTGGTATATATATATATTTCTTAATGTCATGAACAATAGCAATGCATTCATCCAAGTTTGGTCTCCTAGTCTCTGCTGATTTTAAGGTCAGAAATGATATTGTACGGTATGTTAATGTAAAGCTGTATGCACACATATGCAATGCTACATATGTATGTCAGCCATGCCGGATAGTGTTGCCATTTTTATCTTCAAAGTGGATATTTTTACCCACTTTTTGCCATGGTTACAATCAGATGTTACCAGAGTTAGGAAGGGTTAAGGTAAGGGTTAGAGTTAGGAATAAGGTAAGGGTTTTGATCTTTGCCCAGGACTAAAAAAAGTTCAAAAATATGATACCGTACAAGTTTTTGTTTTCAACAGCTATAAACTTTTCCTCGAATTTGGGCAGAATTCCTTATCTGGCAACACTATTGAGGCTATATTTACACTACATAGTGTAACTATAGCCACAGCCTTTTATCTTTGTGTATAACTAGTGTGTATCTGTGAATTTAAAGTCATAAACACCAGTAAAATACTGCATTCTTTGTGAAATGGTGGAGTGTTAATACTTTAACCTGATGTATTCTTTGTATTATTTTTTAAACAGGTCTGGTTTTAAAATAAAAACACTGTGCGGAACACCATGTATGCATTGGCCTTGTGGATTAACGCGCACCGCAAATTTTGCTTGTGATTTGTGAGATATCATGCGACATGTCGCGTTGGGGGGCCCGGCAGCAACATCTGCACCGGGGCCCGGCAGGGCTCTTGGAGGCCCTGCGCACAAGTAAGTGCTGCCGAATATTGATGTCACGAAAACTGCCAATCTATGAATCCTCTGATCTTTTTCTTAAGAAACAATTTTTTTTGTAAAATTCTAGCAACAGAAAGTTTTGAACTTCTCTCGCTAAAAGCATGAAATACTGCTGATTGACTGACTCTTGTCTTGAAGCACCAGAACTTGTGTGTTGAAAAGGGTGGACGTAACAATGTGGAAAATGTGATGCGTAACAATCAGTGGCGGATTCAGAACGTAATTTATGGGTGGGCCTAGGAAATATCTTGGTGGGCCTTCACCAATAATGCCACGGCGGGCCAGCATACAAAAACTTAGTGTTACCGAAGCTTCTACATAAGGCGGAGTCTCCTAGGTTTCGAGTTAAAAAAGTTGATTATGTCAACATAATCCGAACTGTCAATGAGTTTGTCTTTCAAAAGACAAAAGTGTCAAGTTGTTAAGGCGTCCAGTTAGCATGGATGATTTCAAGCGCGTTTGGATCCTGTTTGTTGCGGAGAAAAGTCTCTCAACGCTGCAGGACGTGGAAGGCAGTGTTATGATGGTCCTTAAAACACTGTTCAAGTGTTCATGTTCGGGAAAATGTCAGCAGGGCAGCTGTCCAGTACTTCCATTAATGTAGGAAAGTTTTCCCGATCCATTTTCCGTTTAATGTGTTGAATGAATACAGCATGTTTAGCATCTGCGATTGTAATGCCATTCAGTGCACGCGGACCATTTGCAATGTTTTTTTTTCGCCAAAAGTGGCAGATCCTGGTGCGAAAAATAATTTAATTCCAGCTGTTTAGAACGGAAGAAAACAGCGGAACAAGAGCGTCTGTGAAGTCTGAACCAGCAAAGACGAAAGTAGCGAAAGGCTTACTTTTTTCCTGGGAAACATCGCTTTGTGTAAATTGTTTATGGGCTGTTAAAGTGGTATCACTCTGTGAAATAGTGATGCCACGGACAATTCAGTGCTACCTGGTTGTTCTAGTGACAATAATATTTTTTTTTCATGAATCTGATTTTGGGTGGGCCCACTGTTAATCTGGGTGGGCCTGTACCAATCAGGCCCACCCGGTAGATCCGCTACTGGTAACAATGTGCATTGTGATACAATAAAATTAGCTTGAACAGTTGCGCACCCCATGCACCAGGGATTATAGAGTAGGCTAATAGAGAAAGAAAGCAAACAATAAATGCCAATTTATCGGAATGTAAGTTCGCCATAAATTACGTTGGCGATTGAGTTGATTATATAATACATGTCATTTCGAAAAATATTACGCGGGCCACTCAGAACGTTCTCGCGGGCCACGAGTTGGACGCCCCTGACATAGTATATCTTCAAAATAAATTTGCCAATCTGAAATTTAATTATTTACAATGATCAAGATTTATTTCATGCATGATTCATTCAAGGTGAAAAGTGTTAATGATTTTTTTAGCTGTTTTCAATTTAATTTCCCTTATCAAGCTGTTGTATAAAAACTCCTGATCCAGCTTCTGTTTTCACAAAAAAATGCGTCCATGATCCGGATCCTGTTTTTTAAAACACCAAAAATCCGAATCCGCTCCGGTTTGTGACTGTGCCCCACTCTAAATACTAGAACTTGACTATAGAATTGACAACGAAAAAAAAATAATTTCCACTTTTCGAAACCCAAACTTTTTTTCGTGGTTCTTTTTCTCCCTTAATAATTGTGCAATGGTTCACCTTTACAAATTTAAGACCTGGAGATAAACTAAAACTCAAGGAATAATGATAATAATATATTTTACACCAGTAGAGGGCAAAATAGTGTCAATACAAAGTCTTTCGCTGGTCTTCCTTGGTTTCTTTAGGCTTGGATCCAGTGGCGGCTCGTGGTCTCAAAACATTGGGGGGCTGCATCAACCATGGTAGGCTAACCTAATGTTATTATAAACCTGTACCAGACTGAGTTATAAATGCACTGAGTTAGGGTTAGTAACACACTAACATGCTGGTTTTTTTTTTGCTGAGACTTTTCGGTCATTTGTCCGAAATGACTTGAAAAAATTCGGTCATTTTTTATTTATTTCAATAATATTTAGTCATTTTTGGTCATTAATAGTCAATTGACTATATATTTTTTCGGACATTTTGACCGAATTGACTACATTTTTTTCGGACATTTTGCTAAAAAATCGGTCAATGACCGATAAATGACCAAAAAAAAAACCCAGCTAACATGTTCTTTTAATTGGCTGTCGTTTAATGTTTTTATCATTTAAAGTAAACTTTTGATAATGGCTTAAATTTGGTCAAGTTTAGGTGGCCACCAGATAGAGCTAGTACTATTACGGGACTTGGTATTAACTTAGTTGGTTAGATCTATGCTTGTGCTTTCCAACGATAGCAAATCTGTTGAAATTGAACAACAAATGAATAAATAGGAGACAATTTCCTTCAGGTGTTTTTCAGTGCATTTCCGCCCCGTACTTCCTTTTTTATAATAGTCCATTCCAACCTGTCTGACGTATAATGACGTCATCATTCAGTTGCTTACCAACAGGGCGAATTGTGAAAGAGCATCAATAATTACAGTAATTGGCTTTACTTCACATCAAAACTAGTCTGTTTCAGTGACTTCTCAAAACACACATCAAGTAAAGTAACCTACGATCCCTTCACCTAATCACCGATAGCTTCCACACGCTTACCCTAAAGATTTACGAGAACTAAAGTTGCAATCCCTGACCAGGGTCTGTTCTATTTGCAGTCCCTACAGCGCTTGAGCAGCCGCTTGTTCAGTGATGCTAGAAAAGTTTTTTCTGAAAACCTACGTCATAAAAAAAGAACAAGCAACACCGGACCTGCAAAATTTGCAGACCCAAAGTTGACAATTAATTTTTGTAATACAAATTTTTTTTGATAACAAAAAAGAATTAATATGAAGAGTTTTTCAATTCTTTAAGCGAAATAAATTTTAAAAAAACATGGCAAACCTATCAATATGTAATACAATTCTCATATGCACAAAAATGTTGGGGGGGGTCGCAGTCCCTTATGACGAGCCGCCACTGCTTGGGTCAGTTTTAATACTGACAGAGTTTCATTGTAAACTGAGCTTATTGGATTTGTGTTCGATGTCTCAAACATGGCAAAAATGTTTACGTTTGTTGAAGCAAAGAAGTTTCTCCTACAAGTATGCGAAACTACCAGGATTAAGCTCTTCAAGAAGCTTTCCGAGGATAAAGATTCAATCAATCACTTTTCTGTAGGGAATCAAAATTCAAGTGTTCCCCAGCTCTAGTCCATAACTGTTTTGTTGACAGTTCAGTTCAGTTTTATTATTGTTTTGTTGGCAAAAAATAAAAAAACAAAAATATACAAAAACACAAATAAATCGCACAACAAGGATGGCAGCAAAAGACCAAAAGGTCACCAAAGTCAGCTGCCACCCAAACATTTAAACAAAAGACCCAAAATTAAGAACATTACAATACCAGCACTTAAAATGCGTAAACTGAACATTTAAGAATAGCCTACATTTCAAAAAAAATTACCGAAAAAAAAAAATGTTTTCAATGGCGCTGCAAGGCCCAAAGTTCAATGTTTCATTTATTTTCATTTTTTTTCAAAAAGTGCAAACACAGCTCGAGAATACGGAATAAAAGACAGCAATAACAAAAGCCACGTTACAACGACTGATGTTTTAACATCAGATCTGAGGTTTTGAGCAAACTGTCTGATGTTTTGACGTTGAAATCTGATGTTTTGATGTACATACATACATAGCCTGCAGTTAAATCGCCGGCAGTAACAACTGTTGCGTGATTACCTGATTGCTCGTCTTTTATTACGTAGACTGCACAGTCGCACGCTTCGCTGCTCAGGCGGTCAGGCCCATTCTGCTTTTGAAAGCTCTGAAAAAAGCACGCGCGCTGTGCGCACTGGTGGTCAGACCACAATAGGGCAAAATTTTATTGAAAATCGTTTTATGGTAGCAAGTTAAACACAAAGAACGTGAAAAATCGCCAAGTCAGGTTTTTCCTTTAGTATCCCTTTAACAGTGGAGTAACACAGGGCAACATAAAAAAACTGTGCATAGAAATAAGCAGATGATATGTTTCAGGAGTGATAACAAGACAAATTCTTTAATAAACATTTAAATTTAAAAGCATTATAAGACTTTTCTTGTATTTCTTTTGGTATTTGATTACATAGTTTCACTCCATTAAAACATAGCATCTTCTTACCAGAGTTTGACGTTGCAGAAGGCAAATATAAATCATTCTTTTGGTTCTGACGAGTTTTGTGATGGTGAATTTTGTTTACAAAAATAAGACATACCAAAGTAAGTTATGTCAGGCTTGCATCACGCAAACAACTGAATTTATGTACGACATTAAAACATAGAGCAAAGGGCGTAGACGACTTTAGCTGAAAATATCTGCCTCCTTTGAACGTTCTATATGCAGGATGAATGTCACTTTAATTGATTTTCTTTTTAACAATTTTAGCTAAGATTTTTTGAAAATCTTACCGAATCTTTTTCCAAGAATGGTACATCATAAAAGTTGCTAAAATTGTCTTCTTCCTATACATATATATCTTTCGGTTTTTAATCCAAAAAAGCTTTCAATACTTTATAAAAAAAATATAACGGTACCCGGTAGCCTATCCATTTAAATGTAGCATATTTTTCAACGTATTAGTTTCATTGTGGAACAATAAAATAAATGTATCACTCTTCAAAAATTGTAAGCAATAAGTTGCTGTGCTTTGAAGCACCTATTTTCTGGAAATGCTATTGTGATATCTCAATGCTGTAACTATGTGTGGTATCATCTTAATCGGAGGTGACCATGTTTTTGGCAGTTCACTTATTTCAGAAAGTTTCAAACACATGGTTTATTTGCATAGTGAAACTTTATATCACATCAATTTATTTTGATATGATCTTAGCAGCTATTGAACAAACTGTAAAACTACTGTGAGTATAAAACCTTTTGAAATAAAATGAACCCCCCAAAAAATGGTTACTGTACCGGTACTCCAGTGGTTTCCAACCTTATTTTAAGTAACCCAAATAATTTTGTGACCCAAGCATTAGCTGGTGTCTTGGTTTGAATATCATAAAAACGACTTACTTCATAACATTTTTTCTTGTTGAGAACCTATGGGTTACTACCCATAGTTTGGCTAGTGGCTACCACTGCCATAGGGTCTGCTACTATTCGGCGAGTCCGATTCGGCGAGTCCGATTCGACTAGTCCGATTCGGCGAGTTCCCTATTCGGCGAGAGCCCTTTTCGGCGAGTGCCCTATTTGGCAAGGTTTTGAAATTTTTGAAAGGAAATTATTGGGTACCGTAGCCTAATTATAATTGCCGTTTTTACATCGTTTTAACGTCGCTAAACGTTGAAATCGTGCAGAAAGGAATAAAAATAAAATGTTTGAACTATTAAATTAAAATTCGTCATGTCAGTTCAGTTGTTTTTATTTCTGACCATCATATGAAAAACAATACACAACGTGCTTGTGACCGAAGTAAGTTATTGAGTTGAAAGAAATTTGGCACGGTCGCAACACTTTCAGAAAAATTTAAGATATGAAGGAAAAATAAAACAAAGAAAATGTTACAAAAAAAAAAAATAGATCATGTTTATGTCTATAAGTTAGTACTTTTGAATAGTTAAAATGATTAGTTTGGACCAACAAATGTGTGGCCTACAGCTTGGATTAAAAGGAAATTATCGGGTACCGTAGCCTAGTTATCCCGACCAGCAAAAAATTGTTCCAAGAACACAGTTCATTTTTACATTGTAGTAACATAATGAAAAGGCTAAACAAATGTGTGGCCTATCGTGTTAACGTCGCTAAACGTTGAAATCGTGTAGAAAAGGGAGCTTTTGCTGACTAGGATACTTTGAAACTGAGAAACATTCACAGAAGCCCTACGATTTGTTCCAAGAACCCATTTAGCATAACATTTCATTTGTACATTGATTCAACGTCTGAATACATTATCTTAAAAATGCAACGTATCGTAGGGCTTCTGTGAATGTTTCTCAGTTTCAACGTATCCTAGTCAGCAAAAGCACCCTTTTATACACGATTTCAATGTTTAGCGACGTTAAAACGATAGGCCACACATTTGGTTAGCCTTTTCATTCTGTTACTACAATGTAAAAATGAACTGTTAGGCTAACTGGGTTCTTGGAACAAATTTTTGCTGGTCGGTATAACTAGGCTACGGTAGCCTACCCGATAATTTCCTTTCAATCTAAGCTGTAGGAGTGTAGGTCACACATTTGTTGATCCAAACTAATCATTTTAACCATAGGCGCCTAAGCCGTGGGGGCCAGGCCCCCACGCATATTTCCGCGTGGGAGCAACTTTTTATGCGGCATTGATACATAAAACAATAGATGAACCAGCGATCGGCAGCAGGAAAACATTTTTAAATACAAACCGCAACAGCTTCGCAGTAAATAATCACTAGAACGAGTAGCGATGCTACAATCCCACCCCAGACAAAAAAATCTATCATTTTTACGTTGATTTAACGTCTGCAGACGTTGAATCAATGTAAAAATGACTGATTTTGCTGTGACATAGCAAAAATCTACCATTTTGCGTCGATTCAATGTCATCAGATGTTGAATGCACCCAAAAACAACATAGTTTGCTACGTTGACGCAGCGTGCGTTTAACTTAATGCGCTTGCAAACAGCCTCCTGTCGCTTTCGAAAGTCGAAACCTCTGCAGAGAATTGTCGCGGCAGTGAATCGGTTGCTGTGAAAATGAACTTGAAGTCTCGGCCCGAGGTTACCACTAACCAACGTAACAAGGGCTGGTACAAACCGCACTGCCCACAGTCGCACAAGCGGCATAATCAACACAACAACGGACTCGCGCAAACTGCATGGCGCACACACGTCCGTTGCCATAGAAACCCGATCAAAGGTGGAATATGCGCATCTTTTGTTTCATCTGCAACACGAAAACGGGCGTATTACACTTACAGCGAATTGAAACTTGAAAGCTGGTCAGCCATAAGTTGCGATATTGTAGTGAAAAGGGAGCAATGTCAAGTCGAAAACTTAATCAAACGTCTCTCTGTAACTATTTTTCAAGGGCTGTTTACGGATGTCAGCAACTTTTAAATTTATTAAAGGTGACGTGCTGTTGAATTGATGTAAACATGAATGATTTTGCTTTCAACAGGTATATTTTCAAGCATATGATCAAGTTAGTATTTTCATTCCATTTACAGTATACCTTTTAGTAAACCTTTTCGTCTCTTGTTTCATGCTAATAAATCTAGTTCGTTGCTAAACTTTATGTTGCGCTTAGCTTAAAGAGTCGCAGTCCATCAACCGCTAGCCAACGCAGACGCATAGCATGTGTTTTGGTCGAGCTTTGTTTATAATAATTAACGGTAGGTCGAACGTAGCGATAACTCCGAGTGTGGCAATAAAAGCAATCCTAGTGTGACGACATAATTACGTCATCCATCTGCGTGACATTTCGCTGAATTTACGTTGCTGCTGATGAAACACGCTTTCGCCCCCACGGCCAAAAAAATAGTTAGGCGCCATGATTTTAACTATTTAAAAGTAGGCTACTAACTTATAGACATAAACATTATTTTTTTTGTAACATTTTCTTTGTTTTATTTTTCCTTCATATCTTAAATTTTTTTGAAGGTGATGCAACCTTGCCAAATTTCTTTCAACTCAATAACTTACTTCGGTCACAAGCACGTTTTAACGTTCGCGTTTTGTCGCTTCTACCTTTTTCTACACCTTTGCTATGTTGACGTGAATTGTCGCTTCTACCTTTGCTATGTTGACGTGTATTGTTTTTCATATGATGGTCAGAAATAAAAACAACTGAACTGACATGACGAATTTTAATTTAATAGTTCAAACATTTTATTTTTATTCCTTTCTGCACGATTTCAACGTTTAGCGACGTTAAAACGATGTAAAAACGGCAATTGCAATTAGACTACGGTACCCGATAATTTCCTTCTAAAAATTTCAAAAACTCGCCGAATAGGGCACTCGCCGAAAAGGGCTCTCGCCGAATAGGGAACTCGCCAAATCGGACTAGTCGAATCGGACTCGCCGAAACGGGCCATTCCGACTGCCATATGCCACTGCTTTCAATAAGTATTTCAAGTCAATAAATGGCAATGTGATATGGCTTCATAATTCAACATCCAGGGTAGTATTTATAATGACAATTAGTCTCTGAATGTGCATCTCACAGCAACAGAACAAAACCATGTATCACAATGTAGCCTAATTGTTGACTTCAAACATTTCAAATGTGAAAGCAACTAAAAGGCTTTGAATAATGCAATAGAACAGCAATGGCATATAGCAATTTAAAGTACGGTAGTTAAGTTTCAATGACATGCTTCCTTATCGTCAGATGTCAATAGCTGGGACCTTATTGTCAACTGCTAATTAGTAATGCAAACGCTCCAAACAGCATCTGCAAACATACTGCTTCATACCAATTAAAGTGACTCCATGTATTGTATATTTACATTATTATATAAGTTTAAGGTGATGTTTTCTTAACAAAACATAGGTGTCTTGGAATACAGCAGTTTTAAACCCACATTGCCCATATCATTCAAATGATGTTGTGTCTTTACTGAAAGCTATGCGAGTTTTATTACTAAGCCTCAATTAATAATACAAGAATTTATATATTCGATTGTAACTCGATTATTTTCCATAAAGGTTGTATATACCTATTATGTGAACAATGACACTGCAAAATATTACATGCGCTTTGGATGCTGATGAGAATGTAGTAATTTGTAATGGAACAAAGTTTGAAGAAACTGATATACTTTCCCCTCAAGACAAGCTTTTTTGGATATACCTTGGCATTTATGTAGTTCTTGTAATTATAGCCGGCTTAATGAGTGGCTTAACAATGGGCTTGCTGTCATTAGATATAATGAGCATCACTGTCCTGTCAACCAGTGGAAAACCACATGAGCAGAAATATGCAAAGAAAATTTTGCCAATAGTTAAGCGCCATCATCTTCTACTTGTTACATTATTGTTAACAAATGCTGCTGCCGTAGAAAGTATGCCACTGTTTCTTGACAAAATATCTAGCCCAGTTATTGCTATAGTTGTTTCTGTCACCGCAGTTCTTATTTTTGGAGAAGTCGTGCCTCAAGCCATAACTACTAGATATGGGCTTGCCATTGGTGCGACACTTTCCCCACTGGTAATTATTCTAATGATTATCACATTGCCAATATCATGGCCAATAGCAAAGCTTTTAGACTGTATTCTTGGATCAGAGAGCGGAACGTTTTTTCGACGAGCTGAGCTGAGTGTACTAGTTGACTTACACAAAAGCAGGGAGGAAGAAAATGAAGATCCTCTCACAGCTGATGAAGCATTGATTATAAAAGGTGCCCTTGCAATGAGAGACAAAACAGTTAAACAAATTTGCACTCCGTTGGAGAGTGTTTTTTCTCTTAATATTGCCAGTACTATGGATAAAGATACAATGGACTTGCTACTGAGCAAAGGCCACTCTCGTGTTCCTGTCTATGATAGCACTGAAGACAAGCTATTAGGCTTACTTCTTATCAAAAACCTTATAAAAATTGACCCAGATGATAACTTACCATTGCGGCAAGTTTTTGATGTCCACAAGCAGCCTTTGTTTAAAATATTTGAAGATGTTGAGTTATACCAAGCATTAAACTTATTTCAAATTGGAAAAAGTCATATGTTTGTGGTAGTTCAAAAACAAGCAAAATCTGATAACATTGTTGGATTCCAGCCACTGCAGTCAACAGATACCATTGTGGGAATATTAACACTGGAAGATGTGATTGAAGAATTGATTCAAGAAGAAATCATAGATGAGACTGATGAATACATTGATGTACACAAGAAAGTAAAGGTAGCTAAAGCGAGAGCTGCTAAATTGTCGGTATCAGTAATGAATATTGATCCTCCAACATCTAGTCAAGTGCCCCATGAAGATAATCTTATTGATGATACACAACCATTGTTGTCCTTGTAATGTGAATCTATGAATTATACTCAATCCATAACGACCTATATACAGTATACACAGGCCTTGCACTGTGCAAACCTATAGTAATGATGATTAATGTAATTTTGATTTTAAACTGTAGGCTAAATGTGTTTAATATTTCTTTGAAATGATAGGTTTGAGAATCCAAATTACCAAAGTGTGATCACTGAATCTCAAATCACAGTAAAACTCTTAGTTTCATGTTAAAAAAAACATTGTTTTTCCTTTTTACCTGATGTTCTTCGAATTTCCAACACCAGTGCGAAAATCTAGCCCATTATTTGTATGGAAACAAGCAAAGTGGCTCAAAACATACATAAATGCAATATTTATCAACAACTACCCAAATTATGAACTTACTGTATACCAGAAATTTTGACTGCTATCTAGCATAGCAGGTCGCCTCCAGTCAAAGTTTAAGCTTGCTCGTCGTCATGGCCTGTGTATATGGGTCGATGGGTCACCAAGACTCTTAAATATAGACATTTAAGAGACAAGACATTTAAATATAACTTGTAAATGCAGAAAGTAGCAAACTGCAGTATCAAGACATTTCCTCTTAGCGCTGCACATGAGCGGCTGCCTATGATAAAGGAAGTAGGCTACTAATACATGTTTTTTTCACTTATTTTGTTGACTTGACAGTAGTTCTCTGAACAAGCCAAAGAAGAAACCTATTTTGTAAATTGGTTGTTATATACTATATGTTATTAGTTATTGTTATAATTAGTTATAGTTATTATTAGTTATATATTTATATATTATTAGTTATTGTTATAACCATTAACCAGGCTAGGCAGCCAATGTACAAACTGTAGGCTTTATAATTATTGAGCATGCGTTCTGGGATGGGAAACCAAACGTAACACAATCCTACAGGTTCGAAGTTTTTGGTAGATACAGTATTATATTTTAAATGATGTTGCTTGTTTGTCATACTGTATCCATTCCGAATGTAGACTATGTTGCTCACTCAAATGCCAAGAAAAATTTTATCAAAGATATTCAACACTATCCAAGTTGTTATTTTGATTGGAGATTAGTTGTGCAAAACTCTGGAAATATAAAATGTTCACATTGTACCTAGATCCGACTTTACTATGAAGACTTGACAATGACATGCCAAACTCTAAATTTATCCTTGATCACTGCTCCAGTTCATTGGGACTGGGTGTGGTAACAATGTCATTGAAAATTGAATTCTAAAATGTTACTCTATGCATATAGTCGAAATGCTTTCAATCGTGTAGTTGAGGTTGCAACATTTAAATGACACTCTCAACGAGTTGACCTTTAGCGTTGGAACCGACAAAACCATCTGAGAACTTTAATTAATTATTATAAATGATGGTGTAACAGGATCCATAAGAAACTTACTTACATCTTCCTTATTTATGCTCTCTCGGGACAGGTACAAGCTTCTTGTGCTGACATTGTGATGTGTATTGTTTACACATTGACATGAAAGCATTTTACACAATAATCTCATATAAAAACAGAGAGAGACTGTTCACCAGGCATTTGGTAATAAAATTAATTTGCGTTCTTCTGGTGACTATTTACTAGGTTACCTCGTGATGTTAAAGATGATAACTAGCGTTTGTATTTCCGACGTTTCGTCAGTCAGCACGACTGACTTTATCAAAGTGGCTAAAACAGGTTAACACAACCTGTTCAGCAACGATGGCACAACACAAAAACATACTGATAAAATGAATAGAGTAAAGCAGCAAGAATCAGAATTAAAACACGCAACAAGATACCTAGAGGTTAAACTAAATGCAGTGAATGCCTAAAACCAGTAGGCTAATGGGTTAGATATGTTGACGACACGTTTTGCATCATCAAAAAAACTGCAGTTAATGATTTTCACAAGCACCTTAACAGCATTTCATCATCCATTCAATTTACCATAGAACATGAAGTCACTGGCACAATTTCATTTTTGGATGTTAAAGTGGTTCGCCATAGCAACAACAAGAAACTAACCACTACCATACACAAAAAACCAACACATACAGACAGATACCTGCAGTTCAACTCATATCACCCCAAGCATCAAAAACTCACAGTGCCAAAACATTGTACAACAGACTGGACACACACATAACGGATGATTCTGAACGTTCACACCACAAGAAAAACATTCACAACACTTTAATGCTCAACGGATTTCCACGAAAACTTGCTTGCATACAGCGACCCAAACCGAAACCTTCGCTTCCTCCTTATAAATCTTTTACTTGTCTTCCTTACATAAGGGGGGTAACCGACAAAATTCAGCATATCCTCAATGGCATAGGAATCAAGGTTGCGATGAAACCCTATCTGACAATAGGTAAATACCTTCCCTCGGCTAAAGACCCCATGAAACAAGGTGAAGTTTCTGGATTGATCTACCAAATTCCGTGTCATGACTGTGATTTAATCTACATTGGACAGACAAAATGTGATCTTAAATCTAGAATCAACGAGCACCAAAGAGCTATTAAATTTCATTGTCCGGAGCACTCCGCTCTTTGCAAACATTCTATAAATTCAGACCATAAAATTACTTGAACCAACGCCACCATTCTTAAAACTGAAAAGGATTATACAAAAAGATTGTTCACAGAAAAATGGTACATAAACCAGAAGGCACAACATGCTCTTAACCAAAAAGATGGTCAGAATTTCCCCTCTGTGTACAAAAAAATTACTTTAACTTTAGCTTCACCTTTTCCATTCTCAGTGCGTCTTCTCTATCATTGTTATTGCTAATCCCATTGTTTTCTGTCTTGTCTGATGTCTTTTCAACGTTTCTTGACAGTGACCCAATAGATAGATAAATTTACGCTGTTGGAAAGTAGCCTACTGGTTTTAGGCATTCACTGCATTTAGTTTAACCTCTAGGTATCTTGTTGCGTGTTTTAATTCTGATCGTTGCTGAACAGGTTGTGTTAACCTGTTTTAGCCACCTTGATAAAGTCAGTCGTGCTGACTGACGAAACGTCGGAAATACAAAAGCTAGTTATCATCTTTAACATCACGAGGTAACCTAGTAAATAGTCACCAGAAGAACGCAAATTAATTTTAATCTCATATAACTTCTCACCCAGCATAGTAATAAATCAACCTTTAGCACTTTAACAAGCACTAAGGGTTGTTTTGGTTGGTCAAGAGAGGTCTACAACACATAATAATATATAACAAGCAGCAGCTGATTTAGAAACAAAATTTGTAAGTAAGCATTGCAATAGAGTATAGATGTCGCAAAAGGTTATCCTAAAATAAATAGGGTTAGTTTACCTGATAAAGTTCTAATAAAACTTCACCTTGTGTTGGTAGATTTTTGAAGAAATATTACATAGCAGCATCAAATCAAACTAAAACCTTTTGCGAAGTCGAGTTTGAAACTATTGTCTTTCCTCTGGTTATTCGGAGTCTTGATTTGATGCTTGATTGGGTCATACCAAAAACTTTGAAAATGGTATCAAACTTGTTCTTTTGTGACAATTACCTGCATGATGTTTGGGAATTAGGACATTCTGTCGCGGCCAACCTGACGCGAGACAACTGACTGCAGTCGACCTGTCGCAAGGACATCTCATGGCGAGACTACTTGACCCGAACTCGACCTTAGCATTGAGCATACCATATTGCTTTCTACAATGTACAGATACTTTTGTTTACCAAAGTTTAATTCCCATGAAAAGTTTTTTCAAGGCACGTGCTCTGACGCAAAAAAAAAAGTTATCCAACTTATATTTGTATCAAGAAAACACACACGAAATGGCTACATCCCTCGACAACGAAATCCATCATTTTTACTGTAAAACTGTAGAAATGACGAATTTTGTTGTCTGGGATTATTATCACATCCTATAGTAGCTAGGTTATAGTTTATATTTAGAGTAACTTTATTATTCATATATCATAAGCATAAAATTGTGTTGAAGATCTATTCTCATATGACCGTACTTCAACGTTGCTGCAGTTTCTGTACTCTAACGTTGAGCAATTTCCAGTCGGTTTATTTATTGTTGTCTGCCATCGCCATGACCTCCGCCACCTTCTTCCAGACCTTGAGCGCCAATTGTGGTTCATTTGTGATCGTCTCCGGAACAGTGAACTGGCACTCCAGTAGGGCATGCTTGTCAGTCTTCTCCACTCTTGCAGTTTCGGCGTATTATGTCTTCTGATCTTTCAGTCTTGTGCTGCCAATATCGGAGATCCGGACGATGCCCGCTGCGAAGCCGGTCTAGTGCCTATCCTGACTTGTTCGTACGTGTCAGTTGTCGTTTTTCGATGCGATCGATCTTTTTTCTCTCTCACCATACATCTCTCGCAAACGTTCGTGCTGTATTGGAGGACCTTGTATCGTTCATTTTGTGACTGCATTTGCAGCCGTGTAGTGCCAGGCCGTTCCATCTTTCTCGTCCTTCAACAACGTTGTTGTATGCTGGGACAGTTTGTGTGTCCAGTTGTGCAAAGTAAAAAACCACAAGTGTGATGTGAGTGATCAATCTCATTAAAAACAGCTGCCTTGAAAGATCAAAACCATTGAATTCAAACAAAACGTGGCTACTGAAGTGTGCGATTAAGATTCCTCATCACGCTCTTGTTAGGACAACAAGATAGGTAAACACACTCGTTATGTGTGGAAACGAAATCGCAAGTTGACGTTTAATGATATTGGTCGCAGATATAAAATTACGGCTTTGTCATTCTCGACATTACTTTGATTTTTCCATTACGCAAGTTACTGTTTTAAAACAATAAAGATTGAATAATGCGGTTGGTGGGTGTATCGCTTTCGACTTCAGTATCAGTATTTGAGCCTTGGGAATGCCAATATATGGTTCTTCTATTAGTCTACTTGGCCTTCAGTACCAATAGGAGTAGGCTAAATTTAGTTTTTTCTGTCGCCTTTTTTATGCGGTATTTTTTACACCATCAGCCGGAAGCTTATGGTGGATTTCGAACCAGCATGTGGGAAAGCGACAGTTTCATCCGTTGCAGCATGTCACGGCTGTTGTCAACATTGCAATACCGTAATGTAATTATGAAAATGTTGCTTCAACGTCTTTTATGAAATGTATAACTCTCACATCCACAAATTCTTAATTTTACATGTGTGCAGAAACTGTTTGAACTGCATCTACGAAGATACTGGGGTTTAATCTCTGCATTTGGTAAAAGTAGACTAAGCCATATTTTATGGCCTAAGACAGGAAATATGATTTGATAGCACATAACCCTCGTTTTTTTCCTTTTTTGTTATTGATGTTGCAACTTTCTGCACCACTATTAATGCAACTCAATAACTTTTAGCCTACTGGCATTTATTTATATACCGCATTGACTTTTGGCCATTTGTTGGTACGAAACGATTTTAATGATATTTTTTTGACAAAGTTGGGCAGTTTTCGTTCTCCCAAGCCAGAAAAATCCTTCCTTCGTATGCAGACGTAGAATTAATGTAAAATGACGGATTTTGCTAGCCTGGGAGACATTCTTGAGTCTTGACCTATACCAACTTCCGTGGGTTAGTTTGATCGTCATGTTTATCTGATTGGATAAAGAAATGGATTTAAAGGACGCATGATAACACTTGCCCGGCATGAATAGGATAAGTGAAGTGACAAATTGAGCGAACATTTTTTCAGAGTTTGGGGAGCGCATGACGAAACCTCCTTATAAGCTCAGATCAACTACTCACATTGAGCTGGTAGCGCTTTAATGATTTTTCACAACTATGCGTTTTAATCGTCTAGCTACTGTACATAGAAAGTTTTACTTTGTAAATAGGCCATGTGGTCAAGATGCAGCGATAGTAACCCCCTGGCAGTATGCCAGAAGGTCTATGTCAACAATGTCTTGTAAAGAATACTAAAATTGAAATGTCTTCAAATGTGTGGTCACTGATTAATAAGCTTTGCGTTGTGTTATACCCTTGTAGCCTGCTAATTAGGCGATCTTGTTCAGCCTCAAGCAGGGGCGGATTTACCATAGTGAATCAGCTGGAAATTTAGAAATCAAAGCTGTCCCATGTTTATCAAATCAGATTTTTTCAAAGATCACAATTTTCACATCTTTTGAAGCTATGCAAGTTTGCATGCTTTAGTCGAAGGTGCTCGTGTGTCTCCACCTCAAAATGGTCACCTACACCACGCAGGGTAACCTCGTCAAAGAAGTTATCGTATTCCCGGTGAGATAATCCGCCCCTGGTCAGAAGCACGTTTGCGTTTTGTCCATGCTACCTTTATCTAAACCACTGCTATGCAGAGATGTACGTATCGTATACGCCACAAGTTCTACGCCGCATTCTTGCGGCGTAGACTTTTTGTTTGCGCTAACGCTTGCGGCCACATTTTTTTGGATAGTTTGCGCTTGAGGCTACGCCGTAAAGTTTTCGCGGTTTTTTAGCGCATAGCGTCAACGCATACTTTTTAATGTATTTTTTTCTCTACAACACGCCAATAGGCTACCTTCCAGCGCTGGAACTAAAACACAGCAAAATGTCAGAAGAACACTTTCAGATGCTTGTGTTTCTTCGTGGAAATTTAAAATAAAACTTGTTTGTTTCGAGTGGTTTATACCGTGTGAATGTTTGGTACCTAGCAAACAAAATTAGTTTACGCTAGTGTATGCGCTGACGTTGACGCCGCCAACTTTTTTTAGAAGTTGCGTTGACGCATTCGGCGTATGTTTTTTAGAACATTTGCGTTTACGCTGACGGCGTCAATATTTTTTGTATGCGCGTACATCACTGCTGCTATGGTAAGTATTGTTTTATTTTCAACGATCAGAAAAGAAACCGATCTGTACTTAAATGCTTTATGAGCGAATATATTCTAGACGCATTTTTTTCTTTCGAAGCTGTATTGTTTTACTTATCCAGTCATTATGTGCATTGCATGCGGGTACTTGAAATAGCAGCAGGACAAGACATTGAGGCTACTTTGTGTACCATTATCCGAATCGATTTCTGTCGACAAATTGCCCCAAAACTAACATCGTTAGCCTTGTGCTGATAGCTAGAAAGAAACGCCATATATACTAAAATTTGTACAGATGTAAAAGAATCAACTAATTGGTGTGCATGAAGCCAACCTGCTAATATGCACCGTGATATCGCTTTACTTTAGTTGTCATGTGCGATCAACACACCTCGTTTCCGTCATAGGCTGCGATGTAGGGCCTTGACTATTCCGCCGATTTATTGAAGGGACTACTTCTGATGATCGTGTTTTGATTTCCTCGATATAATCATTTCCATTCGCAACACAGACGAAGTCAGTTAATTGCATATCGTTTAATTGTGTAGAAATCGAAATGAAACTCATGTAAGTTATAAGATCGATTAACCGCAGGAGAGTGTTTGTGGTTCATAGGCTTAGTATATTTTTACGTAATTAATCACAATAAACGTTGAGCAATTCTGCTGCATCTGCTGTCTTTTCATCTGGAATTATATTGAGATACATTTCTATTGCAGTGCTTACGACAAATCCTTTTTCTACGAATTAATTTCCATCAAAACTATCTGAATAGTTACGAGATGCAATGTTCAATTATCATATTTCGTTTGTACCACGATAATCTTACCAGACGTCACGCAGATTTGTATTCATGCAAATATATCTTGTGTTTTCTGTATCAATACATTGTGCTCGTAAAATAAACCTTTTTAAAACGTATGGGCAGTGGTCTTGACTACGCTTTTACTGCCACTATGGGAGGCACACAAAATATCATCACACCAACTTGAATGCATTCAATGTATTGAAGAAATTTGTATGAGGTAATAAGTGCACTTGTTACATCAATTGCACAGTGATGGCATCACATCTGGCCTGACGTCAGTGACTGGTAGCAGGTTTTTTTTGTCGAAACATACAATAGGGTACAGAAACAAAATTGTTAAGCAAAAGATACGTGCTACCAAACCACAAAATAGCCATTACCTTCAGTTCTTTTCGCTTAGTTTCTAACAAAAGTACCGGTATTGTACCATTTGGTCATAAGGTATATGAAATGCTATGTTTTAAAAGACGTTAAAAAAAATAAAATGCCTCATCAGAACAGTTTTCGCACAAATGCCGTGCTCAGTTATAAAAACAATTCACCACCATAATTTGAGCTAAAGTGATACATATACGCGGCTTTGACAAAGTCAGCTCAGCACCCAACGTCGATACTCATGTTGAACACCTTTAAGCTAGTGATAAAACATATTGAACACACATCACCGTGGAGTAATGTTCTTTCAACTAGATAAACAATTGTTGACAAAAACGTTTGAAAAACCTTTTGGTCTTGTAAATCAAAAGTTAAACGCGCAATTCTTCCTCTACCCAAGCGACGATTTTGCCTTCCCAACCCGGTATGATGTCGTCATCGTGAAAAACCTGGACAGGAAAGCAAAGTATGTTTTGTAACGCAAAGGTAGACAAATTTTGTTTGTTTAACGTTGTGATTTAGAGGTACACAAATTAGGATTTTGACAAGTGACCAAATTTATCTGTCACCTGGTGATTTTAGGTCTATTTTCTATCTCTAGAAAGGCCATTTTGAAAGCGCAAATTAGAAGTAGTTGTCACTAAAGTATCAACACAAACAAACGATCAGGTTTATGAGGAAATTTTGGCATCTTATATTTACGCGCCCTCAACTCCACATAACCCAAACTTTATGAGCTTATGTTTGTAACGTAGTCATAAATTCCAAAGCGTTAGTCAGAAAACAATCCTTACCTCTTCTTTCACAGTACCAAGTTCTGGGTCAAGGGCTTTGAAGATAAACCGGTACCTTGCATTCTTTTTCACCGCGGCCTTGAAGTCGCCGAGAGTGATGTCACCAACCCTGCAACAAAATCATCAACTGTACATGTTTGAAAAAATCAAAATACTGTTTTTATTTCCAAAAACTTTATCTGTCTAACATCCTCAACATTGAATATGTGATTGTTTATTTTTGGTTCGAAAGTTGTCAGTGAACTGTTCACCTCCTGGTTTCTCAGAAATTGGCATCGTTGTTCAAGAGCACGGGTTTTGGCAACAACCACCGATCCATTTCTTTGTTGGGAGAGTTGGTTTTAAATCCGTACAGTTAAGTGTGTATTAACTTGCCTAATGTTGTTTTTGCATAACTTTCTACATAACAACAGTAGAAGTAGTACGGTAGAGTCGTTTGGTTCGCACATCTCATATCCAATGCCTTTGGCGCTTCAGCCATTGATTAGTGTAACAACAGTGAACACGCGTGCAAAGAAAGGCAACACTACTCAGACAAACCTTTTCGGGATGGTGGTCATGGCTGGCGTCATATCCCGATCCGTAAAGTATAATATTCTTGTCTGGGTGGTTTCTGCGGTTTTCTCTGCGACAAAAGTAACAATATTCAAGACCGTTACTAGTGAATATATGATGCTATGAGCAACAGTGCACGTTCAAAACTGCCACAACACACTTGGCTCAACTTTTGCGAGAAACATTTAAGTTTTGCATCAATGCAACTCAAACACATCGTGTCTTGGTTATTAATATTAACTTAAGCAAGTCGCATTCATAAACAATTAAACAAACATACACGGTTACATTTTATAAACTTAATAAATCAGTTGGAAAATTTGAAAAGTGTTTGCAAAAACTAAAATCACGATATTAAAAACCACCGTGACCGAAACACAATGTAAAACTTAAGTATCCTCACGTTTTTAAACTGTTTTTAGTAAAACTTTTTTATCTACAGCCTCCAGGCGCTAAAACGTACATACTCGATTTTATCAAACGCGTTGGCACCACGATAACGCTAAGGCTTACGCGTAAACTTGCTTCTTCTTGGTGGATGGGACCGGGATACTGGAGAACGACGGGAAAGCTTTGGGGATCCCGAAGGACGCAAGTATCCAGGGGAGCCTGGTGAGGGTGACAAAACAGGAGAGTTCGGTAGTCGACTGGAAATAATTAAGCAATTATTTGATGAATAAGCTTCGGATTGAGAAGGATGGCTAGGTCTAGGTGAGAAGCATTTTTTATTATTAAGTCCACCACTTAACCCATCAGTCAGCTCATTTTTAATCTTTTAACTCATTGTATGTTTTCTCAGATTGAATATTTATCAGCTCAAGGTGACGTTAACATAACGTTGCAGTAAAGCAACGGGTGGGTAAGTATTTATAAAAAAAAAACGAACAAACAGTCACCTGATAATGGATTGATCATGGATGGGGTTGTCATTCAAATTCGCCGAGTTTTTCTAAACAAAACAATTCGTATTAAGAAAGATAACAAGACGCCATGAAAAATCTAGCAACTTTTTAGCGTATCCAGGTTAATTCCCGGTGGTTGAAGAATGAAGATTCATATTAAGTGGACAGGAAGACAATCCAATCTTAACGTCCACTCTCAACCATGTCAATTGCTTTCTTGTCAAGACACAGTCTCGTGCTCCTGATTGCGTCGAACCGAGGTAGGGGCATCGAACAAGTAGCTCTCATCACTTGGCTATGCAAGATAACTTTTGATCCAACAGACAGTCAGACACCACAGAAATATTAACCCAATCAATATATCTCTTGCAAGAAATAAACGTCAAAAACACATAGCATTGACATAATTTTACTGTACATAAATGAAAACTAAAAGTAGGTATTATGTGTTGTTGTTAATAGTTTAGATCCGTGCGTCACGGTTAACAAACGGTAAAATGACGGACTAGTTTTCGGAAATTTGGAGTTCAAACAACTTACAGGGATTGTGTACAAAATCATATGGAACGCTTGAATAGCTTTGTGTGCCAAAGCGAGACATTTCTTTTCTAACGATTTAACAACAAAGCTAAAGCAGCACTTATCCCTTGAAGTACTACAGTAGGCTACTTGTTTAAGAAAACGACGAGTTATTCAGTCAGTATCTTAATCTATATTCGATGGGATGTAAATATGCTTTATCTGAGCAAACAAAGAAAACAGACACTGCAGTTTAACAAAAGGATTGTGGCAAAAACACAAGACTCACAATCTGTGTTTGTAGTTGCGCGATTTCTTTGTCTTTCCTTGTTAATAGTATGGCATTTTCTGTCTGTAACGTAAACAAAGAGGTACTCGTCATAAGAGCGACGATGACACTCAGCCACAGAAATGAAAGTTGAGCCTCAAACATGGTTTAATAATTGTAATAAAACAGTGAGCAATAAAAACTGTAAACTACAGTAATGTTGACAAACATGCTTGCTGTAGAGTGTAGATATTTCAAACCTGACATGAAATTTGGCGATGAATGACAGTTGCTAAACAGTTAAATTGCTTCATGGTGAAGTGTCAATTGATTTACAAGCATTATTTTGAGTTAAGACATTGGCAAATGTCAACAAATAGGATTGAAAGTGTCAAGTTTCAGTGATGTGATGGTAAGAGGTGAAAAACTAATTCATACACCATCCACATGTTCTAATTGCACACTTCTGCTTTGGTGATACAAAGC